>NC_071530.1:99347728-99694395 GCF_026979565.1 Vidua chalybeata
ACAAATCAATTTCAGTAGAATAATTAAAACCTACATAGCCTAAAGGGAACATTCAGACATTTAAGAAGATAGTAAATTTTCCTTATCATAAGTCAGAAAAATACATTCAATTAGTATATTAAAATATTATTCATTGCCATTATATATTTTAATTAGTTGAACAGGTAAAATGTGCTTCAATCATGTTTTAATATTTTACCCAGATATAGTTATTTACAAAGTAATAACTTCTCAGTAAAGGAAGAATAGAAAATAAATCTTCCATTCCAGCGTATTTTGGAAAGCACTTTCTGTGAAGTTCTTCCTTTTTTCCTCCTCCTTTTTTTTCTGGGAAAGGGTACCCAGAGCACCTGCCTGCTATTTCATCAGAGTGTTCTTCAACTGAATTCTATTTCTTAGACTTTTTAGACCAAATTTAAACCAAATAATCCAGTTCAGGAATCTTTTAATAGTAAAGCAGGAATTTAGCATATAATTCCTTCTTAAGATGTGCTGAAGATTACTCTTTCTGAATCTGGCTACCTTTCGATGCCCATGCAAGTGTCTGCAAGCACGAAGACTACTGAAAAAATTATTGTTTTCCTGCTCACTGCAAGTATCGTGGTTTAGGAATGGTATTCTCCAATTTGGTGCTCTCACTAAAACCACTGAAAACCATGCACCCCTCGTTCACTCCCCCTCCTCCTCACTCTCCCCTAGGTTTGGAGGCAGAAAAAGGTAAAGATCACAGGTTGAGATAAGAAAAAATTACTGGAAACAGCAAAGAGATAAGAAAATTAACACTAATAGCAACCTTATTAATAACAGAGGATTACGAGAAAAGGGAATAATTCACTTGCTGTTCTGGTTTGAAAACAAAACCAGCGAGAGACTCCAAGTCAAGAATGTAATTTATTAGGGAAAGTGAAAAAGAAAAAAAATACATGCAATAATACAAAAGAAAAACCACTGACAGAGTCAGAATACAACCTGACACCCTTTTTGGTCAGGGTGTTGGTAGCCATCCAAGTTGGAATGGCTGCAGTCTCCTTGGAAATCCAGTGGAAAAACTTGAGTCTGGTGTCCCAAAAACCCCGATTATATCCAGTTAGGAGTGTTTGGCTCCTCCCTCTGGGTGGACCATCTCACAATGGGATGCTGTAACTCTTATCAGTTATGCAGTGACATTCAATAGCCCATTATTGCTGCTGTGCTCACCTGAAGCCCCCTTGGCTTCACCCGACCAGCTCTGGCACAGTCGGCTGTGGGGGATACACCCCTATTCCTCAGGGAGGTTTGGGGAGCAGCTAGGGCTATCACCAGCCCTGGGACAGAGGAGAGGCAACGTCCGTGGTGGAGAAGAAGAGGCCGACTCAGGGCTGGGGTAACAGTCCAAGGTTTATTACAGGGCTCCCGGGAGCTCCGCACCTCAGGAAATCCAACAGCCAAGAGCGGAGAACTGATCAGTGCAACGTTATAAACATGGGAGGGGAAAGGGGAAGGGATCACCTACCAACATAGGGGGATTTGGGGGAGTGGTAGGTGGAAGGACTTACAGGCACAAAGTCCAATAGGGGAATTATGAAAGAGGGGCCCCTAGCCTTTGCCCAATCACTCGACAGCCAGGGTAGAAGATTCTGGAGGAGTGGGATGGGGAGTTGAGTGATGGACAAGGCACCAGGGAGGGGATAGGGGAATGACTAAGCACTTTTGGGGTGATGGGCATCAAGGAAGAAGGAGGGAAAACTTAGGGTACAACCATTATAGGGAAAATGGGGAAAAAGGGGCAAACCATTACAGAACAGGTACAAATAAAAAACACAATACAACACATTATCAGCAGATGTCTCCCCAGAGGGAGAATTGGTTGTGAAAGAGATAAGGAAAACTGCCCATTTAACAGAAGATAACTGCCATACAGATGGCAAATGGAATGCAATTTGTCTTGCAATCTGGGACACATACAAATGCTCACCACTATACCTGTCAGAGCCCAACCACACCCAACCACTGCTACACTAGACCTGGGAGGAACCCCTTTCCTCGTTCCAGGAAAATTATATCAGGTGGTATAGATAGAATAAGCTCTAGGTCGTAGCCATGTCCACTCCTGGTAACTGCAAAAATTGACTCTGTCCTGGCCAGAACCTTCACAGGAAGGTCTTTTAAATGCCAATTAGATGATATTAAAATATTATTGATTTGGGAAGAGCATGTTATCTAGGGAAGGGGACACCAGTCAAGAAGCTACTTAATCAAATGTAGCTTTCAGTTATTGTGTGGTTTGTAGTTACATTACAGGTATGTAACATGATTGTGCCATTTCTAGACTAATCAAAGCGCATGTGGAGCATTGCCAGTTATCTATTTTTTTTCCTTCTGTGCCTCTTCCCAAATTTATAAATATATACATTATAAATATTGAGGTTTTTTTAATAAATAGTATCATCTTGTATGTATGACTATACAATACAAGACACTTGGAAGTAATAAATGAGATAAAAAAGTTTAAACAAGAATTTGACCTGTTCTTGAACTTAAACTTTTATCACATAGAAAATGCATCCCAAATCTCTGTATCAGCTATTACTGCAGGTTTTTTTTACAAAACTTTCTCCATGCTCTGAATGTCTATGTACAATGTCATATGTGCATAGAGAATTTTAATCAGGAATGTATTTATGTTAATTTAAAATTGCCATTTTCAGCTAAATAGAAATCAATCTGTACCAGTGTTGCTATTGTGCGTGTCTGACATATCATCCGGTGCCAGATCAATCTGCAGTAAAGGCTAGAAATGACCATGGGTTTGTGATTTATGCATATGTAGTGTAAATGTAGGTAATTTCTACTTCAAACCAAGGCCGATGGTTTGTGCTCAAAAAAGTAAAAATATTATGCTCTAATGAAAAATGTCCCTGTTCATGGCATGGGGGCTGGAACTAGAAGATCTTTAAGGTCCCTTCAAACCCAGTTGATTCTACCATTTAATGATTTAGAAAAACAATATAAATTATAAGTCGTCGTGTAAGATTTTTCTTGTGTGAAGAAGCCATTTGTTTTCAATAGAAGCTGATTATATTGTAGGCTTCCAGATTTATTTTTGAAGTCCTTACCTTGTTTGAGAGATATAAAAGCTCTAAGTTTGTTAGTAGTTACATATAAGGAAAAAGAATTTTAAATATAGGAGTCAAATTTTGTACTGATGGGAACGGGTGCAGTTCCATGGATTTTGATTAAGCTGAAAACACAAACACCAGCTGGGAATTCATCTCAGATATTTAATGGAATTCTTGTTTAAAAGTCATTTAAAAACCTTAATGCATGAATTGCAAAAGAAATATCAACATTTTTCAATAGCAAAAACATACTCCTAAAATTGTTCTAAAACTGCAGTGCATTGATTGTGGCTTACTGTCAGGTGCCAACCCAGCTGCTTTCTCATTCCCCCTCCACAATGGGAGAGGAGGAAAAATGAGACCAAAAAGCTCATCCGTTGAGATAAAGATAGGGAAATTCAATGCCAATTACAGCCAAGGGCAAAACAGACTGAACTTGAAGATTAATTTAATTTATTGCCAATTAAAACTAGAGTACGAGAGTGAGAAACAGACAAAACCCCCACATCCTGCTTCATACCAGATTCAACTTTACTTCTTCAATCACAACTCCTTTACTTTCTGCTCTCATCCAAGCATACCAGTTTTCTGGGGAATGAGGGCTATGGTCAGTCCACAGCAGTTCCTCCTTCCTTCTCATGCTTTTTTCCCCTGCTCCAGTGTGAATCTATCCTACGGGCGGCAGTTCTGCACAAACTGCTCCAGCATAGCTACTCTCCACCAGGTACATGCCTTCACAGACAGGCTGCTCCAGTGTGAGTCCCCCACAGGACACAGGTCCCATCAGAAAACCTCTTCTGTGAGATCTTCTTTTATGTGATCACATCTCCTGCCAGGACCCTGTTCCCAAGTGGGCTCTGAGTGGGCTGCAGCTTCTATAAAGGGATGTTCATTTATAGGTTCCTGCGTGAGTTGCAGTGGGAGGTCTGTTCCAGTGTTGGTCCTCCAGGGGCTGCAAGGGAGCAACCATAATGTGCTCCATGGGCTGAAGGAGAATCTCTGCTCTGGCACTTGGAGCACTGCCTCCCCTTCCTTCTCCACTGACCTTAGTGTCTGCAGGGCTGTTTCTCTCACAATTATTCTCTTTCGTGTAACTCATAGATGATGGAGAATGGTTTTTTGCCCTTAAATATGTTTGCCCAGAGGCATCACTGTGTGAACTGAGGGGCTCCACTGAGCCCTGTGGGGAGTGTGTTGGAGCTGACTGGAACTGGCTGGATTGGATACGGAGCAGCTCCTAGTCCTTTTTCACAGAGACAGTCCTGCTGCGCCACTGAACTGCCAACACTTGGACATGTGCAACGTGTGGAAAAGACTCCTGCCCTTCCTACAGCATCTACTGTAAAAAAAAAAATCCCAAAATCATAAAACCATCTACTGTAAAAAAAAAAAAAATACCCAACCCTGAGTAATTAAATTCAGCTATAATTATTTTTCTGAAATTGAAAATGTGAGTGATGCACATTTGTAACTCATACATACCTGTCCTTTTTGCTGGTGCAAGCTTCATAACACAGGGAGCTAGTGTCCAAAAAGTCTTTTGTATTTTGCTTTACCTAATAAAGCAGAGGCTTTTCTATAATTTCCTGAAATATAGTTAAAGTAGTAAACACATCTCTTATTTGCAGTAATTCTACTAGAAGGAGGCATCAGAAGAAAATCTGTAGGAAGAACCAATAGTTATTAGGGAGGAGAACGTGATTTCATAGAGAAGGTAAGAATCTGTTTTACTAAAACATGGTGTTCTCAAAAGTATGTCCCCTGCAACTTGGTTCCCAAAGTTAATATGTAGCAGGTGCTTTGCATGGAGTTGTGATGACTGATAGGCTTTACATACTGTTTGAAAGTAAGCTTTTTGCCTTTATGCATCAAATTTAGGAGACAGACTTCCTCTTAATAATCAAAAACTGAATGTGTTGCAATTTAAAAATTAAATATTAAATTCCTTTTGATTGATGTTGCTTTTAATTTAGTTAGAGCCATAAATCATCCTATGACTTTCTGTGAAGGATGTTGTATAAATGTTTTGTATTCATGGCTGGGTCACAAAGTGACCCCCTGTCTTGGTCTCTTGGCTGCCCTTTTTTTCCACATAAAACATGATGTAATGAAATTGGTCCCAGAGTATATGTACAATGAATACAGATGTCTTAGGACTGATTTTCAGCTTATTACAGTAAGCACAATATCCAGCATTATTCTTGATGTTCAGACATTACTGTGTTGCCATAGAGGAAATGGTACCAGTAATTGTGTCCATGGTTACAATACCATGCAATTTCAATTTAAATCCTATGAGTGGGGAAAACGTATGAAAATTGACCTAGAAAGGTGTACTCCTTCTTCAAAATGAAGATTCATTCAAATACAAGTCTTAGGACAGCCACATTTTTCTTTGAAAAACAAAAAACTGTAATAAAACCCACAAGAAAGAAAACAGAGAGAAGGTAAATTCCAGCTCATCAGTATCAAGCACCTCTCAACACTGTCAAGAACTTTTGTTAATAACCTTAAATGTCCCATGGTCAGCTTTGTCAGTTAAGTTTAGCTTAAAGCACAGTAAGTATAAATAATTGGTAGCATTAGTTAAAAGATACCCTACACTACACACATGTCTCTTATTGCAGTTTCATTTCCACGTCCATTCTATTATGGGCTTTCACCTGCACAGGTCTTCAACAATGTGGTTAAAGGCTTGTAAGGGACTGTTTTTTGAAACGATTAGTATTTTATGCTTTTTAATCTCACACACAGTTTATGTTAGGCTGAAACTATATCTTTGTCTTTAGTCAGAAATGTGAGAGTAACCACATTAGATGTGATAGCTAGCACATCTACTCTGATCTCATCTCTCAGATAACAATAAAGAGAAAAAAAAATAAAGTAAGAGAAAAATAATAATCCAATTTTCGGAGCAATCACAATTGACCTGACCTTAGAGTGTAATAGTGTAAGAAATTCTTTTTAACACCAGGAAATTTAAACTGCAGTGTGCCTCAAAGGACAGGAAACACTCTCTAATCATATATATATTTTTATAAAGCTTTTGCAATATAAAATGAATGGTCATGTTGTATTTGTAAACATTTTTAACCTGTTTTTTTTTTTTTAATAAAGCACTCACTGTATATTATTGCTATTGAAAAAGTTGAATAGACTAATGAAAATATGATTCATTGACAGAAAATAAAGATGAATTAAAGAAGTCAGCTGAAAAGCAGTTTTGTCATCTTTTCATGGATGCAGATGATTACTTCCTTTCTTACTCATTGTTTTTTTTTTCTAAATTCCATAATCTTGCATTGCATTCTTGTCATGTAAGGGTCTCTGCAATAGAAAAACAGTCAGATTACATCCTTCCTCGACCTCTATAAACAAGGAAATATGATAAGATAAAAGGAAAAATAAAAAAAGAATCACCCTGAGGATGGTCGGACACAAGGACACATGGCTCACTAAGGTTGTGGGTTTTGTCTTTGAAGATACTCACAGCTTGATTGAACAAGGCCCTGAGCAACCTGACCTAACTGGACCTGCTTTGAGCAGGATGTTGGACTAGCTGATTTCCAGATGTGCCCTCCTGCCTTAATTATTATATGAATCAGTGATTTCATATCTGGTCTCATGGCTCCATCCCTATTCCACATGAAAGCATGCAGGTTTTCTGTATTTTTTTAGCAGAAGTTTCAGGTTGTATTTCTCAACTCTACTTGCTATTTCATCCATACAGAGGAATATATTCAATAAAATTTTGAACTATATCAATTTCTATATTGGAAAATTTTTGTTTACTAAATAAGTATTAATGCCTAAACTAGCCAGATACATTTGAAAACCTTGCCAGATGGGGAGAAAATATTGAATATTATATCACAAAGCTTTTCTTGAGTAACCATAGATTAGGAACAGAATGCATTCAGGTTACTGAAGAAATAACTGTCAGAAATGTATATTTAAAGTAAATTATTTGCTGAGGGTTTTTTTCATTTCAATGTTCTCTTGCTATGCTCCCTTTCTTCACTCCCTTATTATGCCTTCCTGATAATTTTAGGGATGAAAACTGGTGGAAATCTATGTCTCTTCCAGGAGGGCAATTCTGATGTCATTTCATTCTGTTGTCTAACGACAGTAGCTAGGAATATTACCTTTTGAAATAGGGTCATATTTAATGAAGAGCCAACGTCAGATGGATCTTAGTTTTTTCCGTAATGTATTGTTTCATATTTTTTAAATGCAAAGTAACCTTGACTGAGAAATACATGAGGAATACTTCCCATCGACTTCTCTTTTCAACTCTTTCAAACAAAAAAAAAAAAAAAAAAAAAAAAAGCAAATGAAAACAAAAAAGAAAAAAAAGAAGTCTGGATTTTCCCTCTTCACAACTCAGTAATAATATCCACATTTTATATTCTATTAGGTAAGGCTGCAATAAAAAGGCAACTAATTTGTTTTTACAACTTCTGAAATTAACTGTCATTGCACTTGTTCTTTTCTTCATGTTAACCTCATCATTGTGTCTAATCTTCTGTATATTTATTCTGAGTCAACATTCTTTGTTCTTTGAATCTCTGTGCACTCATCATTGTTTTAATATTTTTTTTAGAAATTAAAGAGAAGATGTGACAAAAGTATCTACAAAGCTTAATGGATACGATGTTCTGTTTAGCCTGATAATCCTTGCCAGTTCTCCTATTCTCCCTTTTAGAATTTTCTTTTTTCCTCTAACTATAATAAATAGAATGGGGGTTAGCTATGTTTTAGAATATGCATGTGATGTGTTCTGTGAACTTTGTGATTGTTTCAAGATTCTACTAGCTGAAAAAGCTCCTATTTAAAGGGTTCTGCTCATGGGAAAGATATCACCAGTACTTACCATTCAGACTAGAATAAAGTTTTAAAGTATGTCCATTTCATCTCCTGAAGTATTCTGTACAGAGCTTCCAAGACTGTTTTCTACTTCCACTACATTGAGGATTTTTTACACTCCATAAAAGATTTACTTGCAGCTGTCCTCTTCAGGACCTGACTTATCATCTCCAGATGACCTGTGACTGATAAATTACTTATGAATCCTGTTAGCTGTCATGACTTATTAGTGTCCAAAGGCCCTTTTAGTCTCTTACCAAACACTTTCATGAAGACCTTGTTGTAGAACACTAAAAATAAGCTATTGAAAGTGCAGCTTTTGAGCTCCTTGCCACTTCATTTCTTAAATAAAAACAATGCCTCTGAATTTCTGTAATACCCGTATATTACATGCTGCATATGTTACTGTATTATTTCAGAGTGCCTTGAAAAATGGATAGGAGAAAGCAAGCTTTTTAGGAATTTCCTAAAATTTAGCTGGGGTCTTAACAGTCAATAGGAGATGTGAGGCAAGATCCACAGAAAAGTGTAGAGACAGGAAAGCAAAGTAGAGATAAATCTGCTCTGCTGAGTAACATAGTTTCTCAAGGGTCCTGCTTCATGCCTGCTGCTTTTGCAAATGGCCAATTGAGTCATTAGCTTTCAACATTTCATTGTGTCTCACAAATGTCCACCTGGACATGATGCTGCACCTACATTTCCCATTTTCAGGCCCTGCATTGTAGACATACTCTAAGATATCAGAGACATCCACACGGGACTGGCCAATAGGACACAATAGGATTTACAAGAGACCCATGCTGTTTTGGAGCCTTAATGAGATGGCAGGCTGAAATACTGTAAGGTACTTGGTGTGATTCTACTATCTTATATAGTCAAACACTAGTAGTTTCTTCTTTAATTAATATTAACAGAAAATCAGTAAAGTTCAGATATCTTTAGAGAGGTTTAATCAGATGTATACCACCTATTACTTTCTTAATTAAATTATTGTTTTAACATGTCAAATGCTATGACACTTCCTAAGAGGTCTTCACAACAACTGAAAAACAGCAACATAGGCCAGCTTCAGATGAAAGAACAGCTTGGACCGCCCTTCTCTAATCTGACAATTCTTGACAATATCCACTACAAAGTCTCACAAAGGCCAAATATTCTTCTCTCCTGGAAAGCATTGGTGAGCAGGTGGGACTGTTGAAGCTTCCCAAGCCCAAGGATAAAGACTAGAAAGTGTGGGTAGAACCAATATTATTTAAAGATTTAAGTGTATTTATGACAACTTGAAGTCTTGATTTCTAGAAAGTGTATTCAGTCATAATGGAAAACAATCTGAGGGACTGGGTAGCAGTCTAGAAACTTCCTTAGAAGAAGCACAGGTTGCTGAAGAATCTCTGTGCTGCCCCCAGAAGCTACACTCCTCTAAGAATCTCAGGTCTCTTTGTGATGATAAATCTGATACATTTATCCTATGCTTGAATTTTGGTGTGCAAATGCTACACAAAGTAAAAAATCAGGATATTACATTTTTCTGGGGTACCAAGGAAAAGAAAAATTAGAGCAGTTTAAATTTTATTAAAACTTTTAACAATTTTTGTTACATTCTTATTTATTGACAAGGTATTATATGCAGAAGTAGCTATAGCTGAAGGTCTTTATAGCCTCTGTGATGTTAACTTAGAAGCAGTTCTGAGTGTATCACTCAGTACCAATCCCATATAAGCTAGACAAAATATCTGGAAAACATTTTCCTTAGGGGCAATATTTGAATATATACCTTTTTAAAAACCATTTAGAGTCAGATAAATGCTATGTAAGGACTGAACTCAGGTAGGTTCAAGATGCACAGACAGTGAGATATTCAGCTTTGAATATTCTTAAGGCACAAGATTCTAAGTATAGAAACCTATATTCTTCTAAGTGCTGTGTGTTTCTCAAGGGTTCTGCTCCATCCCATATGAACTTTTAATAGTATTTTTAATATCAAGAAAGTTACCAAAGCAAATATGGGAACTGAAATCTTCCTAGCTCTGATGCTTGTGAACTTCTTCCTATGACTCTTAAAAATGTACTGAAGTTATGAAAAAAGACTCTTAAGAGGTCAAAATTTTTAATCTTTAATTTTTAATGACTTAAATGCTTAAGTCATTTTAGATCACTAAAGTCTAAATCTGTTTTAATTGTGCATTCTTAATCACACCAATGCTGGTCTTCATTAACAAATGAAATGCATATTTTTTTGCATTTATCTTTATTAAAAATAAACTCAAGTTCAAAGTAAATTTAAAAAAAAATCAGGTTTAGAAGGTTTATCCAGGAAGATTAAATTACTTAAAACTGAGACAATGATAATGAGTTGTAATTATGAAATCATTGAGCTACCTGAAAATTTTCCATGGTTCCATCTCTATTGTATTATTGCTCAAGCATTATATTAATAGCATGTCAAAACAAACCAAAGTTCCTTAATCATATTTTCTCAATAGCTCATGCAAAATCAAAAACTTCCCAACATTTCTCTTGAGCAATTGTTGTTACTATATATTACTTACTAATGTCACTTATAATTTGATGAAAAACTCACATCACAAAAAAAAAATAAACACACAATTTCCTTTAACTCTTGAGAAGAGAAAACTGAGGGGAGGCCTCATCACAGCTTGCAACTTTGTCACAAGAGCAGGCACTATTCTCTTCTCTGTGGTGACCAGTGTCAGAAGCTGTGGGAACAGCATAAATCTGTATCAAGGGGAAGTTTAGACTGGATATTAGGAAAAAGGTCTTCCCCATAGGGTGGTTGGGCACTGAAGCAGGCTCCCCAGGGAAGTGATCACAGTAGCAAGCCTGACAGAATTCAAGAAACATTTGGACAATGCTCTCAGGCACATGGTGTATGCATGTATCCCGTGCAGAGCCTGGAGTTGGACTTGATGATCCTTGTGAGTTCCCTTCAATTCAGAATATTCTGTGTTTCTACAATTTTGCTCAAGAAACCAAAACCAAAAGCTAACAAGCAGTTTGTTTTGATTTGTAGAATTTTAATTAATTAAGAGTGGTGTGAACAGTACTTTTTTAATGCACATGAAGAATTTCCAGTTAAAATGATAAGGTTTGCAGTTGTCTTTTTAGACATAAAATTATTTTAATTAATGTCACTAAAATTTACCGGAAAACAATCTTCAGGAATGAAAATATATATAAATCTGAAAAAAATTATATTCTGGTTTATCTAATTTTTAAATTACTGTCTGAATTTTACTTTAAATGGAAAAGTTTCTCATCCTTGACATTTATTTATGTAGGAAATTAAAACAGTATTATTTAAGGCTCTTATTCAGATTGTGAGCTTTTTCCAACAGTTTACTGAAAACAAGAAATGGTAGTTATCAGATCATGAGTTGAACGTGCCATTTTCTATTTTGCCTTGCCTTAAAGAAGACGTACACATTACATTACAAGTTAGGTCAATTAGAATGCATGTCTGAGTTTATTTTTTTAAAAAACTATGTGTAAGCAGTAGGAAGTTCAGTTCTTCCTCTAAATAATAACGTTAAAGCAAAAGTAATTTTCCCCCTTTTTTACAGTATGTTTTTAATTCTCATGAGTAATATCTTCCATGAAAATATATCTGGCTTGCATCTTCCTCAACCACCAGATCTCACTCCAACTAACATACAGACACATCTGCCCTCCTAAAACTCGTTAGGTTTTATTAAAATTGAGATGTACTACATTCATTAAAAGGTTAATAGGACAGAAAAGTATATAGAAAACTATATCAATAACTGAACCTTGCAGAAATATAGTTAATACATCCCTCACAGTCATGGCCATCTGAGATTTTTTGCAGCCCTCAATAATAAATGCAATGCATGTCTATAGGATATTTACAAATCTATTAATTCTTAATCTAATTATAAAAGGGGAATTTTATTAAAAACATAACTGAAAGGCAAAACTTGCAGTTACGAAAATAAAGAAGAAGATATTCCCAAGTGTTTGAAGTGCTTTCTTCAACTATATACTTCCTTGAGGATGCTAAAATTGCATCTGCATCTTAGGCTTCATTACCTTTTAAGTTCAACAAAGACTGTAAATGAACAACATCAGCAAATAGTCATGGCCTATTCATTTTCTTCTCCTTCTGCTTAAATGCCATAAATAATATCATAATATACAGTGCATTATAATCACATGCTAATAAAAAATAGATGGTCCTCTGGGGAACAAACCGTAAATTGTATTTCATTAAAACAAACATATAGGGAAAATTGTTAGAAATAAAATTCAACAGAGCTCAGCTCTAACATCTATCAATAATGTATGATAAAAAGTTGTCCTCTTGTCAATACAAGGATCCTTGAATTAGTTACTAAAGGCAGTCATCCAATAAACTCTGTCCTGTGATAACTTTCTAGGGATTTCCTCTTGCTAATTACTGAAAAATATTTTGTTAAGTTACAAATTACTGTAATTTGTTCCATGACAAAGAACTCATCTTTTGTGAGTCAGTATGGGCCCAAAGGTCTCTTTGTGTACTCCTTTTGCAGGAATTTACTGGAAAATATTAGACTCTGAATAACAGAAGTAAAACCAACTCTGTTTCTAATTTTTTCTATAACATGAGTTTTCAGAATACAAATTGAAAATGTAGATTTAATGGTAGTGGCTTTCAAGTTAGAAAGTCCAGTTTTTTCAGGAAATGTTCTTACTACCATAAGACTATTTCTATGTTTCTAAATGAGTTTTATTTCTATTTGGCCTAATCATAAAATTGGTGTTGAAAGAAATGAACACTTTCTTTCCTTCTAAGCACATAGAAAAAATATTGTCACTATTATTGGTGAATTCTTCATTGCTTTAATTATATCACATGAGGTGATATAATTGCAATGAGAAATACATGAAGTATTCTGCCAATAACAGATCCAATAGGGTTTTTTTTTGTTGTTGTTGTTTTGGGTTTTTTTCCCCCTTTTCCACCAAATTGGAGAATCAGTTATTTGCACAGCATTAATCCCCACCATCATCTCCGTCTCATGATGTTGGATTTACACTAGACCTGTATTAGATTTGATTTCTCAAATAATGGATTAGAACAGACCTCTTTCTAAGGATTAGGCTTGGCTTTCACAACAATTTCATAGAGAAATGTATCACACTTGCCCTACAAATTGTTTTTACTTCAGATAATCAAGTGGCCTTCTTTATCCACATCATGTGGTTGACTTAAAGTGGCAAGAACTGAGACACCCAATGTCCACCTTTTACTCAGGAAAAATATGCCCCACAATTACAATCCTGTGTTTGTTTGCCACAGTTAAATAGACAATAGACTCAGTTTCTATGACTGGGATACTTTAACCCCTACAAAAGAGGCATGTGCCAGCAAATAGTATCCTTATTTTCTCCTAGAATTTGTTTCTGAAGAAATGATAGGTTTATTACTAACAAAGAAAAAGAGAAGA
Source organism: Vidua chalybeata (assembly GCF_026979565.1). Taxonomy (NCBI): domain Eukaryota; kingdom Metazoa; phylum Chordata; class Aves; order Passeriformes; family Viduidae; genus Vidua; species Vidua chalybeata. The sequence goes on from NC_071530.1 coordinate 99,361,158, forward strand.
AGGAAAAAATAAAATCTACAACATAGCCTTGATGAAAAGCTCAGAGAAAGAAAACTTATTCAAAATAAATACTGGCTAGGAGATCATAGCTTACGTTGTTTGATTCACCTGTTTTCAAGAAAAAAAACACTTTGTATAGGCTTTCACAATACATGGTTTTCATCAACTGTTATAACTGTAATAATTTTCCCTTAAAAATGGGATGTAAAGCTAGCAGTTATGCCTACTTAGCTTAAAAAGTGCACACAGGTACTTCCCATTCTCTGCTATCTAGATCTGAATTTTGTTTTCTGCAGTGATTACACTATAAGGACATTACAATTTAATTCTAGTATTTGTATCTCTACAGGCAAAGAAAATAAGTTTTCTCTATTCAAAAGGGAAAAAAAAGCTTACTACGAACTGAAAAAGAAATCTAATTTTAAAATTCCCTTTTTTTTCTAATTTCAAATTTTAGTTAAAGAACACATTATTTTCAAATGAAAAATTATGATTAAATTAGATTGCAATGGATATTCTTCAGTCAGGTTTCTAAAATGTCAGCTATCCAATGATAAACTCCAAGTAATGGGGTCATGGAGCTATGGAGCATTTCAAGGTCAAAGATGGAATAATTTTTAATAATATGTTGGTTTTAATTTCATTTCCATCATAATCATAATTCCAGATGGCATGACAAATAACAAGAAGAAAAATAAGAATTTTGCATAAGCTGACTGCCAAAAAGTTTGTATTCTTCTAGGTTACAGCAGGGACTATTCTTAGCAGAACTGGAATTTAAGAATTCACAGGAAGTGAAAAGGAATTAATTTCCTTTGTATATATATTAGTATTTAGTGCTGGCTATCCTCAGAAGAGAGGTTTTCAAAGGCACAAACTGTCAGTGAGAAGCCCAAATCCCTTCCTTTGGAAGTCAGCTTCCGTTAGGCACCAAGCTGGTACTGATGCCTTTGAAAACCTTTCCCAGGTGCCAGACTGTGTAAGTTACTGAGCACCAATCAGCAGGAGATGGGGCAGCTCAGGACTTCAAGGGATCAAGCACTCAATGTGTAGTACAGCATTCAACTCACATCAAAAGGACCTCAGTTGCTGCTTAATTGGTATTGTTGCTATTGTTGCTTTAAGACAATGCTTTATTTTGGGAACATTGTATTTTGTCTTTGTACATGTTAGGTCTTATATCCTCACTTGGAGTTTTAGTCCCTGCACTTGCTGTGGCTTTGACATGTCTTAACATGATGAAAGGTGTTTATTTTGTTAGCTAAAGTGGCTGTATCTTCTATTTCTTTTAGCTTTTTCTCATCCATATATATGAAAAATAGGACATAGAAGATTAAAAAATAAAACTATGCTGACAGTTTTCTATTCAGAAGCTACTTCAGCATTATGTCAATAATGAAACTAATGTACAGTGTCAAGAGCTGTCACTCTCAAAAGGCAGAGTGTGCCTGATGTAGACAGCAGGGAATAATGGCACTTCAAAAACTGACAAAGAAAAAAAAATACATTCATTATGTATATGCATTGATAAATATAAATTTGAGTGGAAAAGAGAATTGATTTTAAAAATGTAATGTTGCATCTTTTATGACATCCGGCTGGTAACTTAGGTCTTGTTTCAACAGAAAAAAAAGACTTTTGTGCTGAGTTTTGAGCTTTTACTGAGTCCAGTCTTATTTGGCAAACCATATGCTTAAAAGTGAGTGGATTTGTAAGTATAAAGAGGAAGGTACCAATTTGTAATTGCAGAAAAGGGAACAATGTGCAGGATCCTTTTACAGAAGCCGTATTAGAAGATATAACTCTTTAAGCTAAGTTGAGCATTTCTAAGTGTGTGAATTTGTCCCAGAGTCTAATTATTGGGGTTTCAGTATTTTTGGACGATGTCTTTCATCCTGATATTCCATACTTTTCAAAATGTTTTGATGTTTGAAAATAAAAATTCCAGTTTTCCTGGTCCTTTCTGCTATGAATTCCTCAGCCCTACCAATGCAATATTATTGCATTGCCTTTCTCAGACAAGATCTATTTGTGGAGTTGCCGGCTTGCCCATCACCCCCTGCTAAAAGCATCTGCATTATAAGGTTTCTTTCTTCATTTTTTCAGTGATGAAAAAATGAAGAAAGAATTTTAGAAGTCATGAACTTGCAGCAGATTGGTGGGTGCTATCAGTGAGTGTAAACCAATTCTGTACAGTCAGGTACCTATGTAGTCTGTATCAAGTGTTTTCTCATATTTTGTGTAGAGTATGTCAGGAATTAACTCTCAGTTGCTTTTGGAAAATTCAGATAATATGTTCTTCCCTTCCCTAATCTCTGCTTGAGGAGAGAAGAAATTATGAGGTTTAGAAATAAGCGTAGAGAATTTATTGCATTTGTTCCCAAAATATTGTCTTTTGTCCAAGTGGACCTCTGTTTACAATATCCCACTGAGTTCTCATCTGTTACTTTGTTGCATGTTTTGAAGGTCCATTTGCAAATATTTCTGGGTTCACAGTTGAAATAAATGATGACTGTCTCATCAATATGTCAAATACAACTCTGAACACCATCAACCTAAATATGCTTCAATCAGAAATGAGCAATTATCATTCAGGAGATCTAATTTTGCATCCATTGCAGTTGCTTCAGTGGCAACTGACTCCTGCAAAATCACAAAATATTACAATTCTCAGAAAAAACTGATGACAAGGATAGTAGGAAAGAGGAAAAAAAAGGTACTGCAAAAAAGCATATTGTTGTGCAGTAGTTAAAACTTCACACATCCCCTATTTAACAATAACATGTGTCAGTCATTCTAGGCTTCTGTAGCATTTTTTGCAATGTACAACAATGAACAGTAGCGCACAGAACCATGGAAATCACACAAAAGCAATTTGAATTGGTGTAAAACTTCCCTGTCGCCTCCCTGTTCATTTAAGTATTTTACTTCCATTTTTCCCATGGAAAAAGTGGCACAAATCATATGGTTAGAATTTGAATTTATTAGCACCATTTCACAATTTCATAACTGAAGATAGCACACACTTTCATGATTCCAGCTGTGTTCTGTTAAAAGTATTAAAGTGCATCCTCCCTTACACATTTCTGAAAAAGACATCTCCATCATGCCCATAACATTCACTTACTATTTCTGATGCTCTAAGTAGTACTGTAAAGATGGAGTTGAATTAAAGTCATAAAAAGCCATAAAATGAAGTACTTTACAAAATGTGTAGTTTCTAAACTTCCTAAACTGAGTGTGCAGTGAGAGCTCTGAAATAAAAAAAAAAAATCCTGATTGCAAACTTATAAAGGGCATACCTGCAAAAGCAATCTTCTAGTTTAACCCCTGGCATAAAATCATGATAGCTTTGATTTCTCTATGCAAATTCAAAATGAAGAGGGGGAAAAAAAGTCAGAATTAAATGAAGTTACTAACTTAATGTTCATAAAAATGCTTTACTTAGAGCAGCAGGACTCAAGTAATCGACTTTTTCAAAGCTCTGTAAAGAAGGGTTACACCAACATATGCAAAGGAATAGTTGATACTGATGATGTGTGCAAAAGTATTAAATCTCATATTCATTTATTCTAAATTTTTTTAGTATTTGGGCTAATAGAAACCTTGCTGTTATACAATAACTGTTCAAAACCAATTTATCTCAGCCAGTAATAGCTCACATATATAAATATTGAGAGCTTCAGGATATATGAATTTTGAAAAATAATATTTAGGATTTTTTCAATTTATTTATTGATTGAAAATTCTACATCAGGTGAAATTTATTCTTTGCATGCAAAAAATAAAAAATATATGTGTAAATTCAAAAAAAAAAATTCCCTAATGGGAACACTAGTTTAACTGAAGCAAAAATATTCTATCATTTAAAGCTGATTTCAGTGTTAAACACTGTTTCTAAAAAATAATTTATTTGAAAGTATCTGGTATTTAATTTTGTCTTCAATTAAAAAAACATTGTTCCTGTTTTGCCAGTAAAATGCTTCTTATTACTTTTATGACATAATATTTTGTTGTAGTATAATATAATTTTTATTATTCATTTTATTAAAGTAACACAAAATTATACAAAATCAATGGGTTCAGTATTTCCAAATTCCTGTTCAATAGAAGATGTGGACATTTTCTTGCAATTTTAGCTAAAAGCCAAATTTTAAGAGTTAAAATATCCAATGGAATGGAAATTCTCTCTTCATTTCTGTAGACACATTTATTTACCCAAATTACTGCCATTTGGAATATTTTAGATAAGTGTTAGTCCAGTTTTGTTCCCCCGTGCAACATTCTGGGACTTTTACAGAAGTCACTCCTCTTTCCCAGCAGACAATACGCTGTAGTTCCAGGAATGCCTATGACAGGAAGTTCAGCTGGATCTGACCCCACCCAGCCCTGCCAGGAGCATTGTATGAAGACCCTGCACTGCCTATGGCCTGAGAAAATGCCTGCAGTCCTCAGAAGCCACAGATATGGATGGGTAGGAGTGCAGACTTGTGGACTTGGTAATTAATAACTGTCTTGAATGACTACTTTACACAAATATATGCTATTTCTTCCTTCCTTCAAAAGTGACATTTCCTCTTTTTCATTTATTTAAAATGTTCATAACCAAGTAATTTGTTAAAACACACCTTTGTCTTGCTGCTCACAAAAAAGCTTGACAGTAACTAGACAGCTGTGCCCACTGTTTATCACCACTACTGCTTGTAATTTTCTAATTATTACCTTATGTTCCTCTCATCTGCTGCTGCCTTGTCCTCTGAAAGCACTATCATGACATCTTTTCGTAACAAAGGAAATTTACTTACACAGACACACATGCACATTATTGTGCTATGAATAGTTAGTGCTGAAAACAAAGGTGTAAAGAAAAAATAATAATAAAGGGAGAAACTTGTTGAGTGCATTTCTCGAGGATTTTCCTAACTGTCATGTAACAGACCTAGCTGAGGTATGGTAGCAGTAAACTTTGCTAAATCAAGATGTGGAGGAAGCTCCCTAGATTTCTAGAGAAGTGTGCAGTACTGTTATGTGGTATCTGTGCTAAGGATACTCTCTTCTGGCTGAAGTTATGAATTGAGTAATCCTCCTGTTTTTCCACAGCAGAGCATGGAAGCCTAACAGGTCAGGTCAAGTAGATCTTCTCGTAGAGTCAATCTCCTACAAAGCAGTTGTGTTACAGAACAACTGGCATGGTTTAACCCCAGCTGCAAACTAAGATCCACCCAGGCATTCACTCACTGCCCCATGCCACAGCAGAGGAGAGAATCAGAATAGCAAAAGTGAGAAATCTCCTGCATGGAGATAAGGACAGTTTAATAGGGAAAGCAAAAGCTGCACACACAGGCAAAGCAAAACAATTCATTCATCACTTCCCATCCTCAGGCAGCTCTTCAGCCATCCCTAGGAAAGCCAGGCTCCATCCTGTGTCATGGTGACTTGGAAGACAAACATCATTCTAGATATCTCCCATTCCTTCTTCTTCCCACAGCTCTGCATGCTGAGTGTGATTCCATACGGTATGGAGTGTCTCTTGGATCAAGTGAGGTCAGCTGTCCCAGCTGTATTCCTTCCCAAATCCTCATGCACCCTCTGCTTCCTCAGTGGTAGACTGGGGTGAGACACAGAAAAGACCCTGACTCTGTTTAAGTTCTGCTCATTGTTAGCAAAAACGTCCCTGTGCTATCAAACCTATTTTCAGCATAAATCAGAAACATGGCCCCATACTAGCTACTACAGGAAAAAATTAACACTGTCCTAGCCAAAAACAGACAATGTGCAAGCTAGGAATTCCTTTATTCAATTTATGCACAGAAAGAAACTCTCTACCAGGTTTCCCAAATAAGTGTGATCTGAAGAGTTTGGCTTGAAAAAACTTGAAGCATTGACTTTCACTGTTGTCTGGGATATTTTCTTTTTTTTTTTTTTTTTACAAGGTAAAAATGGCTGACAGCTCACTCAAAGCCGGTTTGTAGCAAAAAACAAAAAAGTGTCAAATAGCTAAAAAGTTTCTGTAGCTTTTGGTCAAACAAGCTGTTCTACCATTAAAATGAATGCTGTCAAATACTGAATAGTGTTTTGACAACAGTGTAATTTTCTTTCATCTTCTCTGATCATTTTGATGCCCAGATACATTTTGTTAAGGCTTTTTCTTTCTGTCTGTAAAAATCATACTGTAATCTCCAAAGTATTCTCTAACTCAGAATTGTTTTGAAAAATATCTTCCATTAGAAAAATAAATCCAGTCATCTACCTAATAAGCAAAGAGAGCAAAATAATACTAAAGGGAAAACATATTTATGATGCTTAACTTTCATACTGGTTTATTTGTTTGGGTATTTTTATTTATCATCACTGCAAGCAAAACTGAATTAAATAAACTTTACAGGACTGATGAAGTTTATCAAATTAAGTCAGCAGAATAATTGTCAAAGAGCTTTGAAAACTGAGATGTTCTGATAAATAGAGAGAAATATACAAAATTTCATTATTTGCATTGTATTCAAACACTCTGAATAAAATTTACCATAAAGGGTTTTCTAGTCAGTGAAAGTAAAATGCCTAAACTAAATTGATATCTCATATTCTCTTGTTAGATTCCCATTTTAGTTTATTTCTCTTTCTGCATGGAGGTCAATAATTGATCTAACACTGTGAACATGGCTTATGTAAACCAAAGATTTCCAAATTATGATTATATACTTGCAACTTTTAACAAATCATATCTGCTTAAAAAAATTATCCTTTTATTATGCACTGCTTTTGTTATTGACAATGTCAATTTTTCTATGAACTTTGAAATAAGCATAAAGTTTTTCTTAGTCTCATACCAAGATCATATCAGAAACTTTTATTATGAGATATCCTGTATCTGTCATGTAACCTCAAAACTTTTTACAGATAAGATTCAAATTTTATTGTTTGGGGTTTTTTTTCCTCTAAAAACAATTTTAAAAATCAAAGTAAATTTGAAAGAAATTTCTTTAACTTGAACATATTTCTGTCAACATTAATATTTTGCTTTTGGTGTTTTATGAAAATTATAGACATTACCCTTAAAAAGGAAAGGCAAATGTCCGGGTTTTTTTCTAATTTCTTTTTCACACAGAACTTCTTATTTATTGCCACGATTTAACCCCAGCCCTCAGCCAACACTACATAGGCCCTCACTTACTCCGCCACCAGCAGAATCAGGGATAGAATTGGAGAGTAAAAGCTGGGAAACTCATGAGTTGAGACAGTTTAAGAGGGAAAAGTCATACACAGAAGTAAAGCAAAACAAGGAATTAATTCACTGCTTTTCCATGGGCAGGCAGGTGTTCAGGCATCCCCAGGAGAGCAGGGCCCCATCACATGTAACAATGAGTGGAGAAAACAAACTCTCATCACATTCTGCTTTCCCCCTTGCTCCTTCTTCCTACACTTTATGTACTGAGCATGATGCCATGTGGTCTGGAATATCCCTTTGGACTGTTTGGGTCACCAGTCCCAGTTGTGTCTCCTTCCAACCTCCCATGCACACCCAATGTCCTTGCCAGCATGGCTGTATGGAAAGTAGAAAAAGCCTTGGCTCTGTGTAAGCCCTGCTCAGCAACAACAAAAACATCTCTATATTATCAACCCTGTGTTCATCACAAATCAAAACCACAGCCCTATACCAGCCACTGTGAAGAAAATTAACTCTACCCCAGCCAAAACCAGCACATTTACTTATCTAGCTGCCAATTCAATCTAAATTAACAAATCATTTTGGTTGAACAAATCTGCTTGACAATTGAATTATCTAGTAAATGAACAAAAAACCTGTCTACCTCTGTTACATTTTCCACATGTGCATCATGTACCTTTCTTTCAGAACCTGCATATGTCAAATGCATTTTCCTCATGAACAAATTATTCAGAGCCCCACTGCCTTTATAAAATGCATATTTCTCTCAATTATCTCTTCTGCCTCTCACATATTGAGTGAGAAGCATACACACATGCACTCAGACACAAAGTGAGACCTTTCTTCCATCCTTTGAGAACTTGTCACCAAATTGATTTTATCAAGGTACTTGATAATAACTTTCAAGCTATGATATATGACTCAGTGTGTTGGAACTGAAGCAGAATGCTGACAACCATCTATCTACCTTTGATTTCCAGAAGCTCTGTCAGAAAAGAAACTACTATAGAAGATAAACACATAAACTCAAATCTCTTTCATCATTCCCATGCTGAAAGTTGAAACAAAAGAACTTTTACTTCTAGACTGGCTTTTTAGAAGTATTGCCTCCATGCAGAGACCAAGTGACCGCAGTTACTGAGCCAGCTGCAGCCTTTTGAGAAAATTCTGAGCCAACATTGAAACAGACCAAACAGCTCTGCAGCATCATGTGGAAAATAGAAGAACAAGATTGCAAAGTACTGTACAATGTGTTCTTGTGCTTCTAATGTCCAGCTGTTGCCTAAACCTCAAGCTTTCTATGCTGCATTTCTGTCTCAGACCAATTAATAAATACTTTTGGTTGAGATGTTGAGATTACTGTACTGTACAAGGTTCTAGAGTAATAAACACACAGATTTTCTCTTCTTCAGCTCTCAGGCTTACCACAAGTCTGCCCCTCCTCCCCCCTATCCCGTCCTCAAAGAATATTTGAGAGCTCCAAAAGTGGAGGTTTTTCCTTCTTATGCTTTCCATCCTTCCTTACCAGGAGAGCTGAAAACCTACAGCACCCTGAAAACATATGATGTAAACTTTACTTCATACACTATTCACCACTTGGCTACTTGTCAGGCAGTAGTAACCAACCATTCACATCACTTTGCTTCTTTTAGCATTTTTGAGACACAGGACAGGAGAATGGCTTCATTCCAACCATCCAGGTTTTACACTCCTCCCCTTTACTACTGCTGCAGTTCTGTTTTGCATTAATCACTTTAGGGTTAATTGTAATTGTGAATTAAAAATGCTTGCAATGAAAATAAATCCAGGCAGGAGCAAAAGCTGTGTTCATTTTTCATGAAAGTAAGAATGCAATAGGGATGAGAAAGACAATTTTCTGGGGATTTCCTTGGAAAAAGATTGCCAGCGCTTCACATGAAAGTTGTGTATTTTAAAAATTAAGTGGAATTAAATATTCTTTTTTTAAAGTACTCTTAGGGAGTGGCACAAAGATCCATAATAAATTATCTAGTTGAACTGAATTCCACTTTATCAGTTCTTTTTGAACTTTTGCTGAAGGGACTGACTTTACTGTTGTCTACAAATGAGTCTTCTCTGTACATCTTCCTGTCTGAGGGACTTCTTCACCACCACTGCATAGTGATTGCACTGCAATCTGAGAAATTAGTGCAAAGAAACTGTGGGAAAGTAAAGACATAAAAAGAGAGGGAATTGCAAGGGAAAAAAAAAAAAAAAAAAGGATTATAAGTAACAGGATCTCAAGCCCCAGACACAGTAGGGCTGGGAAGGAAAGTATGTTCCAAAGTAGTTTCCAACTTTTAGTCACAACATTTGTGCATGATTTGCAAGTATCTAGACATGGGTACCCAGAAAAGAACATGAGAACAGTCAGACCAAAGATCTTTCCATTCAGTATCCTGTCTCCAGGACTTTGTAATATTCTGACACTCAATGCAAATCTTTTTAATAGACTGTTTTCCCATTAATTACTCTTTATGAACCTGTGTAAATTCTTTGCATCCACAGCAGAATATAGCCAGGACATCTGCAGCCTGTTAATTAATTGCCTGAAGATCTACTAATTTGTTGTTTTTATTGTTGGCTGCTTGGTGTTGTTTTAAGTGTGATGAATCTTTCTTCCCTTTTGCCTCAACAAATGCCCATTCATTCCTGTATTAACAGTGATAGGGGATCAAGAAAGACTTCTCTTCCCTCTCCATGCCATTCCTCATTCTCAAAATGCACTTTAGTATGTAAAAGCATCCACAGTAATGTGGATTTCTAAATGGTATCTTGAAAACACAGCTGTGAATTTTATATATGAAATAAATGTTCGTACCAATATGACCACAGTATTAGTGGCCATTTCTGAAAACCTGGCCCTCAGAAGCAAACAGAAAGCAGATTGCAAACTGTTTCCTCATTAGTATATGTTATCATTAAACCAGCTTAATACATCGGTGTTAATTTCAAGTCACAAAGAAGCAAGGACTCAACATATGTTGTTGCAATACTGCAATAAATATCAAGTCCCCAGAGATGAATTTGTTGCATTTACAGATATCGTTTAAAATATACAGAAGTTTATTTGTCTTATTTTGAAAAAGTGAAAACAGGCCATATGCAGAGCTATAATTCTCTGTATGACATCTTTGTATAAGTTGATTCAGTTTGATTGATGAAAATTGATTTATTTTCCATGGTTTTTCAGAAAATTAATTTCATAAAACTGATGCTCTCTGTTCAGTCCAGAAACACATCACTCATTGGGAGGAATTAGCTTCTTATTTCCCAAAGGAAAACACCTGCAGATAACGTGATCTCAAAGATTTTTGAAGAAAATAACAGCTTGTAGGTCAAGCAGCACACCACTTCCTCCTCCCCAGAACTCCATGTGTTCAAGATCTCAAGGACTCACTGACAGTAATCATCAGTGAACAATGCAATACTATTTGAAAAATATCAAGGAAAATGTCTGGTCAAAAGTGACAAAAATGAAAGATAAAAAGCGTGGTTTTTCCTTATTTCATATCAAGAAAGATGTTTTGGGAATGAAGCTGACTCTACAGGAACATGTTTTGTAATATGTCACATCAAAAACAGTAAAATGTCAGGAAGAACGAAGAACTGCCGGAAAGCAGGGAAGTCCTGTGTGCCAACTCCTGCTCCTAGAACTGACAGTCTTTTTCAAGTGATACACCAGATTAAAGGGAATAGAATGTATCTTGGGAGCAGATGTTAGAACCTAAATCCTCTGCTGTCAGCTGAGCATCATGATTTTTAGCTTATCCCATCAGACCCTTTCTTCTAGTAAAGTCTCCTGCACAATTTCAATTTTGCATTATTTCTGCTGGAGAAGTAAAGAGCACTTTTTTCACCCATTTCACTTCTTCCCTCAGCCTTTCCCCACAAGCTCACATTCATACTTGTTCCCATACAGTCTATGAGGTAGCCTGGTCATAAATGGGAGGTATGCTCTTGAACCTTGTCCAGTTGATCAGAATATTAAACCTCAGTATCCTGGTTTCTGAGAAGTGGTTTTAACTGCATGATTATAATAGTAAAGCATAAATAAACTAACTATTGCCTCCTCAGCTGGTTACATTTGAAAGACAGTCAATCTTTTCTTTGCTTTATGCATGCTCTGAGCATGCTTCTAATATCAGAATCTCTTAAAGGTTTTGCTCTGTTCTGTTGAGGAGTTTTAGTCCAACTTCAGTAGCATGGCCACATGTAAACTGAGACTGTCTGGGCTTGCAAAGTTCAAAGAGATAGGTCCTGAAAATGTTTGTACTGAAAGCAACCAGGCAGCCTGAAGAATTTCAAGGGAAGGGTAAACATGATGTTTCTGTAAAATGAGGTTTCTGAGAAGGTTTCTGATTTATGTCTTTTAAGCTCAGGGTCATAACACTTAATGAAGTTCTGGTTTAATTTTCAAGGCTAAAAGGGGAACAAGTAAAGAGATGCCAGATTCTTGTTACTCTTCTGCACAAGGCAGAATACAGGCTTAGAGGCAACCATCTCTTCTGTGCAATGATACTGAGCACTTATGACATATGTGAATTTACCTGCCTGAAACCTTAGAGATAAAAAAAATTACACTTTGAATCCATAGTTATGAGACACATATAAATTAAATTACTCCTATTATTTGTTAAAAAACAGTGATGCCATTTCTACTAGTATGCTTGACATTTTGTATTAAATTGTTTTTGTGTGAGGCAGCAGTATCCCTCAAGAACCAGAAAGTATTTGTTTGCCTGTCTGCATTCTATAATACTGAACATAAAATGCTTTTCAGCGTTCTTTTATGCCCAATATTGTCATATAACCTGTGCATGGGATTTCAGAGCCAATCTCATGAGTCTTCCTAATACAGAGCAAAAAACCCGGTAAAAACTCATCTGGAATAAGAACCAAAATGCAGGCCTCTTTTCCTAGTTTTTGGAGAACTTTTTTGCATGACGATTCACTTCTCCTGCCTTACTTCAATTATATGAAAAATTAAGGCACAAGGACAAATTTGGGTCCTTTGCAAGTTAGAGAAAAGGGTTTCTCACACTCAGAGCTATCCAAAGGGAGGTGACAAACAATCAGCAAGTTTGCAATGTCCATTCTTGTCCTAGTGGAGAGTGGAGGGGAATGGCTGCAGGTATGTGGGGCTGAAGGCAGCAGGAGGCAGCGCAGAGAAACCGCGCACAGGAAGGAGCCCACTGCTGAAGTGCCTTGGTTGGACAAAGCTACTGCACAAGAGCTAATGAGCAACATGTTTAGAGATATTATTCAGAATGCTCAAATCACAACCACAAACCTCTGTTTTTCAGGACATTCAGATGCTGTTATATTCTTCCCCATCCTCTAAGGTATATTTCAATGTGAAGCTCTGAATGTTAACATGGTCGTGTTCTAAGGGTGCCTGTGTTTACAGTATTTCTGTTATGGTCAATTATAGTGACTCAAAATAAGGCATTAGCTTCCTAGCTATTAAAATTATTATTAATTATAAACTATGTTGTTGAACTGTGATTGATAATCAGTAGAAACGAACTCCGGTGCAGAGTTAATAAATCTATTGAGATAAAATTAAATTTTTCATCTCCCCAATGCCTTTTAACTTTCTGTCTATTGAATGATTATATATAAATGCATTTTAATTTAGCTAGCCTTTAAAAATCATGCTCAAAAACATTGCCAGACAGGAGCAAAACTGCTAGTATGGTGTAGTAATTTTTGCAAAACTGTCTTACCAAATCTAATAATACATGTCTGTGCTGATATTGAAGATTGAGAGCTACAATACCTTTACCGTCTGTTTTTAAGTAATTAGGCAAGTATTCATCCAAGAAAACCTACGTATGTGTTCTTTGCAACACATATTTCCACAGATGCTGTGGAAAACTCATGATGTTAAGTCTCACAAGTCCAAACAATTTTATCGTCCAAAAATTAATTGAGCCATAAACAAAAAGGGGAAAAAAAAAATTGCGGCATACTTTTAGTAAGCAGAAAATTGAACACAGAATTTGGTTCTCCAAAACAATATTCTGCTTTTAAGGCTTTATGTCTGGCTATCACATTTGCAATAAAGGGACCTGCTGTTAAAAGATACTGGGTTGCATTTTAAAATGCCCTGGTAAATGCTCACCAGATTCCCTTTGGACAGAGAGTGGGTGACCATCTACATATTCCGAGTCCCTTCAGAGATGGATTTTGTTGTTGTTGTTGTTGTTTTGTTTTGGGGTTTTTTTGTGTTTTTTTTTTTTTGTGTGTGTGTTTGTTTGGTTTTTTGTTGTTGTTTTGGTTTGGAGTATTTTTTTATTTTGTTGTTGTTGCTATTATTGTTGCTTTGTTTATTAAGTTTTTCTTAGCATCTAGGTATTATACATGTTCTCCAGAAGATATTGTTTAAAAAATTGTACTACAGAGGCATTATTGAAAGAGATATCTTTCTAGCATGCCTATAGGATATCCTGTTTCATCAACAGAAAGGTTTGTAGCAGAATACCTGTGGATGAGAGACTGGATGGAATGAAATGGATGAACACATCCTTCTTTCATTGCGGAAACAAGTATTAATAACTGAATTCTGCAGGTGTCCAAAATACAGAAATGAAGTGAGTCACAGTTACATTCAGCTGACATTTTTAAGGGCCTTTACAAAGCTGGTTATAAATCCTAGTGTGGATAGATTGTTCAGGATCAGCAGGCCAGGGCTATGAACCCTGAAATCATTGACATGAGTGTTCCTCAGACAGTGAGAGGCAGAGCTATAAAGTTGTAGATGGTTATGAAGGGTTTGTTTCTCTGTTAATAGTATTATTGTTGATTTAACCTTAGAGAGTTGAATCACAATCCTTCTTCACACTTAGGAGTGATAACAGAATTATTATAATAGAAAATAGCAAAAAGAAGGAATGGCTGTAGAGAAAGAAACAGGAATGCCTATCAGAGTGACAAACTAGGAAAGTATTTTTCTAAACAACATCTGCTGCTGTACCAGAATAAATATTACTGACATGTCAAAGTTCACCTGGAAGCATCAACCTTCAGAACAAGCCAAAACATTTGAAAAAAGGTATGCTAGGGTACAAAACACCCAAAACTACAAAAAAAAAAAAAAATTTGAAACCTATGAGTTCTAGCCAAGATGTTCCAAATCTAGGTATTAAAATATTCTTAATTATCTGAATACTCTAAATATTATAGTTTGCAACCATTTTCAGGATGTTTTCTTAATAAAGAAAAAAACACAAATTGGTAAAACTTTATTGAATTTAATAATGTTTTTCATAAGGGAGGAAAACAGAACAGGAAAGGCAAGAACAGAGTCCAAGCAGCTGTGTCTGTTTACCTGAAACAGCTTTCACTGATAAAGAGTAAGATTTACCATTCATATGTTTTCAGAGCAGTTATTCCAGGACACTCTTCACCTTTTTTAACATTCAAAATAGCTGAAATATTTTTAATTTTAGATTTATCCTCATTTTTGACATTCAGGAATTACTGAGGTAGCACGAAATAGCCTTCCTTTGGACAATTCCAGATATGGATAGGATAAAGAAAAAAATATATCTGCTATCCGACACTCTTTGGGTCCTAAGTCCAAATATGAGCTGTTGAGACATATCATTTGCTAAATTCTACTTGGAATAAAGAGATGTTTTCCACTTGTTTTACCTCTGGGTAGCTGCAGGGATCAATGCATTTGATTACAGTTTGTACATTCATATCACGGAACCCATTTTACGTTGTTAATAAGAACAGCCTGACATTAGCTCAAAGAGAAAAGCAATCACTTAAGCTCTTCCCATTTACTTAGTTTTTAAGTGCCAAATGTTATCTCCTGCACAGATATTCATAGGGAATGAGCCAAAGGGGACATGAAATTCTCTAAGCTTCCCCTTGCAAAGTTTTCTTCAATCTTTTTCTCTGAAAGGCTTGTGAGCTGTAATTTGACCAGGTGACTGCCTCCTGTTTTTCATTTTTTGCTGTTTTTCTGTCTTCTTGTGAGCCATCTTTGTACATCTTTGAAAGGGGTACAGAAAAACTTAGCCCCACCAACCAGCTGTGACTCTGTGTGTGCTTGTATAAATGTAATTGTACATGAAATGCACTTGTGTGAAATTATACATAGTTATCAAGTAATCAAAACCCTGATAAAAATTAAAGTATGTCAAAGCAGGCAGACAAGATGTTAGCAAGTTTCACAGGGATACTTTCTGACACAAAGGGACTGGCGCTATTTTTGTACTGGTCACTGAAACATGGGCCAGAGGACAGTAAAGCACACCAAATGCTCCTTACTGTGTGCTCAATGCATCCACATGAGTGACCCTAGGGCAGCTGTAACACAGCAACCTACACACCCCACAGGCCCTTCCTGCACTTGATGTCAGGCCCCTTTGGGAAGGACCTCAGACAGATTCATCTGCCCTGTGTCATCCATGTCACATTGTCAGAAAGTGTTAGGGGATAAATGGCAAAGCATTCACACAGGCAGGAAAGGACATTCCTCACTGCCCAAAAAAATAAAGGGAGAAGTGTGTCTGGGCCTTCAAAAATGCATCAGCTGGCTCCTCTGTAGAAAAATCAGCTTAGCTATGGAAGCAAGTTTCAGCAGAACTTGCTCCAGTGCACTGACTGTGATAAGTTGAAAGAAATGAAGAAAATCTTCAGTGAAAGACTGAGGATTAGCTAAGGGAAATATGCTTGCTTCTTGTTTTCTACATTTACTCTTTAGGTACATTGCACTGGGGGCAAAATAATAAATAAAATTTTGATCTGGAAAACCTTTGAATGTGTAGCAATAAGATAATACAATACAGCGCTAGGATACTTAATCTAGCTTTTTGTGAGGTAGACGTTAAGAAAGGCTACCCACAGAGGGGAAGAACTTGGTGAAACTAAACATGAAATGTAGGTTTTTTTGCTCTACACTGTTAAGATTGATTCTTGCCCAAGCTAGCAATGTCCTCTCTATTGAAGTCTAATTGCAGGCCCACGTAAGTCATGGTAGCTGGTTTATTGTGCAACCATCCCTCAAGCTGCTGCTGCCAAACTCAAGGAAAAAGTGTTACAACTTTATTATATGGGGAAGCTGAGATTTAGAGATGAGAGTGAAGGTAGGGAAGACCATCTGATTCTATTGAGAAAGGAGCACAGAAAGCATATCTCCATCTATATGTAGTGTATATATATTGAACAGATATCAACTTTCCCACAAGAATAACAATAAGATTATATACTTTAATGAAACATGTTTATACATTGTACATGCACGGCAAACATTTATACTTTAACATTTAGTTTTGTACTATTTACATTTTTTTCCAGATTAAATATGGGGTAGGAGAGTTGCATTAGTCCTAAGAAAACATATGTGAAGTTTAATTTGAGAACTATCATGATAAAGTAGGGAACTAGAGAATATTTTTTGTCATTTGTGTAATTTATCTTCAATAAAAATGCAGGCCCTTGCCTAATGCATTTATTGCACTTATGCATCCCACTTTTAACATGAATGCTTCTTGTGTGTTGTCGGTGGTGGTATTTTAGTGTTTTGGGGTGTTTTGGCCCCTCCTTCCCATCTGTACTGAAGCACTTCCCAGGACAATTCTGCCAGGAGGGCTGGAGAGCAGCTGTCTCCACAGTGCAAGCCAGGGGTTTGCCAACAAGGCATATTTCTGCAGGTTTCATTGGTCTTCCTCTCCCTCAGTTTTAGGTGTGATCTCATATTTTTTTAAATGCTAAGTATAATTTAAACCAGGACCAGGGGACTTCAGCTTTCCCCTGAGCAGCTAAACAGTGTTTGTATTTCTTACACTGATAGTCTTTATGAAGGTATTATTTCGAAGCTCACTTTCAAGCAACTAAAATGACAATATAAATTCAATGCTGCAGCAGTCATTTATCACTTTATGATAATGCCAGAATATACAAATGATAAGAGAGAAAGGCTCAGGGAGAAACCTGAGGGGGGTTTATCATTTATTTATGTACTTATGTAATATGAGGGAGTAAGTGATGAAGGAGGACTACAAAGACATTTCATCTAGCATGTTGATTTAGTACTTCCTCCTCCCTGATCAATGACCTCTCTTATGTTTAGAAGAGGCTAAATACTCCAGAGAGAAATGTATGTGTGTGTCTTCTTTATTAAACCTTGTCAGAAAAAGAGGTAGACTTAGTTATACAGTTACAATTAACTCCCTGAATAAGGTATAATCATTATTTCTTTGGCTAATGTGTATATTACCATAAATGACACTAAATTTAAAAGGAATATCTCTCACAGAGTACTGCAGCTGTAAAGAAATACCAGTAAAAAAGGACTGAGGAGTATAAGAATGTGCAGGATCATGACCCAGGTGCAAACTGATGCGTGATGAAAGGAGATATAAAGTGCTAACAATACAAAATGTTGAAGCACTAATCTGTTGGCAGGTATTGTAAAAGACTTTTTTTCTCTTTTAAAAATATTATGCTAAAATAAGCCATTAATTTTGTTTACTATTTGTTCCATTTTAAACTATACATTCAAAACTTGGTAGAAACATATGTCATATTCACCTTTCAGCCAGGTATTGTCTAATTTCTAAACTCTATTTATGACAGACCTAGAATAATTTAATCATGGTGAGCTTCACATTGCTCTTGTTTCTTTTCAGTGGAATAAAAGAAAACTCTGCTTAAGGTAATGTAAAACATAAATGCTACACATATTATATTTGTCTTTATAGGATGCTCATTGCACACCTTGCAGCTGTACAGTTTATGGTGATAACTTGTAGTGTACAAGATGTGTCATACATAAAGCCTTGTGAACATACATACATTTCACCTATACATGTAGCCTTTTGCAACATTAAACATTCAGGAAAGTGACAGCTGATATCTTAGATAACACAGCTCAGCCTGAAAAAAATGCCCTACTTAACTGAATATATGACTGTCTATAGTTAGTTAAGAAGTTAGCTGAGGAAAGCAGAGATTATAGTACATCCTTATGACAAATCCAGCCTCACAGTGTTTCAAACCCAAAGCAACACCCACCTATCTGTCTGCTGCCGTTTTAGTTGATAAGTAGAGTTGACACTGAAACAGATATATCAGGAGAAGAAAATATTAGTACTTTTGAATTGCAACAAATTCTACCGTATATGTTACAGTGGCCTTGTGGACTTTGCAGTAGTGATAAATAACTCAAACTGATCCCAGTCCTGTTAAGTGCAAGCAACAACTTGCAAATGCCAAATTGTCATCCCTGCCTGCTATTTATACGTGCTAGTTTTCAAATTGACTTTGGGAGTACAGAATTTGTGTGAATAAGCTGCTGATCTTCCTTCATTTTCTGAGCAAACACAGGGAGGCTGCCAGATCTTTGAACTTTGTGGGACTGCTGGTGCTGAGGCAACTTAACAGAGGTGCTGATATGGTAGGAGTTTGGACTGCATCATTTGGATTATATTGGGTGGAGATGTCCAGATGTTGGGCACAGAGGGCAAGAGAGAGGGCTTCTGCAGAAGGAGATTGGCACTGTCCTGTGATAAAAACAGCAGATTTCAGCCACTCCGACAGAGCCACCACAGGACACAGCTGAGCCCCTGAGACAACATGGTGGCAACCTCTGGGGAAACATATTTAAGAAAGGGCAAAATTCTGAGCAGAGACTGTGAGAGAGGAGTAAGAAAAATGCCATTGAAACAGCCCTGCAGATGTCAAGTGAGTGGGCAAAGAGGAGGTGCTATAGGTACAGGAACAGAGATTCCCCTGCAGTCTGTGGTAAAGACTATGCATACACAGGCTGTCCCCTTGCAGCTCACTGAGGTCCCCATTGGAATATACAACCACAGTTCAGCCCATAGATGATCCTGTGCCACAGCAACTGGATATATGCTGAAGGAAGATACAGGCTGTGGAGATCCCACAATGGAGCAGGCTCCAGGCAGGAGCTCAGCCCATGGAGAGAAGCCCATACAGGAGAAATTTTCCTGATGATCTGCAGCCAATAAAAGACTCATGGTAGTGCAGTATGGTCATGAAGGACTGTAACCCACAGAGAGAACCCGCACTGAAAAAGTTCTTGAAGACTGCAATCAGGGAGAAGGACCCATTTTTTAACAGCTCATGAAGGAATAAATCCAGTGGGAGGACCTTCAACAATGCAGTCTGTCCCTGGCAAACTGCGCCCAGTGGAAAGCACCCACACTGAAGCAGTTTGTGGAGGACTGCAGCTCCTGAGAAGGATTCATGTTGAAGCAAGTGGAGAGGAGTAAGAGAGAACTATTATGGACTGACTACATATCCCCATTCCCTTGCTCTGCTCTGACTGGGAGGAGGCAGAGGAGTTGGGAAGGAAGGAGTGACATGTAGTATGGGAGTAAGGAAGAATGGTGGGAAGGTGACCTTTTAATTTTGACTTTGTTGCTTGGTATTCTACTCTACTCTTAACTGGCAATAATTTAAATTAATGTCCCCCGTCTGAGATGGTGATAACTGCCAAATGATATCCTAGTTTTTGTCTTGACCCACAAGCTTTTCATCTTGTTTCTCTCTTTGTGTTATTGTGAAGGTGTAGTGAAGGAGGTGAAGTGAAAGAGAAACTTGGTGGACATACAACCAACAGATAAATTCAATCCACTGGAGGGATATTACTCATGTATTTGTATTAACTGCATTGTTTATTTATCAATTTCCTTGTAGAAGATGGAATTGTTGTTACTAGTGCTGTCATGGCTTCTACTATCTCATAAGACCCAGGGATTTTCAGACCTGCTCCTGAAATATAAAAACAGGGTATTTCAATACCGAGGTGTATGTTATAAGGAAACTAGCTGTAAGTATCTGGGACTTCTTTTATGTCTCCAAAAGAAATCTGCCATGTTGCAGAAAGAGGAAATAGTCTTGCTAGAAACAGCAGAACAGCTCAGCTGTAAAGTTGCAAGGAGAAGCACACCTAAAGCTGGATACACCTTGGCTGCATTTTCTTGTCTATAAAGACTGTTTCAGCTCCCTTTGAGGTAAAAAGATTTGTTTACTCTTTCTTATGGTACAGGAAGAGATTAAGAGACTATATGTTTTATATACTTGTCATTAGTCTTAGGGAATCCTATTTCCCATTCAGAGAAGATATTTCTGACTACGAATATATTACAGACCTCAAGAGTATTTTCAATTTCCTGGCTCCAGATATAAATGCTGGCTCCACCCCAAATCTATACCAATAAATGTCTACAAAAGCAGCAGCATTTCCTCATCTCATCCCATTCTCATTTGCACAGAAGGAAAGCACAAGCCCAGAGGGCAGATTATGTCAGGAACATGTGCTCAATCTCAGCACTTAAGCTTCCTGAAACATGAAGTTCCCTGAACATAACTGTAGCGAGAAAATGTAGACAGTCCTAGGGACTTTGAGGCTAGTAAAATATTTAGAAAAAATTTAGGTTGCTGGTCCCACCAGTGGAATCATGCTCTGTGTTCTGCACACTGAGACTCTCTGTATTGGGTATGAGAAAAGTCAGTTGCCCTACATAGGATGAAAAAGGTACAGGGCTCAAAAATGGTGCAAATGAACTTAGACACTAGGAAGATGTTGGCTGGAGCAAGATGTCACACTGGATTTGGGCAGGGTTCTAGGGGATTTGAAAAACCACCTCCACCCATTTGATATTCACAGTTTCAGACTTCCTAGTGAAAGTGGGTGATTGTCTCTTTTTTTTTTCAGTGAATAGAGATAATTTCTATCTTCACAATTATAGGAAGAAGGAGTGGATGTTGTGCTCCTCCCATATTACAGCTTAACAATTTAAATATTTACTCAGGAAATGAGAGCAGATGATGCACAAGTATAGACACAGCTGCATGTGTTATGCGTAGTTTACTGACAGCTCAAGACTGATGAGAGCAGCTGGTGAGCCCCAAACCCTCAACTCCAGGAAGACAGGGACATGCTGCAACCTCTCAACTCCCTATCCTGAGGTTCCCCCAACATGAGAAACTCCCCAACATGGCAAACTCAGCCAACTCTATCCTGTAGTGAAAGCACACTGGGTATCCATTGCCATCTTCTGCCACTGACAACTCCCGCAAGGTCATCTTTCCAAAAGCAGAAGAAAATTGTGATGTGCCTGCCAGCCAGATGAAGGTGTTATGTATTCAGCTGGTGGGTTCAGGAAGACTGGCCATCACGATCTGTGATGGCCTATGCAGGACACTCCTAGGAAAGTTCAAGTGGGAAAGATGCAGGGCTACTTTTTTACTGAGAAAGTGCCTGGTGGTCCTTTACTACTGTGCAAAAGGACTGTGACTTTACTGACTGAATTTTCAAGTCACACTTTAAAGCGCCAACAGTTTTTTGTGACAGTCTCAGAGAACACATGTAAGACTAAGATGCTTTGTGAGCTCAGAGGAAGGTTCTTACTTTAAGAACCTTCACAGACATTAGACAGAGCTGTTTAAGCAGTTCAGGATTGCAGGCCTAAGGGGAGCCAAAATGCCTGGGAAGATACCAAAAGTACAAGTGCCATCTCTTGGCTCTTGAAAAGAGATACACTGCTTGTTTATGAGTAAATGCTTCAGCTATCCACAAACTAGATGGCATGACTCGAGTTTCCAGTCCCACAAAATGAATTAACAAACATTATGTGAAATTAATTCTCTACAGCATTTTTCTATGGATGTCTTCATCTCCTAAAAACATATAGAAGCCTTTTTGCATAATTTATTGTAGCATCCTCAGAAACAGGCTTAATTTATGAATTTATCCCTTATCAGCATTTTCTTCAGATGTAATGACAGGAACTGTTACATTCGTTTCTATTAAAGTAAGTTATTTTTAATGTCTAAATATATAAATAGCAATTTATATTGTTTCAGAGATGTCTTTTCTGCAAGATCATAAGAAGCTATATGAAAATATATGTTTATACCCATTCATTCTATCCTAGTGTCTCTGTAGAGATGCAGGAAAGATCACACTTTGAAGAAACTAATCTCACAACAGCGTCTATATGAGGAAAGGGTAATTTGGCTGTGTAATCAAATTGCAATGCGTTCAGTTAGCAGATGCGAGCAAATAAAGAGAAAACCAAATTTAGATTTTCTGCCAATTGCTCTCTTATATGTGTGTTTGTTTTTGAGGACTCCCTATGATTTTTTCTAATTTGCTTGGTGGTGGTAACAGCTTCAGGTGGTTTTACACAGCTTCCGGATGCAGCACTGCAGTTTGCCAACAGATGGCATGATGCATTTCCATTATCCCTTTTCTCTCCAACAAGATGACTCTGCTCATCTCTGAAATAAACCCAAAACACCACCCTAGGCCTCAGCTCTGGAAAGATTTAAACATGTGTTTGAATTTGCATATGAGTACCACTAAATCTCATCTTTCCTGCTGTGTTTAAGGTGGGGTTTTTGGGTTTTGTTGGGTTTTGTTTTTTTTTGTTTTGTTTTTGTTTTTTTTGTTTGTTTTGTTTTGTTTTTGTTTTTGTTTTTGTTTTTGTTTTTTCCTCTGGCAAGGAAGCAGCTGCCTGTAGCTATATAATGTCAAATTCTTTAGGTATATCATCAGTGGGGAAGAATATTCTTGATCTGTTATTATTGAACTTATTCAACACTGTGTTACCCAAAAAGCTAGCCAAATATATTAATTTCCTTGTGAATATGGTCCTGGAAAAATAAGTCAAAGTATTACCTAGCTCTGCACTGCAAATATTCAGTGCAATATATTTCTTGTATTTCTTTCTTTACTTCTAGCCTGCACAGCTGAACTGTTGCATGAGAAAGATGTTACATAAATTTATAGTGTGAAATAGGATGGACAATTGTGTGAGATACTGAAAATACAGTGAACACCAGTGCTGGACATGAGCAACATATTGGCTGTATAGTCTGAGCATAGACTCTAACCATGAAAGTACAACAGATCCTTCTGTGCTCTGAAATTAGCAACTTAAGTTATGAAATTAATTATTCTTGAGCAAGAACTTTTTTCAGGACTTTTTTTCTGATGGCACAGAAGAAGCTACTACATTACCTACATGCCCAGAGGAGCAGTAGGAGAAATGGAAACCATGTTAGGTGTTAATTTTGTATCTCAGTAAGATTTGGAGGTTAATCTTCAGTTTCAGTGTGTAGGTGGTAGAATATGTGTGAAATAGGGTACGTGCAATGAAATGCTTTACTGAACTGCAGAAATGTGTGTAACATGCTAAATAGGACTAGTCCAGATCATATGCTGGAGGGTCAATGAATACATAGGCCAATGCTACTCAATTTTCATTTAAGGAAAGAAAAATCTCATGAACTCTTCCCACTTTCTTCTATGCTTCTTATTAATCATTTCAGCAGAAATGCTGATACATGAAACTGAAAACAAATATATCTGTCTGTTAGGCTGTCCAGCCTAAAGGCTCAACTGCTAAGCCTCTTGCCACCATTTCCCAGGAAAAGGAATTTGCTGTTGGCACATAACTGTTGCTCTTGATGACCTTATGTCTTACCATAGTCAACGACATATTGTGTGTTATGCTGATTTGCTACCTTGTTTGAAGACTTCAGCCTGTCTTGGTTAAGACCATTTAAACTATTCCACTTTGTTTTTGAAATGTCCTGTTTCTTTATCTAATCCCTTGCAGAAATGTAAGAGTGTTACATCAATAGAAATACCTTTATCAACAAAATCCATAATGTCATAAAAAATATTAAGTTAGGTCAACAGTATTTGTTTTGTCTAAACCCACACAGACTGCTAGTAACTGTATTGCCTTATTTCACTTTCTCAAGTCCATTTCAGACATAGCATCATTTTCTTTAGGATCAATACTGAGGTTGGCTTTGGTCATCAAGCAGAAAAGTACAAAGGAAAACAGGTGAAGGCCTAATCATTCTTCACACCCTCCTCTCCACCAATTACTTAAAGTGGAAAATATCTAGAGATCTTGAATCACTTTCTATGTCAATCTGATTTGAAGTCTGGATTGCTCTTTGGAGAATGAATGAATTTTTGTGGTATTTTCATATTCACTGCTCAGACTTCAGTCCCTTCACTAGTAAGTGTGGTTTTCTCAGAGGAAGAACATATTAGTCCCTGGAGAGATAAGAAGTTAGGGGCATTTCCATTGTTTGGAGTACAGCAATTATGACCTCGAAATAAGCTCGAAAAGGCTTTGTTCCTGAGGGAGGATATTCACTGGAAAGGATGGTGGAATATCCTTCACCAGACATTAACATTTAACAATGAATTCTCTCTTATTTTTCTGCGGACATGATAGAAATTATGCTTGTTTAGGAAAGGGCAAGGAAAGAAATAATACAGGACTCTGCTCAGTGAGATGGAGTCTGTTAGAAACAGAGAGACATTGACAAATGCTTTGAAAATTTCAGGAAGAAAGATGGTCACTTCTGTGCTCTGACAAAGACTTTGTTAAGATGACATTCTGATTCAATAACTTAGCTTCTTTATCTACAACTGCACTTAAGGGTCAGTTTATTTTAGAAAAGCTACCTCGTCTAGCTGTAACTTACAGTTAGGTGATACTATGCTCCTTTACAAGGGGAGCTCTTTATTCAGCATAGATTCAGTTCTGTGGAAGAGGTCATGTATTAAGCAAATTTACCCTCAGCATTGGAGTCCAAGAAGCCAGAGGGACTGAGCAACACAGAAAAATCGTTAAATATTTGCACAAAAACATTAGGTAAAACAAATAAACAATTAATCAAATAAATACAAAAATAAACAAAAAAAAAAAACATTTGCAGAAAATTTATGATTAAGCTTGATTTAGTGTGGAACAGCAGAAGAAGCAGTAAGGTTTGGATACTACAGAAAGTTTGGTTTCTTAGTATGGTTTGGATACCATCTATGCTCATGTTTTCCAAACTCAGAATAATGTGCCAAACAGCACACAAGTAGAAGACAGGAGACTACAGGATTCTAAACAGACATGAACTGGTAAGGCTTTGCTTGGCAAAGTGGTAAAGCTTTGTGTGAATATACTAAACTGGATGTCTTCACATCTTGTATCAGAAGACTTCTGACCTTTTTCAGACAGGACTGCTAGGATCACTGGGAAAAGACGTCAGACGAAACATTTTACTTAGAGAAAGATCTCTGGATTCTAGGAAAGACAAGAAATAGTCAGATGGTATGGATCAATTTTTGGACTGCAAGATTGCACTATCACTTCATGCAGTATCTATTCCAGATAAGGACTGAATAATATATAGGGTGTTCATGGAAAAGGGCCATATACTGTAAAACTCTCTCCCCCCTCTGTTAAACCAGATGAGACCCATCAATTTTCAAGTCAATTTACAAAGCCTTTTATAGATATCATGGATGAGACAAGGACTGAAATAATGTCATTTAAGAGACATTATTATTGCTATATATTCTGATCTACCATAGAAACTGGTAGATTTTATAATTAAGGTATGCATTTTTGTAACAGCTTTTGTTAGCTCTTTATGATTATACACATCGTACATTGCTTACTTTTTTTTTTTATTTTAAGGAAACAGAATATTCAAAATATTCATTTAATAAGGCGTCTTGTTAAAGCTTCTTGAACTACTTATTTTTCATGCCTCATTTTCTTGGCTGTGAACCTCCAGATTCAGAGTCACCATGTTTATGTCTCCTCCTAGTTGATGTTCACCATGCTGTGCAAGACAGCAAGCTGCCTCCAACAAAGGAGTTCCTATCAATACACAGTACACTTGTACTTCTGCACAGAACTAGTCACCATTCATTTTCGTTTATTTCTAATCTCTCTCCCTCTGATGTTTTGAAGTACTTTTACATCTCTACATCCACCAAAGCTTTAAAGCTAAGCAACTGACACACTTGCAGACAAATCACTCAGAGGAAGCACATACACATTTATTTTCTGAAGTGTCTCTAGGTGATTATGCTTAAGGCCAAATTCTGCTCCTGTGAGCAGAAGTGAAGAAGAAGTATTTTGCCCACAGGAACTGAGGGAACCTCTCCTTTCCCACTCTGTCAGAAGATCCTGAGGTACCAAGGCCACAGCTGCTGTCACTATGCTAAGCTTGAGGCACTTTAGTTACATAAATTACAGTTTATTATCCCTTATGTGCTTCTAAAGCAGTAAGTGCATTTTTTCAAAAAAGCCACTGTATCCATATCTTCCAGAGTTTTGTGTATTTAGATGCATCAGTCACCGTACACTTAGTTGTCCTGGAAAGCTGCTGCTTCCCAAATTGCTGTGACCTAGTGGTCCTATTGGGTCATGTAGCCTTGTTTGTTCTGAGCAGGTGTGTCTCCCTCTCACAAAATGAGTGCTAATTTAAATTAGGGTGTGGCCCAGAATTTTAGCAAATGCCACTGACCTCACAGGAAGATAACCATGTGCTAAATACGCATTTACCTCCAGGCTTTAACAGAAAATAAAAGTATATGTTGTGTGGATATAGATGCCTCAAAATTTCTTCACCTTATGTTACTGGCAAGACTCCTTTTGTTCACTCTTCTCATAGCTCTTAGGGCGTGCTGTTCTGGAGTTTTTCCCACCCAGAAGGACCGACATACAACACTCCCACTTCAGATTCCCTGCTACACTCCCATGCTTCCTTGAAATAAATTCCATCTAAGATGTTTCAAGATCATCTAGATAAATACTTGATTATAAAGGACATACACACTTGTATTGAACTTTTTAATTAATGAATTGATGTTAGTCCATTGCAAATTTGGGAATACATTAAGCACAATACAGAAAATGGTCATCATCACCAGTACTTAAAAAAACTACTATTTGGCTTTAAATCACTGTCTTCCCAAACCTCATGCCAGGGGCCTGAACACATTCTCCACTGGTGGAGTTCAATTGGCTGCCAAGACCTGGCTTGGTAGGGGATGACAAGAGAGCTGAGGGGAGGCCTTAGCTTACAGCCACACAGTGAGCATTGCAGCCATGTCCATGCTTGGCCGTGTACTCAGTCGATCCAGAACCCCAGCCTGCAGGTTTGACTCACCAGACTGCTCTGGATGATCCCTTACATCTGAGTTGCAGACATACTAAAAGAAGAAGATGGGTGTTCTTCTTTCCATAAGGAGCATTTATCACATTTTCTTGGACATATAATGGTTAAGTAATCAGCAACTTTTTAATAGAGATATATCTAAATATTCTTGATGTCTACTTTGATAACCAGTCTCAGAAGGAAGATGATTGAATTGTTGTTATATATTTCCATGGGGTTTGTTCATCTAAATCTCCAACTCAGTGGAGTTCTGATGGACATTTTCCTATTCAAAGCTTTTACCTGCCACTTTGACATCAGCCCTTCTGCTGAACTTATATGCACAGGAATATTTAAGAAATTTTGTTGGCAGTGACATATTCACCATATTGCAGTTGGTGTTAATCTCACAAATAATTTTGTTGTGCTTGCAGGGAACGGGTAATGGAATGGGCAAAAAACATATTCTCATAGAGACAGAAAGCTCAGCATAAAAATGCAGTTAGGGAGCAGAGAAAACAGCAGAGTCGCTCTTAGCACAGAGATCACAAAAGAACTAATTTTCCAGAATGCCATTCCAAACCTATGACCACAGCATTAGTAATGCTGCAAGAGTATGGACTGCACCTGAGCCCTATGCTCATTAACCTTTTAGGTTAATGTGCAGCTCACAAACCTAAAGGGTTTATGTGTATGCTGTAGGCAAATGGAAGGGTAAAAACAAACATGAGGAAAGAAAAGGAGGCAGAATAACTCAAGGAAAAGACTGAGTCCTTTTGGTTCTGGAAATGAACTGAGCATTGTTTTTCTCCCATGCAGAATAGTAAAAAAATGAATGAAGAAAAGCATTCTAAGAGAAAAATGAATTCACATAGCTATGGCTTCTACTCTAACATATATTTAGATTATCTATCAACCAGATAGTTCTCTGATAAGGAAACAGCTAAATAGTAGAAATAATTTATCTCAGATTTGTCCAGATTCCAGGCCTGGCTGTCTTTATTTTCTCATCAATGTCCAAGGTAAAGTGACCAGATATCTCAATAAGATTGTACAAGTACCGGCTTTTAATGGATTGGCACAATGTTCAGTGATTCCATATTTTTTTTTTTTTTTTAATAAGATGCAGAGACATCCTATTGTTATTCTGCCAATGATCCACCCTTGGTACAAAAATGGCTGATTCACAGAGTCTGCTCCTCCTCCTCTGTATGTTATATCTACAGTAGATGATCAAATTCTCATTAACACAGAGGAAAGTACAACCTGGCACCTGCAAAGTGTTTTCAAATATCACTGCTTAATGTCTCTTGGCAACGCTGGTTTATAACAAGAAGCCAAGTAGTGGTGCAGCCAAGGATGCATTTCATGAGATCTCTATCTCCAGGCAATTTACCTTGGACACAACAGACTTGGAACGCAGCTTCACTTTTCTCTGCTGCCCTGTGATTGCTCCCATTTCACCCATTTCAGCATCCCTTTTTTTCCTGTTCATCATGGACTCCCCTCACTGTTGCCTCTCGAACTCTCACTTTCATCTTCCAGAAGGAGAGGCTGGGTGCTTTGTAAAGATAATCTCACTGATTGAAAGAATAAGGTAACTGTTTCTGTTGTTGTTACATTTAAAAGACATACTCTGTTCCTGAAATACATGCTGTTCAGGTAGGCATGATCAATAACCAAGATTTTATCTCTTGGTTTAAGCTTAGTCAGGCACAGCAATTAGGATATCAGGATTTTGATAAGCACCTAGACAGAGGCCTTAATTGCCTATGGCCTTTTTTATTAAACTAAGATATACAGTAGTGTTAGCTGTCTTGAGTATTTAATGCATTCCACTATTTATAATATTTCATATATACAGGTTTTGGGGAGTTTTGGCAGTTTTAACAGTCTCTGATGCTTTCACTTCCTGTTCTAGTCAATGAGTGGAAGATGCTATTTGATCACTTTCCAGTCAAGAAATGGCAGCATTCAAAAAAAGCGAGTTCTGCGCTGTGCTATCAGTGCAGCTTTTATACCATACAAGTTAATCTTGTGAAGCATCTTGGAAGTTTTGATCAGTCT
This sequence comes from Vidua chalybeata, assembly GCF_026979565.1. Lineage (NCBI taxonomy): Eukaryota > Metazoa > Chordata > Aves > Passeriformes > Viduidae > Vidua > Vidua chalybeata. The sequence goes on from NC_071530.1 coordinate 99,390,373, forward strand.
AAAATACACCACATTTGCTTGAAATAGGACTTTGAAATTTTATCTCTGAGTTCTAAATGAGATAGTAATAAAAGCTTCTCCAGCTCTTTAATAATGAATAGAGTTATGCCATTTTATCTGCATAGGAATACAGTAAATGAAATCAAAGCAGCATAGACATAACTCTTACATTTTCAAAACTGCTAAGACATCTCTGTGTACTCTCCAATATTTTTTGCTATACATACTTACTGCAGAAATATTTTATGCTATATTTCTGTTTTCAAACTGAGACCTTGCTGCTGCATTTACTGAACTCATACCTTATTAATGCTCCCATTCAATTTAGGATCAGAAAGGTCAATCCTGAAGCATTTGACAACTTTGGCAATGATTCATGTCTTTGATCTTATATTTTGTCATGTAATTAATGCCAGTGAAGGTCCCATGAGTCCTTCCAGTTGCATACAAATGGAACAGGCACCTTGAATGTATTCAGTATAACCTAGGCTTGCCAAGCCTCAGCATCCCAGTACTATCTATATGAATGCTTAGACTCCAGCTTTGTTTCTTAATTCACGTATCTGCCTATTGTAGTCTAGCATCTGGAAATATAAATGACCTTTTGGAGACTGAAGTACTGCTGCAGTTCATTGCTGACTTTCCATTGATAGGTGGATATATAAACACAGACTGATTTTTTGTTTGTATCTACCTAATTAAAAAGAAAAACATTAATCTATCCAAAGCAAGTTAGTATAAGTTACAGGTCAACAACATTTTTCTCTGCCCCTTGTAAGAATGATGATAGAAGGGATAACACAGTATCTCAGCACCCTAACAGCCACTGGCTGAGCAGTCTGGTATCATTACCAGCACCAGTACCATATTTCATATCCCTCACTGCTCTCTTCTCTTTGAAGGACTGAACTCTTTCATCTTAGTGTACATAAATAGTAATAAATAGCAGACCAGATTTCTGCTCTGTGGACTTTTCTCTGATCTGTGCTGGTCCCTGGTGTGGTCTGGCTGTCTCTACTCTTTGCTGCATCTTTTTCCCCAGCACAGCAACAAGCAAAATTGGTGTTTCCCAGCCTGCCCCCACTGAGCAGGCTCGGGGCACCCACAGCAGGGAGGCTTGGAGGTGGCCGATACAAGGCTGCCTCTGAACTACAGAGCACGTTTTACCCCTAATAATAGTTCATGCCTCAGCTACATGAAAACTTTATTTTTAGAAAGCCGCCACTTTTAGAATCAAAAGTTTTTTGCTCCAGTTAGTTCACATAAAAGATATTTATATGTTAATATTCCATGTGGAATATGCTGCTGAGGAAGAAAAAAAAAATTCGGGTGAAATATCAGTCCTTGGCAGACACTTGTTTAAATAGATCTGGTTTTAGGTCCTTGTATTTTTTAACAAATTAGTACAATTTTCTAGGCATGTAAACCTTCATGTGAGAATTGTCATTTTGTTGAGAGCCTAATTTTCAAGAGAAGAATTTATAGAACATGTTTGTTCATGCCTAACTTCAAAATGGACTCTGTCATGTTCAAAAATCCTACAATTTTGCTATGGAAATTAAAGAGAATAACTTTTTTTAGAATGCAAATTCCTGAAAAAAAATGCTTTCACAATAATCTTGGGTTTCCGGGAGTAAGAGTGGAATAGGCTTGCATACAGTCAATAAATTTCTTGAAAATTCTTTAAAAAATTCAAAACCATGGGTTTTGGTTGTTTGTTTTTCTGCGGTGTTTTTCTGGTTTTTTGGGTTTTCTTGTTTTGTTTTGTTTTTTTTAATAATATATCTCACTTTACTAAGTCTATCCTCATGGTAAGATGTAAGATCTGGTTTATATTTTTTGAAAGTTTAGTGCTGACTTTGTTATGAGTCTATTTGTGAAAATATGGCATGGCTAAGTTTAATAAATTTAGTAAGACTAAATAATAGATTGTAAGTATCTTAATATTAACAAAAGAACTAATAGATTTTCCTCTGCTTTAGAAAGACAAGAAAATGAACTAGCCTTACATGAAACATCTGGGGACTGTAGGTATTCATGGCAGTTTTGTGAGTGAACCAAATCTTGATGTGGCCTTTTCCCTCCCTCTGTTACTGTTGCATTCAAAAAGAATCTGCCTACAATAAATTACCATTATTGCTGCTTTGCTCTTACATAAATCTTCTTCTCCAAGGTGCTCTTGATACCTTACTAGCTTACATGAATCAAACCTTTTGTGATCCCCAGGAGGTAAAAGTCTACCCAAACTTGAAACTCTGTCTGAAGAAAATATCGAAGATATTGCAATGATAGCAGCTTTTCCCAGTGTTTCTGACCTTATCACACATGGTTTTTGAAAAAGCTGCCATGCTTCAATTTAAAACCTGAAAGCACATTAACTCATTGCAATCAAATATCAGGGAACTAGAAATTGTGTGTATTACATTTTCCCAAGCAATTCAATAAAACATATCTTCTATATATTAATAATCTATGATACCTTCAAGTGGATATACTCCATGCCCATCTCCTCTGATGCACAACAGAGAAGATCATTCTTCCCAGATAATATTAATAATTCACTAACAACTGGTCTGAAGTATCAGATTAATCAACAGACACCAGACAATAACTACTACATGTATTTTTGCTTTTCATCCCTGTTTATCCAAGTACTTAGGCACATATAAATCACATTTTATTCCAGAACTAAGTACATGATTAAATGCTTTGGTGAATGGAAATGGACTGCTGAAACAAGACACTGGGCAATATTTCAGATCCTGACATCAATCAGTATCTTATCCTCCAAAGAGCCAAATAGAGATATCTATTAACTTTATGGCATTTTGAACCAGTCTTACAATATGCAGAGTTTTTCTGTATTTTTGAGCTATTTTAGTCAATTGAGAAAAAGACTTCATATAGTGTGAAATTTCTGCCACAATATTAACAAAATAGTGGGCTTCTCTTCCCGGCTGCCATGTTATTTAGTTGCTAACCCATTTTTTTTTCCTGGACTCTGTACCAACCAGATACTTTATGCTGCAGCCAGTCTTATCTCAGTCAGCAAACTAATTTTTGCTACTCAACACAACAAAGAGACTGAAGTAAAGGAAAGATGTCCTCTTTGGAGAAAAAAGAAGCGTTCTTTTCCCTCCACACAGCTTTTTTATTTCAGTGAAAATATGCTGATCAAAGACATCCATTCCATCAACTTCACCAAAATGTGACATAAAGTTGTGACATCAACACTTAGGTAAAATTTCTCTACCTGCTACATACCTTAAAGCTCTCAGTGATATTAAATCTTATGAAGTGAAAGCTAAGCCTTTTTTGGTTGCCCTGTCCTGGAGGATTGTTTAAACTGTCAACTGACATAGCTAAAAGAGGGAAAGGCAAGAACTCACTCATGTATCAATGAAAAACAAATGTGCTAGCAGATTATGATTTTATTTGTATCACAGAGACTTCAATCTCATTAAAAAGAAAAGAGAGAGGGGAGGAGGAAATATAAGGATGGGCATAACCTTGGATTTCCTTGAAATTCAATTCTGTTAAACACAAATCCTCAGATTACCTTTGCAGCTTTGAATATGTTACCAACCCTGCTTGTTCAATAAAGCAGTCTTCACTATTTTATTTCTTTATAAAACAACAGATTATTCAGCTACAATCCCTAAATTATTAAATGAGTTATGAGAACAATCATTTATTAAACATCTTGCAAATTCCTCAAAATGCTGTTTTCCTGACATATTTCTTTAGCAGTACAAAATCCAAATGTGACAGGGAATAAAGCTCTTTGATGTAAAGAGCTGGTCCTATAGGCAGATCCCCACTGGGCAGATGGTTATTTTTAATAGTCTGACCTAATTTCTTAGTAGTGAACCAGAGATAACCCAAAGCCCTGTGGTGGAACTGGTCTATTGTGTTGAAGTAACATTAGAAAACACTAGATATTCATAACAGAAACATTTTGTTCATCTGAGTCTAGTATTAACAAAGCCCACAAACATTTACTGTCACAACAGTTAAGGCTTCTGAAGATGAAAAGACTTATTATGATTGACCTATCACATGATATCAAGCCAAAACAGACATCTTTAGGAGCTGAGGTATGCCTTCAGAACATGTTTTCTCTATGACTACTGAGTTATTGTTGATTTCCTTTACAGCATTTTCTTGCCTTTTTTCTCTTTCCTCATAAACTTCACAAAAACTGAAAGTGAGGAAATCACATTATCTCTTTCTGCCTTTCTCATCTTTCTCCCATTCTCATTACCTTGATTCCTCTTCCATGTTTCATTTGACCTTTCCAGAGCTACTAAATTCTGAAGCTGGTAATCAGTCTTAGTGAAAGGAAGAAATACAGACTACAGTTTTCAAGGCCATAAAATCTATTTGTGTTTTTATTTCATTCAATGATGTTCACTTTAGTTTGAGCTAAAGTTGAGAGAAGAATCTAGATCACAACAAACAGATGACAGGAAGCTGCTATTTCAATGCAAAACAGCTGCCATTCTGAAAAAACCCAAGCCCAACAAAATACAAACAAACAAACAAAATGGAGAAGAAATTTTATACACTACTAGTGTATGTAACTACGTTAGTCCAATTTCAGCTCTGCATTCACCAGCTCTGCACAGCAGCAGATGGGAAATGCATTTGCAATGAAAACTAGTAAACTTTTCATCCTGAAATTCATTTAAAATTTGTCAAGGACAAAATCAATGATCTACAGCCAGCTGTGTGTTAGCTAAAAAAAGAAGTTTATAGACCCTGTGCTCAAAGACAAGTGCGGCGTGGGTTTTTGCTCTCCCCGGCTGTACGCGGCTCTTGGGAGCCCGGCTGTGGCGTAGCTTCCACATGCTGCCGGGGTTTGCTGCCGCGGGTTCCCGGACACGGCTCCGTGTCTCGGGCGCGTGGGCTGGCCAGTCTCTGTTACTGTGCGCTAGGGGTCCGACAAAGAGGTAAGGAATTTGTCCATTTACTCCGTGCTTGGCAGGAACGGTTTATTGGTCACACATGGCGCGGTTCGATGGAAAGACACGACCGCTCCCGGCACTCGCATGGGAGAAAATGGCGCCTGGGTGCCGGCAGGATAGGGTTTTATGGAGGGGCGGGGCGAGAGGATCCACGGCCTGCCGCCCAATAGGGGCGGCTGCCGTGGCGGTGATGCCAGCAACAGCGACCAACCAGAGAACCCCGCAGGGGCGGGCACCGAACCTTGGGCTGAGCGGGATCGTGTGGCTTGGGGTGGCCAGCACGGGGTTTCCCGGGGCCAGACAGCAGGGTGGTTACAGGAGCGGCACAGGGGTAAGAATCCGGCAGCGTGGGGCCAGAAACCGCAGGGGGGAACAAGACGGGGGAAACGCGGGATTACAGAACTTGACTTATTTTAACATAAATTAAAAACCCTAATCTAAACCCAGACTCTGGGATGCAACAACAAGCAAGCTGCATCCACATCTTTGATAGAGCATAAGAAAAGTACTGTTCTAACACACCATGATGCTCTGTCAGAATTAAGGGCTGTTTCCCCCAAATAAATATATTTGTACAAACATTTCTGCTATAAGAAAATGCAATGTGTATTCGTCAGTTAGCCACAGACATAGTACTCAGCATTCTACTTGTTTTGAAAGCGAAGCTAAAGTTTAGTGGTTTCCAACCTTATTTAGCAGTGTTTTTGTAAATTGTTCGAGAAAATAACATTCTAATCTCATGAAACCTGTTCAGTTACTATGGCTGATCTTGCTAATAATATTCATACTCAGTGCACCACACACCAAACTGAAATATTGGGTAAGACTTCTGTATATTCTCTAATGGCATGATACTCCATTGCTTTACAACAATATGAAAACAAGCTATGAGCAAATACAGTCAATGAGTTTCTCTCTCTTTTTTGAAAACCCCACCATAAGGAGTGAATACATGTTCATGCATAAATTGTAAGAGTAGAAGCAAACACTTTGTCTCTTTCAAAAGGCCAGTTGTGCATCTTCTCTAGTACACTTAAAAGAGAATATGCACTGAATGTCACGGAAATACAGATCTCCTTATTGCACAGTGTTCAAGCCCTTGAAGATTTCTGCACGTGTAGGCAGTGAGTGAAATCGTTTCCCCGTAAATAATGTCTTAGAGGTTTTCCTATGAGAAGGGGCTTTATGTTAACAAGTACACTATGAAGATAGTATTTTTGATATTAACAGAAAACAACTCACTCATTTCACTGTAAGAATTGTATCTGAAGAGATATATCAAAAGACTAGAAATCTTCAGGTGGACATAGGAGTCTGTCTCATATTAAAAAATTAATTAGGCAAGGGATTGGAAAAGGGAAAAGTCCCTAATCAGCATGGCACCTACCCCTGGGTGAACATTAATTTTCATGTGTGTCTATTTCTGCTCTCATTTCCATTTGTTTATTCCATCTTGATCATATTGTTCTATGGCCAGAAATTTTCCTCAATATATATTTTAAGTAGTAGGTCTGAAAACTCAATTGTCAAAGGCTTAATTTAATATATATAATAAAACACCAGTCTCATATTTTGGTGCAATATATTGTCAATTTACTGTACTTTTACTACTGAAGTGACTCTTGAGAATCTATAACACCACAAGTGGAAGCCCAGTTAACAAATCTACAGCCTCATTTCTTCACAAAGTGGAAGGAATAGTCACCATGACTTGGTCTGCATGTAGAAGAGCATATGCTTGTGGCAGCTGTTTCAGTGTCTCTTGGGAAATCTCTCATCCAGCCAGTTTTACTTCTTCCTAGCTATATTCCCAGACAAGCATCTTTTGTACAATTGCACATGGATCAGTTGTATATACAGCATAATTTAAATATTTAATCTTTCTTAGGAGTAAATATTTTTTAAGTGATTAAGCAACATATGCCCAAATATACTCATATGTTTACAGTTAAACGTATACTCAACGACCTTGAAAAAGTAATATTGGTCATTCTACAAAGGCAGAAGCAATATTAGATAACAGATGTCAAAGGGGGAAAAAAGCATTCAACTGGGACATGCTATACTAAATAATATTACATTAATTTTTTTCCTATACACAATTTTTTTAAAACATTTCCTCTCAGAAATTAATGTGAATTGAAACAGCCAAAGTCTGGGTTCCACAAACACTTGAATCTTTCTGTTATCATGTCAAATAAATGAAATGTGTTTGAATGATATATTTTCTGTTAATACTATAATTCATTCTTAAACCATGGGAGGTCTTCCCAATATCTAAATATAATTTGTTTTTAACAGCATGAGACTTTTTCTTCCCCTTTTTGATTTTCCTTTATACATATTATTATTTGATTTATATAGCAATGCTCCCTATGTGCTCATGGTGCTTCAAGAAATACAACAGAGTCAAACTAAAAGGCAAGAAACTTCAATTATTTGTGAAAGAGAAATATCTTAATGCACTTTCTAGAAAGGGAAATGAATAGCAGCAGGATTCCCTTGGGTGTAGATTTTTGAGGCAAAGGTCACAAATGTTTTCATTTGCGGGACTCTTGGTCATCAAATCTCATTGAGGACAATGTGAAATGCAAGCATTGAGCACATTAAAAATCTATGTCATATATATGCCAATAATCAGAAATGAGAGGAGGTGAAAAAAATCTATCAAAGGATAGATATGAAAATATATGAAAGAAACCATTGCAGAACAAAAATCACCCAAAACAATGGAGAATCACAACAACCAATGTTCTGCAAATCAAAGGAACTGAGACCTGAATGGGTGAAGGTTTTGGTCTGAGCACAAGTCTCACTTTCAAGAACATTTTTTGGGGACTAACAGGAAAAATAATGAATAATGCTAGTCTCTAGCTAGTTCAAGAGATAAACAATATCACTTTGGGGTCAAATGGAAGAACTTAAGATTTTCTCACAGAAATAGCTGCCTACTCTTTAAGTTCTATGTTGTGTTTTCCATGATAAAATGGAATATTTAAAATAGCACGTTCCCAAATGAATTTGCAATGAAAGCAAGAAGTCTTTTAGACTTCTTAATTTAAAAAAAGTTGATGTTGTTATAAATACAGCACTGATTTGTCAATATGTCCTTTTAACTTAAAATACATTTTCCAAAAATTTCATGATGGAATCTTCAGTTCAAAAGTAATCTGAAAGTAGATATCACTAATGAAACTACAGACTTCAAGCAGATAATATCTCATTTTTACAGTAATGCATAAAGGCCATGTCATCTGGCCTGATAAACCACATCCTCACCACTTTTGACAACACAGCAATTAGTCAACCAATTTATGTATTTATGTTGTGTAAATCCTGACCTGTCTTGCACCTTATTCCTGCCTTTAGCATATGTTTGGCTGTTCTGTTCAAATCTTAATTCGTAAATGTGTCCTGTTTTCATATACTAGGTATAGTGGGATCTGGGTCAGACATAGTGGCTTTTATGCCACCAGTATAAATATAAGAATAATCATTAATTAGAGCTTTAATGAAGACATTTATTTGATATACAAAGCTTGGCAAGATGGTACACTGTGAAGTATTTTTAATTCTCTGTTAACTGTTTTGATCTCTACTAAGTCTATGTGCTTTATCTACATAAGTGGTACTCCTGGAGCAGATTTTAAATGCCTAGCTTTTCAAGACAAGGTTATAAAATTTTGCATTCCCACAATGTATGTTCTTCTTTCCTTTTCATTTAAAAAATAAGATCTGAACCATGAAGCCCTGACTGTGATAAATGTTCCACACTTATAAACACAAGAAAACAAAAAAAACAAAAAAAAACAAAAAAAAAAAACAAAAAAAAAAAAAAAAAAAAAAAAAAAAAAAAAGAAAAGAAAAAAAACCTCTTAGTAAGAGATATATGGAGACAAATAACAAGTAATCACCGTTTGTCTTGACAGCAGGATAGCACAGCATAAAACACATATTTGATATGTAAAACAGGAGCTCCTAACGATATGTTTTTGCATGGCCTGAAGCATTCTCTGTTCATCTCATCAAAATATTTTAAATACACATTGAATTCTATCTTGAAGTATTTTTCATCCACTTGGAATTTCTTGATATAATTTTTCTATTTCAGCCAGGGTTCTGATGAACCTACTCTGTTCTATCATATACAAACTGGTAGCTTTTCTATTATGCAGCAGATACTGAATTGGAACACTTGGTGAATGTGTCTGAAGAGCTTCTCAGAAATGTAAGGTACTCTGTTAGTTTTTAAAGAGTTTTTTTTCCCACAAATAGCTGTTTTTTTCGATTGTTCAAATTTTTAAATCTTGTTCTTTTCTTTTTCTTAAGGAGAGAAGATAAAGTTCCTCTTTCTGCAAATTTAAAATAGCTAGGAGGATAGTTTAAAAAAATTATTGTGCTTAACTAGATAGTGGGAGTGGGCAGCAGAGCAGGTAGATCACAAAAAAACCTATTCTCTCCTCCTATTTGCCTTGTTTTCCTTAGAATGTTGGTGAAGCAGACAGACTGCCTTTGATTATTTGAAATTTTCTGTCTCACATAATTTTCTCTCTGAACAATTGAAATGCACACAGCTTTCATCGAAGTGACTACTTTAAATACTCCAGTAATAAGGTTATTGGCTGGATTTGAATTTACTTGTCAGTAGTAACATGATGGGACAGCTGCACAAATGATGATCATAGGCTGTTCTCTACCAAAGTCTATGCAGAGATTTATAATAAGCAAAGTGCCAGCTGAGTCACTCCCAAAGGCTTCCACTGATGCATATCCTCATTGTGTAGCAAACACCTCAAGTACAACTGCAATTGCTAACTTACAATGAAACCTTTATCAACAGGAATCAGCCAGGCCACAAGAGAAGAGCAATGGTGAACAGGGAACCATTGACAGAGCTGTTTGGTTATCTCAAGGAAAGAGAGGAGCCCTTACTGTGTGGGAGAGAAAGCAGCATCTGTCAGGAGAAACTGGAAGAGATTGTTTTGGTTTAGGATAATTTTGTGCCCCAAAGACTGTTTTGGGGCTATCCAACAGCCCTAACTAATGTGATGCTTGTGTGTATGGCTCTCAGCTCTGTGAAGCTTAGCCCAACCTGGATCTTTAGTTGGTAATTTAACTGTAATTTTTGCAAGCTTTATTTTCATTCCCTTTAGATGCAAGTCTCACTGAGAAGCACTTTATTAAAATCACCCTGCTTTTTTAACAATTTGAAAATATTTCAGAAATAAATTATCCCAACTTTCCCCCCCTAAATTATATTATTTTATAAGTTATCAATATTTCCTGCTGCTACATAAAAATTCAATAAAAATATCAAAGAAAGGTCTCTGTTGGACATAGAACTGCACTGACAAACAGTTGTGTCTAGGTACATTGAGTACAGGCAGTGTAGAAAATGCCTGTTTCTGGCAGCAGCTGAGCTGAGTTTGAGCTTTCCCCTTCCCATGTTGAGTGAGACCCCACTTTTAAATCATGTATAATAGCATATTTTTCACCCATAACTATTACTGCTGCGGGTAATTCAATTTCTTCTATGCAATATAATTATCACTGGAGGAAACAAGAGGGGAAAGGTACCATTCTATCTAATTTTCTATGGCTTCCTCATCCAGAACATACACCTTCCCATCCCCTAAGCACAATGCTGTACATTGTACTTTGTGCCACTGCACTGGTCACAGGACACAATAAGGCTCATTTTTTCATACCTCTCTCTCTTCTGCAATCATGGTATATAAATCACAGCAGAGTTGCTAACAGTGTGTGACTGACAATCTTATTTGATAGACAACCTGTGATCCTTTCAGCCTTTTACTAATAAGCTCATTAGGATAGAAGGGATGAAAATACTTTCTAGGATATAGCAATGAACCTCAGCAAATTCAGTGCATGTCTGACCATTCAAACTTTAGAGAATCAATCTTTCTTCAATCAAAACTCTGTCAGGTTCTGCTGAATGTCTTCTGAAGGTTACCCTGTTTTGGTTTGGGTGGGTTTTTTTTTTTTTTTTTCTTTTTTTTCTTCTTCTCTCACTCTCTGCTTTAACCCTAAAATCCTTACAAAGTAATTTAGGTCAAGGTGAAATGGTTCTGAATATATTTTCTTTTTTATTTTCCAAGTTTAGTTTTGGAAAACCTTTTAGAAGCTTTTTGCTGCTTTTTAAGGTATGACCTTATTTTGGATGAACTTTTAAAAGGCATTAATTTTAAGAAAAGCCTTAAAATACCTGCAGCCTAGTGACATTGGCATTTAGACTGAGGTTTCCAAAATTCAAATGGAAAACTACTTGATCAGTGACTGAATAAGCTACTTCATAGTTCCTCTTCATATTCTGAGTGTGGTCACACATGCTCTGAATAAATATCCTATTTGACACACACATACATTTTGAGGCCTTAACATTAATTTCTAATTTCTGAAAATAGCACTGAGATAATAAGTGATTCTGAAGAATTCTGTCTGTCATAGAGAGAAAAGGAGGTCTGCACATCAATACTGTTGTAAATATTTCAAATGTGATCTCTTCCTGGATTAATCAGTATCTTAAATGACCAATATGATTGAAAACTTACTGACTGAGCAATACTTACATGACAGAAACCAAAAATATGTTCCAGGGAATGTGACAGGCTAGTTTGTAAGTAGATTTCTTCCTATGCCGCAGGGAACTATATTGTTTAGCTGTATGGGGAAACTGCAGCTCATGGGACTGCAGTATCTATTTCTTGTGCTAAAGAGCTGTGGTCATGCTTCTTCATGTGGCTGAAAACTGTCTTACAAGGTCAAGAACTACATCAAATATTTTGTTGTTGTTAGCCAAAACACTGTCCATAGATGTAGACCTCCTGCTCAATAAATCCAAATCACTGTAAAGGAATTGCAAAATTCTGTGCTTTTCTTCACTTTATTTTAGATCAATTTTTTAAAATTCATCTTTGCCTGATTCTCCCATTTCATTCTCCTGGACTGTTTTTACCTTTGCCATCCTCCTTTTTTCTGCACTTTTAATTTTGGTTTTTTCCTTTCTATGGGTTCCATAAAAATAAAAGTTTCTCCTAGGAGAGGAGAATGTCTCCTCATGGGTTTTCCTTTTTATTCTAATGCTGATGTTCTGCACCCTAAGTTTTCTTCTTATTGCACACCCTTTCACTTCCTACAGCCACTTCAGGCTCCTGCTTGCATTAAAAATCTGTTCACTCTTCCAACCCTCTTCCATCTGACACTGAAGTTTCTCCTCTTTCAACCACAATGGTAGATACATCTCAAAAATGATTATGAGGAAAGAGAGAGAAGCTGAAGGCTTTTTGTAACAAAACTACAAAGTCATAGCAGGTTGATGTAAAGGAACAATAACGTCACGCATCAATAAGGAGCACTAACAAATCAATGTAGATAGTGAAAGCAAAGAATTAGACAACTGCCTGCCTCAGGCAATACTTACAGATGCCAGGATTAGACTGTAACAACTTGATTGATGACAGGGTTGTCTATGTCATTCCTTTATCTTCTTTCTTCCCCTCCTCTCCCCCTTTTTTTTTTTTTCTTCCTTTCAAATTCCTTCCCCATTTACCTTTCAGACTTTTCCTCCTTCAGAGGAAGACTCTGATAAGGGTCAATATCACAAAATGCTGTTTATTTCAACTATGTCACAAGAAAACCATTACCTCATTCTCAGTGGTAAAGGATAAAATAAATATGACCTAGTATGGCATCAATTTTGAGATAGTTTGAGGCTGGACACAGAAGTCAAGGGGATAAATGCAGAAGTCCTTTACTGTTATGGTCACCTAAACCCTGACAGCAAAATTGTCCACATAAATCACCTAAGGTCTCTACATTCTGATCTCATCACGACCCTCTTTCCGTGGAATACTTTGGTTACTTTGGAGATATGGCCTCCACATCTCCTCTGCTGTTTCTGCCTGATGGACTCTTCTTGGCACAGAGGTCCAGTTTCAGCATGGTCAGCATATGTCAGACACATTGTTCTATAGTCAGGCAGACAGAGAGCAATAGGGTGGGTCTAGTTGCTCCTGTAGAACATGATTAACCACTGCCCATGCAAGAATAAGTGCTGTCCTCATTCTTTCCTTTGCACTTTCACTTATGTCAAGGGGGAAATTCTCAAACATACCCACTTCCTCACATCACTCAATCACTCAGCTGTGCAACCAAAGGCAATCCCCTAATTCCTTGCTGCCAAAGGGTAAGATTCAGATTATCCACTTTGATATCTAAAATGAAAAAGTCAGAGGACAGGCTAAGATATTTGTGTTATGTGCAAAGAGAGGAACTTTTAGGACAATTCTCCAGAGAACATGAAGTACTGGAAAGCCTGCAGGCTTTCCACTAAGTATCACCATCTCAAATGCTGGGCTTCAGGAAAAAAAAAAAAAAAACTAAAAAAAAAAATTGTACAGAGCCTTAGCCATTTGCATTAGTATCTTGGAGCAACCTTACTTTCCTAACTTTCTACTTTCCTAACTTCCTACCTTCCCTACCACACAGGATTCCACATAGCATCTCTGAATTGCTAAATTACTGTGTCCTTTACTTTGACACTGTTTTACACCTAAGTTGGAGCAGCCAGCCTAGGCGATCTAGGTATTACCCTAAATGATCACTGGATCAGTTCATTGTAAGGCAAGGATAAAGGGATTCTCATCAATATGTCAGTAAAAGTTTACGTGCTTTCAGAAACTGCCTTAGATGCAAGACACCCTCTTTGTCTGGTTGTTGCAGTGGATGTGCAAATTATTTGTTGGAGCTATAAAACCATTTTACAAAATGTCTACTGGTAATTAAATAAGAAGGGCAGCTGCTAGAAGAAAGTACAATCTTTTCCCAGCCCAGTCAAGCTCTTACCTACAAGAGATGTTTTTTTTTTTTTTTTTTGCTAGGTGCATGAAACTATTTACAATTGTGCCTCATTTTCATTTTTATTTTGAAGCCTGCAAGTGAAGCATATTTAATTTTTGTTAATTACTAATAACAAGTATTCCCTTGACATGAAGATATTATATTGTGTCCTGTTTTGCTAAAATGTAAATTGGACTTTATTTTAAAATCTCTAATTAATCATGTAGTTTTAGAATGCAGTTGTGTATTTCCTTTTAACTTGCAATCTTATCATTAGTGTATAATGCTAATTATGGTTACCTAAAATCTAGATATTGTAATTGGATGAACAAAGTGCAAATATGTTACTGATAAAATATCATACAGGTCACACAAAACCAATTAATTAAAGCACAGAAACTGCAGGTAGAGGAAATAACTTGGTTTAAATGATAAAATAGGAACAAAGACAAGAAACACAAATAATCAGCAGGATCTATTACTGCATTGTGTCTCGCTGAGACACAGACTAAAACAGTTAAAACAATCAGCTCTCTTCCAAATGTTAAAGCACACCAAACAGAAGATATGATACCTGCTTACAGCAGTTAAGCCCCTAATTTGATTGATGGCTACTGGAATTCTTTACAGTTTGATATGGTACTTTCCTTTTCTGATGAATGGTGCAGCAGTTAAAGAAGAGCTTGTCCTACTGGCAGAAGTGTTTACAGACTGAAGAAGGTGTCCAGGAAAGCCAGAAGTCACTAACAAAATTTTTATCCCTATAAGTCATAGCATATTGTGGGTCTGGACATGAAAAAAGCTAGTTGAAAGTGTATGGATCAAAATAAACAGGAACAACAACATGGTGATGTTGTGATGTGCTTCTACTGGCTGTCTGATCCTGAAGAAGAGACCTTCTACAAACTACTGGAGTGAACCTCTCATTCACAAGTCCCAGTGATTGTAGATTGGGAAGAAATAAACACAGGTTGTGTGCCTGGAATGCACCTGACTGCCTGGAAAATAGCTTAATAGAAAAGGGTCTGCTGTCCTGGTGAACTGCAAGCTGACTGCAAGCAATGTGTCTTGCAGAAAAGATGACCCACAGTATGCTAAGCTGCGTTAGGAAAAGCTTCGCCAGTAAGTTGAAGGAAGTCATCCTTCCCCTCTACTCAGACCTAGTGAGAACTATCTGGAGTGTTGGGTCCGGTTCTTGTCTCCCCAGTAAAAGAGACAGAGAGATATATTAAAATACTGGAGCAAATCCAACAAAATGGGCCACAAAGAAGATCAAGACCTTGAAGCATGACTCATATGAGAGTCTGAGAGAAACAAGGCTGTGCATCCTAGACAAGAGAAGGCTCAGCGGAATCTTATCAATGTATTTATATAAACTATACAAAGTATAAATAACTGAGGGGAGAAAATTAATAAGGATTGAGACTCTTGAGTGGTGTGCATTGAAAAGACAAATGTTAAGGGGCACAATTTGCAATAAAAAAAAAAAAATCACTTAAATATAAGGAAGAACTATTTTACTTTGGGAGCAGTGAAACTCTAGAACAGGTTATCATTAATTTTTTTGAGTTTCCATCCATGGATATTTGAAACTCAGCTGGTCAACTCAGTACTGGAAAACTACAAAACTCAGTACTGGGCAAACTGCTTTAGCTGACCCTGCTTGAGCAGCACCATTTGGCTTAACTGTTTCCAGGTGTGCCTTCCAGCCTCAGCATTTCTGTGATTATGATTGTATAACAAGAACTAAACCAGGAAATCATTATGTCTTCTATACTAGGACTTTGTTTCATATTAAGCTTGTAGTATACAAGAACAGATACTTGCTTTGATTAGCAAAGCTACTTTTTCAAGTTTGGAGAAAAGTTTGCAAAATGAAACTAATTTGTATTCGTTCAATGAGGGAACTGATCATGTTAATAACTTTCTCAAAACTGAAACTGCTACTAACAGTGCAAACAAGCTAGTAAAAATTAGACAAAAATGGATAACTGTCACTTGTAGGAATATGGACGAGGTTTACACATTCACAACACACAATGAAACCATACAAATTTATGTAAACAACACATTCCTAGTTAGGCCATCTGGTCTGTATCTGCTGCCTCTGTGTTTGTTGACATGGGGTACCAGCACATGGAAGACTGGCTGATATTTATAAAATATTTTTATCAAGTACAATCCTGCTATAATTAGAGCAACATGTAGTACATAGGGACAAATCAGAGTCAAATCTGACATTTCCTAATATTCACATCCTAATTATTAGAAATCTGATTTCATTATTTTTAAATCGTCATGGATATTTTTCACTTTTCAAACAGATTAATTTCACATTATATTCTTGAGATTAATATGCATCTGGGCATTTTATTCTTTGTGGATCTTTTTATAATAATATTGTGTGGGGTGTTTTAGAAGAATTATGTGAAATTTGTATCAGAAAAACTGAGATTAATTTCAACATCTAAAAAGAGGTGTTTCCAAAAGTCAATATAAGTTCTCAAAATGCAAAGTCATCTACAGAATAGAAACACATCTGAGAAAAGAAAGCAGAAACATAACCATTACAAAGAATCACTGACAGTATAATGAGCACCTTGTAGAAATGATAAAGGCATATGGGATTCCATTACACAAGAAAAAGATCAGAGTTCTCTCCAGCTCTAATAATTCACACCACAGAAATTGACTTGTGACTGATGCCACAACATAGTAAGATAATAAATTAGCATTTTGTTTCAATAAGTGTTGAGGGTTTTTTACCCCAGTAAAAATCTAAGTGTCTGAGATGAGTATATCTGCTAAAAACTGATTGGTGCAGTAACTTGCCTCCAAAAGCAAATCCATCTATAAATATTTTTTAAATAAAAATAACCTGAGGCAAACAGAAAATGTCTATGAAGATATAAAGCGGGATGCTTGATTCTGAATGAATGAATTCATAGAGAAAAGCATTTCAAAAGAGGGATATAAAATTAAGCACTGCCAAATGCAGGCACCAAAAATGTGAAAAGACCATTGTTTTTTATAAGAAGCCAAGCACTTTGATCTTACCTATGACACTGTTTTTATTAACAGTTAGAAGAAAAATTTGGCCTGGTTGAACCCAAAAACATTTCTGATTTCAAGACTTGGCAGATTTGAAAGGGTCAATGTTTTTTTGGATTGTAAGTCTGAATCAAAGGTCCCAATTTGATCTGCTCTAAGTCAATCCTTATTTAAGATAGTGGAACAGCACCCATGTCCCCATTACTAAAGTGCCCGAAAGCTACCTCCAAATACTATTTAATGTAAAGATGTTTGGGAGAGAGAATTTTCAAGGCCATTTGTGTTGATATTATTTTTTTTTGTTTTATAAACACTCTATTCAACACACTGAAGAAATAAGAGAAAAGCACAAAATCAGTATGTGTAGCAATAATACTGAGCTAATTTCCTGCTGGTTCAAGCCTAATGGACTCATCTGAAGTATCACATCAGGGAAATAGACTCATCTCTTTATAATCTGCAATCCCTGGCCAAGGGATTTACATTTCTAAAATAATCTCATTGAAATAAAAGACTGCAGTAATGTTTTAAATTATGTACAAATAAAAGAAACCCACAGTTCATACAGCATCACTGGTACTCTTGTTCTCAATGGGATCCCCTGTGCCCAAGTGTTGTTTCAGCTCCAGTAATTCTTCCAGCACTGCCAGTTTTCTGAGTTCATGAGAAGTGAAAACACAAGGGGATGAGTTAGGTACATGGAGGAGCTCTGCTCTGAATTGTGCTTTAGCTGCCTTAAATGACAGCCATAACAATATACAAGCAGTTTAACACTGTCAGTGTGGGATTTGGGCAGCAGGTTTAGCTTACCATTGACAAATATGATACTTGAGTCTGAACCACTTATCCTGGGATAGAACACAATATAAAAGGTTGTTGACTAGAAACCCTGAATAATTCATTGCCTATGCTTTCTTTCCAGTAACCTAGTATGTCCCATTTTAGATCAAACTTCTTCTTATGGCAGGATGTTGTCATCTAGGATGATTGGAAACTTTTTTTTTTTGCTACTCTTTTAGTTTGAATTGAGTTTTAAAGAGGAGTTCAAAGGTGCAGTGCTAACAGGGATACTCTCTGATGATGGTCCAAGCAGATGGCCAAAGTGAAAAAAGCCTTATTTTATGGCAAAGTAAAGAGACTAGAAATGCTTTGTGGTTTATCTGTGTTCATTGCAGGCCTCATGAGTAAGAAATCATGTTGTGTGAATGGGACAGAGCTCAGTTGCTGTAGGAGGGTCTTCATCCTGGAGCAGTGACCCCTCTTTGTACCTAACCCATATATTTCAGTGTGGATCTATCGCATAGCACAAAATGTGGTCATTTTTGAAAGACAAGAGGGAATCTTTTAGTACTACGAATATTCAGACTAGATATTTGCAATAAGTAAAAAGGTGTGTTTCTTATAAAATGCAGTGAGAATGTTGTTTTTTTTTTTTTTTGCCTTGCAGAACAACCTTATAATTCAATAAGGATGTTAACAAAATAATTCAACAGGACTAAAGAAGCATAAGTATTCATTCAATGCCAAGCTGTCATTCAATTCCTTTCCCTTTTCCTGTAAATTAACTCAAAGAAAAAAGTGATTATTTTCAAGTTTCTCTAGCTGACAAAGCAGGCTAAGATAACATCTAACATAAAAGTAGTAAAAAAAATGTTGTCTTTGCATTTCATGATCCCTAATTATCAGACCTTTTCACAGAAAGTTACTATCATAAATATACATTTTCTGAGCATGTTTTTTGCAAGGTGGGCTTTTAAATTTTCTCAAATCAAGTAGCTACCTCTTTGAAGTAGCTATTTTACAACAGTTGCTGCTGACTGCAGTCCCTCTTGTTTTCATTGGAAAGAATTTATAAGTTTATGCTTTATTTTCTCTCACTCTTTTTTGATTTCATTTTTTGTGATGGAACAATGGCTACAGATCTATGCGCTGATATCTCAGCGTTCCAGTGTTTATATTAGCTGCAGCTGAACAGTTAACAATATTTAGGGATGTTTTTCTTTGAGATTACCTTTCCCTTGAGAAGCTTATATCTTAATATATGTCTTTTTTGTTTTTATATCTTGAATTTTCAGATGTTAATTTTAGCACTGTGCTTGACCAAAGAAAATCAGTAGGCTTTAATATCTGCCTCAAGACAATAGCTGATATTAAATATTGTTGCCTAACATGCTGCATGACTCTGATAGCTACACAGTAAACTTGTGCACCTGCTTAAGAAAAGAAACTATATGGAAGAATTTTGTCACCTAAAATTATGTCTGGGCTTTTGTTGTTTTTTGTTTTTCACATGTTTCATTAAAATGATATTGTGAAGGAGATTCAGGAGGCTGACAGTGCCAAGAACTCTCTCTAAAAGTGACACTGCATACAAATCTTAAAGGAAATTTAGAAGGCTCATCCACTCAAAAGTAGAAAAGCTTTAATTTACTTTCTAAAAATATAAGTAGTTAATTCTTTCTAAGATTCAACCCAACATTTCAATTACTCTAAAAGCTTAAGAACTTTAACCAAATAGCATACCAGTAATTCACAGGGATAGGCAGAAATTCTTGATTAAATCCCTTCTATAAGCCATTTTTTAACCTACTAGAGATAAAATGAAATTACTGAAATTTTAGTCCTTACAAAAAAAGTGACAAATTATCCTTCTTAGCATAATAAATGCAACTTGAAGTAATTAGAACTTTTTTCTTTAAAAATAAACAAACATGATAGGTACACTGCAGTTTGATAGGTGCCCTCTAGCTTTGGGAACAAACCCATTTGACCATGGGCACACTATCTGTCAGGCTGTGCCGATAGAAGAAGGCAGTATTTCCTCAGACAGTAGATCTCCCAACCCTTAGAACACCTTGTAGAGATGACAAGTGTGTGAGATTCCTGTGCAAGTGCTGGGAGAAGCAGAAGGCAATTAGCAGACATCCATAAAACACTCCAATGAAAGCCCCATTCTGCCCTTTCACACCTGTTGGACACAATTACACTGAAACTCATCTGCCACCAGAGTGCTGATCAAGTGCACTGCCAAGGCTTAGAAAAATGTGTTTCAGTTATCTCCACATAAGTGGTGAAACCAAACAAATGGGAGGAAGGCATCTGTGAAATGTTCAGCATCTGCTGCCTTCCAGAACAACAACTGGTTGTTTTAAATTTTTGATAGACTTACTTTTTGCCCATATAATGATGTATGAAAGTCTAACCATGTATGAAAATATTTACCAGAGCACTGTGAATCCCTGAAGAAAAAAATAGAGCTATTTCTGTGAGCCACAGTTTTGCAAGTAAACAAATATGAATGATAGCTTGCAAAATCACTCAGGTATTACAGCATTTCAGAGTCTCCATTCTAAAGATAGCATGTGGTCCTAGTCCACATATATTTTCTTCTAGTCACTGAATTCCATAACAGTCACAGAATAAAAGTCTACCACTAGCTAGGTTAGAATAAAAAGTGCTTCTGCAAGATGGCTAACCCTTCAGGAGTTTCTGGTGGCCAGCATGCTGTGCAAAGTGTGACATGACTAAGCCTGTCCCTCCTAGGCTAAATAGTCAGTTGAAGATGAGTGACTAAAATTGAAAGAAAAATTGTTCTCATTTATTCTTTAAACACTTCTGTGTATGTCCCTTATTTTTGACCTTGAATGTTTGTATTTATGTTTGCTTTCTATAGCTTTTCATATTCTACATACTGTACTCCTGTTTATATGTTTTTATACATCTTACAAAGTAAACATCTTTAGTGAGATTTCTTTTAAGAAAATGCTGATGCTGAAATCTGTTATATTCTAATCTTCAAGTTGAAAAATGGATATATTTAGACTTGTTTGTTATAACATATATGACATATTTGTCATTTTATTGCAACCATCATTTTAGACACTATTTGGAAGAAGAAATATGACCTTTTCTTTTTCAAGTTAGGTCGTTCCTACAGCTGGGAGCTGCAACAAACCAATATCTTCTGCGTGTTGGGTTCAGAGAGGCACAGCAGACTTTTAGCCATGAAAGAAAATCATAGTCGGAATAAAAAGTGGTGACAAAGAAGATGATTACTACTGCTCAGAAAACAGGCGATGCAAGTTTCCTAGGGAAACTGAATAAAAACTTGCCTTCATTAGTATCAGTGGGAAACTCCCTGAGGCCATAACACACATGGGATTTAATCTGTTGCCTCCTTCCTGAAACAGCTCTTTAGGTGCTCTCTGTGCTCTCAGAAGGTCCTAAAGGTATTTGTGCTATCTGTATCCTCAAATACTTTAAGAAAAGCATTTGGCTCACAATGAGCAAACTCTCAACATTTTAGCCTATTGTGTATTTAAAACTTCACCTAGAGTGAACATCTGGGATTCTTATCAACATTGTTTTAAAGATGTAGTAAAAGACCCAAAGCCCAGCATTTCAAGCTCCCTCCTTCCCTTCCTCCACCCCTAGAAAATCTCACTTGTTTATAGCATGGCAATTTTTAAGCTAGATTTTCTTTCTTTCTTACCGACTATCAAATAAAAAGGCATTGTAAATTTTATTGTAGTGCTCCTAAACCTGACAGTGCAATATGTAAGGCACCCTCATAGTTCTCTACTTTATATATTATTTTTATGATGAGAATTAAGGGTTTTATGAGGCTGTAATTTCTGACATTACCATCTTATCCTAGGAACTCAGTGTTATTCCCAATACACAGAAGAGAAGCTAAAACTTTTCAAGGTCAACTGAATGTTTCAAATTATAAAGGAGAAAAATGAAAAAATGTCTTCATCTTCTGCCCTAGCTGAAAACATTTTCACCAAAAGACTGCAAACAAATATATGTGAAATTTTTATATATTTATGCACTGTAAACCTAAAAGAGCAGGAATGCTACTATACCTGCATAGAGCCTCTCTGAAGAGTCAGGTCAACAAAGTTCATCTGCTTTGAGTGGATGACAAAGACAGTCTTAAGGGAGAGAGGGTCACCCAAAGCACATGACCCCTGTGTATATGGAGTAGATGGTGCTCAGTAGACTGGAAGTCTCCACCATTTCCTTGGTGCTTAGATTCAGTGCTTTAGCTCACAAAGCAGTCTGTGCCCAAAATGTCATCTTCTCCCCACTTTTCCCTGTGCTGCAGGATCCACTATGAAGGCAGGTTCTCAATAATCTCATGACAGAGAAATTGTTATTGTCAGCTAGTCTGACCTAATGACAATCGCTTTACCAGAAAATCACCATCAATTCTGAAGTCTCCTAAAGGTGTATAGCTATTTCATTTTGATTCATAGAATTCCCTTTATCTATAGTTTTTTATGTGCTCAATATTCAAACAACCAAGCCCCAGGATCTGATCACCTATTAATTACATTAAAAAACATAATAATTTGCACAACATGGAATTTACACAACTCAACTGATTCCTTCAGTTGCTCCAAGCTACAATACCTTTAACCACAAAAAAAATCCAAGGTGCAATAATGATGGGGAGTGTACATGTATGCATAAGTAGAACAGAAGTTGTAATCAGCACGGTTTTCTCTCTTAATCTTGTGTTGAGGAAAAAAAAGTTGTATTAAAATGAAAAAGATGATATTTCAATCAGCAGACACTGATTCTGCTACTTTTATTCACCTTGGCAGCATTAACTAAGGAAACAAATCCTTACTAATAAGGACTAATGTTGGCTTTGCTAAAGCAGTAATTTTCATTTCATGAACACAAAAGGCTTAGTACAACATCTACTAAAATTAAATTCTTCTAAATTGTCAAAAACATGTTTGTTGACTTCCAATAGGTTTCTGTCTGTGCCGTGTTGATTTGATTTTGAAAGCATGCCAGTGCCTTTGAGGTAAATAACCTGCAGTTCTTTTTCATAAAACTTGTATCAAAATCATTACTTCTCATATCTTATAAGATTAGTGTAATTAATTTCCCAAATTTTCCCTATAAATCTGTCTCTAATTAGTGATTGTTTTCTTCAAACAGCCAGAAAAACTAAAGCCAGGGAAGACAAGGGCATGCTGACAATCTAACTAGTGTACTTCACCTTTGAGTTTTGACATGTATTAAAGCATGGACCACTTGCTCTTTTAGTGGCAGCTTTAATCTCTCTGGGCAAGGTCTCACACCTCCATTCTTCACAAAAGCTTGGTTATGATTTTCTTCCAGTGGAAATGAGCCCTGTGACAAAGTCTCTATGTATACAAAGAAAAATGTAACACAGAAACTGCCCCAATCATACTTCTGCTTAGCACATAGACTTGCAGAAAGGAAATAGGTGATTTCTGCCCCTGATCTTACATCCATGGACGAACCCCGTGTGCTGCCTGATCTAGCTTTTCTGTGTCCCAGAGAACCATAGATAAGTTTGTACACTGCAAAGGGATTCAGCACAGTAGGAAAAAGGCAAAACCTTTTTAAACAGTACTATTCAATGAGGCAAGTTATAAAATTCTGCTCTGGTAAGAGGTGTTATCAAACAAATCAATTGTAATACAAACCCCCTCCCACCACAGGGAGTTTTGCCTGTAAATGAGCATGTACAAGGTAAAACTTAAACTAGGAGTTAACCATGGCTTTTCAATGACAAAAACTTTTGGAAACCTTATGTGTACCACTAACAGCAACATTTATTACTGAAAATCCTAGGTGTAAAGTCCCAGGACTAACACCTCCCCCTTTTTTTGCATCCCCATGGTTGCCAACCTAGAAATGAAAGCATCTGGTTGGTTGTCCTTCCAAAAGGTGTAGCTATTTTTGCATACAACCTGTACTTTCTTCATTGTTCATGACATATTAAAAATCATGTTTTTTGGACTTTAATACTGCAGGGAACTACTGTACTGACAGTCATGGAGACTGTGATCCTATATTAATCTGATTTACATATTGTGTAGTAGTACCGTGGGGCTTTATGAAATACTTCAGAGAAGAGAAATTATGGAATATTCATTTCAGTGAATATTGAGTTTTTAATTCAGTTTTTTAACCTGCAATCTCAGTCATCTATGACCGTAACAGACCACCTACAACACAAAATCAGAGTTATTGCTGCAGTAAACATGACTCAGAGTTCTAATAATTTTAGTCAATATGTTTATGTTATTTTATTTTTAATGTGATAAATCTGTATACAGTTTACCAAGGTCAGCAAACTGAATTGTTCAACCTGGCTATTTACGTTGTCTTAATTGGTATTTTAATGAATGTATTATTGAAACTTTTCTATTAAGCTGTCGGTAACACAGACTAATCAATTCCTCTCTAATAATAAATGCAGAGGTAAGCAGAGATATTTAATGCTTTCTTAAAATGAAAAGGTTTTTTTGTTTTCCATTATTACTTCTTGTAATAAAAAAAAATCATCATCATCATCATCTTAAAATAACATTTCTGAAAGAAGGAGATTTTAGTGAACTTTCATTTTGGTTATTAGAAGTTTACTACTGTATTGAAAATTAAGGTATTTTCAAATTATTGTAATTTGGCTAGCTGCTATCATTTTATAAATGATCCCTCTTGTTCTGATGAGCATACAGGAAATAAAGAAAAATACTATCAACTACAAAAGCATTGTAGTAAACTTTATTTTTTAACGTGACCCAAAAGGGAGGAATGTTTTACTTTTGTCTTTCACCTTATTCAGATATCTTTGGTATCAATTTTTTTTCCATTATGCTCCAGAATGTAGTGTTTTTTCTGAAGTTATAAGATAATTATAAACACTGGATATGTCAGTCTTAAATTTGAGATATAAGCTTGTAGATGTAATTGGAGCACCTGTTTTTATGATAAGTTTGTGAGTAACTGAATAATTTGTGAGCAGACCCAGGATTTCTCACAGGGGCCTCAGCTGTACCTGGGAGACAGGGTAAACAATAAAGAATCTGGAGTCTGGAATCTGTGCAAAATTCAATCTTCTGCCTTTCAGTTTACTCTTGGCACATCTGTCAGTGTAAAGCAATCTAACAACAAAGTATTTTCCAGGCAGAACTGACATTTTTGGCTACATATTTATTATAGAACAAATTGAGAAACTGGTCAGCCAAAACATTTGTGAATTACTGGCACTTTTTTTTTTTTCTATGCTTGTTAAAATAATAATGAAAAAAAAGCCTCAGCAAACTTTGTAGTTTAATTTAAACATTTTCTATTTAATGGATGTTCTTAATTTTAACTTAATTTAGCTATACTTTCTCTAAAAAAATTTAAAAGGAGGAAGGTCCATAGTGAATGTAACTAAATATTCTAGTCTTTTGAAGCAAATTTTTTTGTCCCAATATTTGCTGCAACAGGTTTGTGTGACTTATTTTTCAGTTTAGCTCGTTAATAGGAAGTCTGCCACTGTAGCATCTATATATGATCTTTGTGATGAAAGACAACATCTGCCAGGCAAAAAGGTTCTGTGAAATTCAGATTTTATTTTTATGTCGATTTTTACAATTTCTGTTCACAAAATATGGCCATAAAGAGTTACATTAACAAACTTAGACAATCCTCCCTGGGGAGGATTAATCACAACCTACATTATAAGAAAATAAATTAATTAACTGGGGAGGTGGCACTCAGAAAACACTGAACTGGCCAAGTAAGGGTAAAAAGCCATATGGCTTTCATCTTGTTTCAGGTTGCAGCTTGCCTGAGTTTGAAATTGTTTTTATTTTAGTACAGCATTAGTACAGGCTAAGTTCAGAATCTCTTATGGCAGAACGATATCTATTTATTTTGATACTACATGGCATAAACCAATAGGAGTTCAGAGGTAGTGAAGGTTCAGACACAAATCAAGCAATCTCTGTGTCCTTGAGGTTAAATGCAGAATTCCTCTCTGTTCTTAATGGCTCATGGAGATGCCACATAGGAGAGGTGCAGTAGTTTCTCTTTTATATTGTTATATGAGTGCAATCCTCATGCTAAGTGCCATAGTTAATGGCTAACATTTATAACCAAACAGTTCATTCTGCAGCTGGAGAAGTAAATCCAGTCAAAAGTAAAAAAAAAGCTGGATTTGTGTTGAAAGTGCTTAGCCAAGCCTCACACTTCACTTGGAGAGGTCCTTAAATGAGAAGCTGCTCAGGTGCATATAAATATTTGCCTACAGCAGCTGCTTTTCACTCTCGGGGGTGTAAGGTATGACTTATGCTTCCCCACATGTAGTACATGTCACTTTTTCAAGTGTGTTTATAGTATCCTAGAGGAAAAGCTTAAAAATCTGCAAACCTCAGACCCCAGGAGTGCAGGAGTTTTAAAGGTTAAAACAATGCTTATGTGTGGAAAGCCAAGGAAAATAAGCTTATTTCCTGTTTTATGGCTGAGCACTCAGAGAGAGATCACTATGACATGGAAGTAGATATTCGTGTGATGTTTTATGGGCACTACAACAAAAGTAGAGGTGATATAGTAAGTTTCTCACATTTAGAAAATCCTCTGTAGAGAGTTTTCTAGTTCTGTTTTCTCACAAAAACACATGACAGATAAAATGTACAGGCTTTGGTTGTTCCTCCATTCTCTCTCAGTGAAATACCTTTCATGCTGCTCATTCAAGAGATTCTCTTCTTTAATTTCATAAATCTTTTGATTGGTCTTTCTAAGGACAATATATAATATATACATTATAATTTTACATTCTATGTGTTTCTGAAAAAGTAATTTTGGTCATACTCTAAAATAAATATTTGGTCTTTGACTGCAAACAGGATACTGTTACTGATTTCTTTGTTTTGCTCAGGTTTTTGATAGTTTCAAACTTTGAGAATATTTTTAGTTGGAAAAAAATAAGGGTTTTTATATACTGATATGAAAGAATCACAAAATCCAAAAGTACCAGTTGCTTGTAAAGAAATACAGCAAACGTGAACATGCATGAAAGACAATATCCAAACACAGATAAGCTTATAGAACCCTCAGTTTTTTCAGCGCTAGAAACAGAAACACCCTGAGACCTATTTTAGGTAATTTGTTAAATGTTGTCACTTGTTCCAGCCATCCATAAAATACCCACTCATATGTGAATCCTTACATATTAATCGGATTGAATTATGCTGCCAGCTGTTACAACAGCCAGAAAAAACACCTGTCCCTTTTAATGACCACTATCAATAATCTTCCTTGCAGTGTTTCAACTAAAGTAAGAAAAGTAAGGGTTTTGTGATATTTTCAATCTAGGTGAACTAGGAAGCAGAAAAAAAATCTCTGCAGAAACTTGTTCTCCTGGGTCTTTTAGTTGAGATGCCATGACTGAATAGGGTCTGATAAGTTCCAAGCAATGAAACCCCAAACCTTTGAGAATAATCCCTTGCTAATTGTCATTCAGTGTGTTAAAACCTCTTCAGCTCACTCACCTCCACTAAATTAAAATAAGAAGCAAGACCTGTAGGAATTGACTGAGCAGAAGCTATTTCAGCTCTCAGCATTTTTTGAGTGCTCTGTTCCCTGCTGCGATCATGCAAGGGGAAGGTGTAGGCTGTTGTGAAGCTGCACTGATATTTTGTTTGTTAGTTTTCTTTAGCCCCCATTTACTCTTGGAACATTCCTGTGTAAAACTATCACTTTCCGCTCAGCTGTTTCTTTCTGGTAGCACTTTATCTTTTAGTGTTTCTCCAAGCCTGTTACTTTTGAACCTATTTGGACAGCCTCTTGGCTCTGCTAAGTAAACACTTTAGTGTGATTTGACAGCAGTGAGATCTCTGCTTTTTTTAAGATTTAAAGACCACACACAATATTATTTCATTCATGTAACTAAGAAAGCAGGTAAATAACAAGTATCCCCAGGACTTTTTCCTAGCAAAGAGGAGGAAGATAATAGTGACTTCAGACTTAATCACCTTAGATAATTTTCCACAATTATTTTTCTATTTTATAGAATAAGCTCTGCTAAAAGTCATATGCTCCCTCTTCAAAAGAGATTCTAATGCCCCTAACTATGGATTTCTCCTTACTTAAGTACCACTGCTCTCCTATCTTTTTTCTCACACTAAACACAATTGTGCATCCATACTGGGTCTGGCTAAGATGCAAGTAATTTTCCCCATAGCAGCCCCTACAGTGCTGTGCTTTGTACCGGTAGCTGGCAGGGTGTAGATAGGACACCAATATTTTGGCTACTATTAAGCAGTGCTTGAACACCATCAGCACTGACTCTCCAACACTACACGTACACACATCAGCAGGCTGGGGGTGGGCAAGATTTTAGAAGGGGACAGGGCCAGGACAGCTGACTTAAACTGATCAAAGGGACATTCCATACCATATGGTGTCTGCTCAGCAATGAAAGCTAAGTGGAAGAAGTAGGAAACAGGATTGGCATTAATTATTTAGGACATTTGTCTCCAGGAGTAACTGCTACATGGACTGAAACCCAACATCCCAGGATGTGGCTGGACCTCACCTGTGGCTAAGAAGTAGAAAACAAGATCTTTTGGTTTTCTTTTCTATTTTGCAGGGGTTTTGCTTTTGCTTTATGAAACTGCCTTTATCTTGACCCACAAGCTGTTTCTACCTTATTTTCTCCCTACCCCATCATGTTGAAGAGGGGAGTGATGCAGCATCTCTGTGGCTGTCTGATGTCCACAGAGGTCAACTTACCGTGTCATCAAACTACACTCCTATGATTTTCCCATCCATTTTGTTCCTACTATAATATTGCTTGCTCTTCCATGTTGCATCTGCATGGTCAGCCTAACCAATTTCCCTAGGAGATGCTGGTCTGTTATTGAGTCAGGAAATTTTTGCCTCACAGCAGATCATTCTAATATATTCTCCTGGAAACAGGAATTCATGTACAAGAGATAGAATGCATTAGGTAACTGTCATAATCTTTTGTGTGGACTTTTGTCAGGACTCTTTCCTGCCTTGTGAAATAAAAACATAGCACTTCTGAAGCCCAAGAAATGGTTTTGTAAAAGTTTGGAATTTTTTTTGAGATATCCAGTTCTCATGAAGGTTTTAAAGCCTATTAATCAGTCATGATTTTTTTTTTTTTGCCATTAAGTTATCAGCTTTTACTGTCATTAACTATCAGCTCAGTACTGCTGTTTATGAGAATGATTAATTTGCATATATTTTGAATAAATGTTTCTGCACACCAGAGAAATACATACTCAGTTCTCTCTTGCCTTGGGCAGACCTTATATCAGAAATGAAACAATTAAAAATGAGCATATTTTCTAAGACTTTATTATTATACCAAAGGGCTTGCACTCAGGTATCTTTGTTGTGCTCATCACAGTATTGCTGGATGGTGCTCACACCCTACATACTTAGATAAGAAAATAATTCACATTAGTACAGATGTAGAGACTTGCACAAAGGTCAATGTATATTTTGGTGCTCAACCATTTATATTTTGTGTCCCTCTGAAGAAACATTTTTCTTCACTGGCAGCTAACATAAACATTTATCTCAAAACATTGTCAAAATTGAAAAAGCAAGCCCAATAGCATCTGTTAAGGAGTACATTGGCATAGGTTTTCCAACAAGGGAGATGTTAGCTCCCAAAGGATAAGCTGAAACTAGGAGGATATGTACCAAGTAGTTTTCTGTAGTACAAAATGTTGAGTGTTTTGTTAAATGACCTTTTGTTCAAAGGCTATGGCATACTTAGAACAATACAATGGAAATCAGGACTCTGACCTGTTTTTTGACAGCTATACCCACAGAAATTTCCTCCCTTTCCTGTTCTCTTTTCCTCACCAAATAACATTTCTCTACCTGTCTTACCTTAACAGATGTTCTTAAGGTCATCGATTATAGCAAACAAGTTTTTTTCTATCACTTTCCAGCAGAGTTCACAGAGATGTTAATTCTGAAGTCTACTTACAGTGTCAGTCACATATTAATATAAAGAATGTCTAAGAACATTGTTTTCTCAATGCTTTTTTTTACAGGGAATCTGTAGAACGGAGTTTAAAAAAATCATTTTGCTTGGTTATGTTTCCATTTTTACAAAGGTAGCATAATTATTCATCTCTTTATCACCGAATTATGAAACCAAAGAATCATAGAATGGTTGGGTTCAAAGGGACCTTGAAGATCATCTCATTCCAACCTGTATGCCTTGGGCAGGATCATCTTTCACTAGTTCACATTCCATCCAGCCTGGACTTAAACATTTCCAGGGAAGGGGCACCCACAGCTTCTCTAGGCAAATTGTTCCATGGACTCACCACCCTGACAGCAAAGAATTTCTTCCTAATATCTAATCTAAACTTATCTCTTTCAGTTTGAAGCCATTTTCCCTTGTCCTGTAACTACATACTTTTGTAAATAGTGTTTCTCTGAAAAGAACAAAAGACTGGAGCAGGACTTTCTCTCTTTTTATGAATGAAAAGTAACATTTTTCTGTATAGACACTTTATCTTATTATTTTTACATTATAAATACATGCTTAAAAAGGTAGAATGTTAATATTTAAGGATTATAAGACTATCCTAAAACAAACCAACACCAGAGTTTCTAAACCCACAGCAAAGCAGCCTCTTACTTTCAAAGTAGAATCTCACAAGCTGTAAAATTCCACCAAGAAAAGTTTCAGGGGTTTTGTATTACTTTCTGACCATATTCAAGCCACAATTTTATGACCTCCTTTGCAGCCAGCCAACGAGGCTAAGAACACACTGCCACAGAAAATGCTGCTGTTTAAGTAATGGACCAATACATGAAAGAGATAATCAGTCCTAGCCTACCATTCTCTCATATATCTAGTGTGCAGTAGTAGAACATGGCAAAGTCTTTTTAAATCAGCAGACAATCTTCACATGCCACAAAAATAACTGTATCATTTGATTTTTTAGTTCATTATTTAGCTGGTGGAAGTGAAAATGCTACTGAAATTAACACCTATTTCAAGTCTTCACTTTTACCTTAGTATTTTAAACCCATATTCTCATTATTATACATAGAAATAGTATTGTTGAGAGTAGGGAAATAGAAATGGGACAGAAAAAATAAAAGTGAACAAGAGCTCACACCAAAACATATTTGCTTCATTTTACAAGGAAATAAAATATGGCACATATTCATTAGAACAGCACTTCACTATTTTTTCACTACTTTTCTATTATGAAAACTGTTACTGCTTAAGTCCAAGGACAAAACTATTATGTGTACTGTTCTCTATCCTCTGTGGATATTTCACTAGTCAATAAATTCCACCTAAGCCTCTTTTACAAAGAGCACATTCCATATTAGAAATTCTTTTTAAATAATATATCTTTTAAAATAAATTGTGGTTAAAATTAGATCCTTCTTGAAATTAGAGAAAGCATTTTGATTCTGATTAGGCAGTAGATATTTTTGGGAAAACTGTATGCTTTCAGGGACTAAATGTGCTAAGGTTTTTCTGCTAAGGTTTTCCTTTTTGCTGAGTACAAACAAGTTAAACAAAATAAGAGTAATTTTCTTAGAATAAGATAATAAGAGTAAGAGTAATTTATGATTTGGACCATGCTAGGAGGAGGGAGGACTGTTCTGGGTTCTTTTTAACCAAGAGCATACATATAAATGTAATTTCTGAAATTTACTATTATGTTCTTCCAACATTTTGTTGTGACAAGAGTTTGGCCAGCTCTTTTGTTCTGTTTTCATTTCATTATCCATCTGTACATGTTTTCAGGATCAAAACATTTCTTGTATTTCTTGGACATCTATAATTTCCAAATTACATTAATCTTTAATCCATGAAGAGTCCACCACTAACCCAAGAAATAACATGAGGTAGAGTATCTACCAATTTGGTCTATCCTGAATGGATATCCATCTCTCTGCAACAGCAACATGCCTGTGTCAATGACTTTGCAAATGGCTATGAATTAATACTGCTTTCAATTAGGGGAGTCCTGAGAGCATTTTTTGTTTGTTTGTTTGTTTGCTTGTTTTGGGGTGGCTTTTTTTTTTTTTTTTTTTTTTTTTTTTTTTTTGGGTTTTTTTTTTTTACTCAACTCTTGTTCTGGAAAGACAGAAAACAAGCAGTGGTGAGGGAAGAGGATCTGGTGATGTTTTTGTTGCTTTTTCAAGTTCATGAAATTTTTGAAAACACAATTTGACATCTTGAAACTGAAGTCTTTCAAATAATAAAGTAGTAATGATTTATTTGGGTATATATTTGGGGTTTTTTGTCTCTGACAGAGAGCATGCAGCAAAACTAAGACAAAAGGTATTATCTAGTGTCACTCTACATTAAGACAGGAAAATAAATCAGTGAAATAATAGAGCCTCAGTCTACTTCAGGAACACTAACATGATGAATAATTCAGCTGAGAAACCTGCAAGTCTCCATATGGTACAGTTGGAAGCACACAGATAAGCTGCTTTGCTTGCTCCTCAGAAACTGATATGAAAACAGGTGATTTTGGGGTTTTGGAAAGAAATAGAAAGCATGAGAGGATGTTCCATCTTTTAATTTGAAGGGCAGTATTCAGAAGCAGCATTTCTGACTTAAGCTGCTTTGGGTGACTTTCTCTGAGACACCTAGAAAGGCTACTTGCCTTTCTTCAAGTATCTGAACATATTATACCATATAAAAATGCAACTCAGTTGCTGCCATCTCAGATCTCTTTTGCTTCTTTAAGTCAGTTATGTGTCAGGTAGAGGAGAGGGGAAGACTATGTGTTGTAGATGTTGCTTTTCTTATGTTGAAACGGCAAAACAGTAGCTGGTTTTTCTTTGTAGTGGAAAAAAAAAAAAAAAAGCAGATAGATGCTACGGAAGTGATATTTACATTTGAATGAATATAAGAGCATAGCATTTTTTTCGTTGGAGAGGTTTGCCCATCAGGACTATTAGCACATCAGGGCTCATCCCTGTTAAGTATTCAACTTCTGCAGAACAGCATCTGATTGCTTCTTGAACGATCCTTTTGTTTTGCCTCAGCAATAGTGCCTGATAGGCCATTCCATATGTTTATTATGTGCTAAGTGAAAAAAGTGTTGCTAACATCTGTCGGAAGTTAACTTCTCTCTCTCTCATTTCAATTTATGTCTCTTGAAATTCATACTGGGTGGGAAATAGTTATTCAGCCTGACATTTTGCACTCTCACTAGTTTTCAGCCTTCTTCAGTAAAGACCCACTAACCTTCACTCTTTCTCACATCATATTTATCTTCTGAGCTACATCTTTTTTCTAATATACTTGCTATTATGGAGCTAATACACCGATTTTGTCAACACAAGCATTATGAAAATAAATTTCAGGTAAATGCTATTGGCTTGATGATCTGCTGATGCAAATCAATATGTTTTAACTGAAATTAATGGAGCATGATGTTTTGCATTAGATGAGACTTGGGCTGAACCCAAACCCATAGAAGTTTGAAAAATCAGAGTTTGAAATAATGCATCATCTCAAAAAGTTTAAAAAAATCGTACAGGAATCTGTGGTACAGTATGAATTAGGTCTGCAAGACAAAAAAAAAAAAAAAAAAAAAAAAAAAAGAAAATGAGCTGAACTGAGCCAGATGTCTGGTGGAAATACAACACAGCAGAGAAGAAGGATTGCAAGAGGTTCCCAAAAAAAACCTTCTAGCACAACTGGTGAATCAGCCTACCAGAGGAGGTGCCCTGTTCACTGTGAATAAAAAAGGGTGAGTAGGTGACATGCTGGTCAATGGCTGTCTTGGCATGGTGACCAGGAAATGTGAATGTTTTCTATACTGTGGTAGGACAGGCACCAGCAGAAGCTTCACCTTGGACTTATGGCCAGCAGAGTTCAGCTTGTTTAGAATATTGATTGACAGAGTCCCTTGGGAATCAGTCCTCAAAGGTGAAGGAGTCCAGGAAAGCTGAATGTGCTTTATAAAGGAATAGTTAAATATTCAGAAGCAGGCTCTCCCCACATGTAGAGAGACAAGTTGTCAGAGAAAAAGACTGGCCTGGCTAAACAGAGAACTTTGGCTGGAACTTAGGGAAAAAAAGAGAATGGTTGGAAAAAGAGAATGGTTGACTCTGGAAGGAGGGTCAGGTAACTTGGGAGGACTTTAAGGATGTCACAAGCTCATGTAGGGAAAAGATTAGAAAGGCCAAATTCCAATTAGAACTTGATTTGGCTGCTACAATTCAGGATAAAAAAAGTTTCTACAAATACACTGGCAAAAAAAGCAGAGTCGAGGAATATTTCCATGATTTGTTGAATGCAGCGGGTAGTGGTAGTGACAGGGGATGGGGAAAAGACACAGGTGCTTAATGCCTTCTTTGCCTCAGTCTTCAATATCAAAACCATTTATTCTCAGAATGCCCAGCTCTCTGAGCTGGAGGTTTCACCAGGTTGATTTTGGTGATCTTAAAGGTCTCTTCTGACCTTGATGCTTTTATGATTTTATCTGGAACAGAAGAAACCATTTGAGATCTGCCTTGATTTGCTCTGTCTGAAAGCCAGAGCTGCATGATCCAGTGATGCTGTTTGTTCCTGGTTAATGTTCAAATAATGTTTTCTCCTAGCACTCCTAGAATTTATTGGTGTAGTTAGCAGCTGACAGAACTTTCACTGCAAGTCCCAGAGTCCTTTTGTCTGAAGCTGAGTGGCATTATTGAGAAAATTCCTTCCTGATCTGAATCTGATCCTGTTTTCTTTTTATGCCAGAATTCTTTGAAATAAAAGGATTAAAATCTGTGTAATATTACCAAAATGTTTTCCACAAGTGCTCTCAGTGTTCTGAAGACCATCTTGCCCCTGCACAGCATGCCGCATGATAAATGCTTTCCCTGTAGAGGGTCTGTGCTTTGCTGTAGTCAAGGAAAGGATTCCCATTTCCTTGCAATGAAAAATGTTCACCATTTCTTTGCAATGAAAAGCAGGTTGGCACTGATTTTTCCAGACTTTAGTGGCCATGGAATACTGGAAAAGAGTGAAACCTGGTGATGAAAACAGGAAAAAATTTTCCACCAATTCTCTCAAGATGCTGTCTGTGCAGAAATGGAGGAAGTTAAGTAGCAGGAAGAACAGCAAACATCTGCTATTTCTCTGCCATGTACTTGGATGCGTGCAGTCACAGATGAATGTGTGTGTGCATGTCCATGCATTTGTATTTTTGCACAACATGCAAGCTGCAGTGAGCACTGATATCCCATTAGTCCTACACAATTGTATGAGTCTGGGGGGCTTTTCCCAAAACAAGTCTGCTTATTTTTTATTATTGCTGATAGAAATATGCTTATCTCAGCATGCAGTTCTGCATATATATTCTCTAAACTCGGCTGATTTTTGTTGGCTTCTGCTGTGTAATACTGATCTATTCTGGCCTAGAATGTCCACCTTTCCTTTTCTTAGATCCATTTCATTAAATTCTAGAGTCCCTAAATAGCAAGAATATGGTCATGTTCCAGCATAGAGCTATCTCTGTGACTTCTTGAACCTCATTGGCATAGTGAACTCACAAGTCAAACCATTCATGTTTGATTTCTCACTTCAGTAAATTCAGTCTTGGATTTTAAGCCCTGCAATTTATTCTTCTCACATATCATCAGATGAAGCTAAGCATTTGAACCTAAATTTTTGTCCCTCTGCCATTCATAATTTTTTGAGTTCATTCCATTAAAAACTCTTACATTTTATCACTTTCACTGACCATAATAAATCTGAGGAACTGTGAAAGAGGTTTGGGTTAACCTATCTTAGTTCATAATTCATCATTCACATACCATTGTCCAAAGGTATAGTTTGGATTAAGTTCTTTATTGCTTGGCAGTTGGAACAGTCTAAGAGATTGCTCTAATAATCCCCTTGTTAGTTGATAATAACATATTTTGCTACCACCACTTAACCTCTTTTGATGGGCACCTGTTCCATGAGTTGGAGTTCGCCCTGCTGCTTAGCTGCTGATACTGTTGATAGTTTGTAATGTATCAGGAGCCAGACAATTCCTAGAGGGAAGACTTCTTTATTGGAAGACGGAAGGGTAATAGACAAGTTGCAGTAAGGGAAATTATGATTAGACATAAAGAAAAATTATATCTGAAGAAGTTGATAAAACATTGTATTCCTGTAGAGACTGGTGTCTCTATGCAAAGTAAAAAGGTGTTCAAGGTTAGCATCTATTTTTTAACTGAAATCTTTAGAAACCTAAACAATAACGTATAGTTGAAAATTTATTTATTTTATACATCTTCAAATGCAAACACTACCTGGAAAATTTGCTGTATTTCAGCACCTCAGAAAAGATACAATTTGGATTCTGAGTTTTCTGCATGTTCTTTCTGTTAAGTGGACAAAAACACGTTATGTACCATTACATAGAATAGTTGAAATGTAGAAAAATTGAGGCTGGAAGAAGTCTGGAGGTCATCTACTCCAGTCCCCTGCTCAGAGGGGTTAACTAGAGCAGGTTGTTCTGCAGCGTGTCCAGTTTGGGTTTGAACATCACAAGGATGGAGACTCAGCAGCGTCTCTGGGCAACATGTTCCAGTGTTTGACAACTCTCACAGGAAAGAGTTCAACAGGAAATTCATGTATTTATGCTTATGTTTACTGCCTCTTGTCCTTTCACTGGGCACAATTGAAATGTCTTCTTCACTCTCTCCCATCAAGAATTAAAACACACTGATGAGATGTGCTCCTCCCCTGAGCTCTATGTTCACCAGGCTGCACAGTTCCTGACGTCTCAGCCTCACCTCATATGTTGGACATTCCAGCCACTTAACTGTCTTCATGACCCTAGAATTTCATTTATGTGCAGGGAAAAAATAGCCATTAATAACAAGACTTTAAAAGAAATTGTCTTTGTTACTTTTCCGTCTAAAAAGTAGAGAATAGTTTATGTATAAGAAGATTGAATAGACTATTTCAAAATAAGAAAAACAAAAGTAATCTTATAACTGTCATTTGCTTTAATTTAAAAGACACTTACATAAGACAATTTTCTACTTAGATGATTTTCTAGTAAGTCTAATAAAACTATAGGCTTCCTTCTATTTCTTCCTTCAGAAGAAATAGAATATTATCCTATCACACAGACTTGCCATTGTATATATATACACACAGACATATAATATTGTTAATTAAAGATGTCTTTTATCAAACTATCATTGAAGATGAAAGATTCACTAATCAAAATGTTTCCTGTAATTGCAGAGGTATTTGACCAATTGTCCTCTCCCTATTTGCATTGAAGTTTTAGAATTCTGTCAGATAAGAGAATCCATTCCGATTTTCTTTCAATTGTATAACACAATATGGTATATATTCCACATTTTTAGCTGCCTGCTATCAATACAAGGCAGTGATCCTTGTTTTCAGCTAGTAAAAATTTTATTTTTTAAAGTTGCTGCCTTAGCTGAAATAGCCCAAGAGATATAAAAGCTATCTCTGGGATGTGCCGACCTGTTGTAATTCAAGAATTCAAGAATACACAGACTCCAGTAAGAATCAGGACAATTCTTTCTTTAATTATAGCAAGACACACTGAAATTTCTTTTTTTTTTTCTTTTTTTTTACCTCAGTCATGAGATTGCACAATTTGAAGTCCCCTTTGAATAAGATCTTTTTTTAGTGTTGAATAATACCACCTATTAACTGGTGCTAACATGAATGTATAAGTTCTATGAAACACATTTTTAATTGCTCTGTGTGGTATATGACCATCCACATGCTGTACAAGTTCTCTGATTATGTATTTCACTTTTTGAGAGAATACATTGCGTTATTATATGGTATAATGCCATGGTATTTTTTTGCAGCTATTACTGTTAAAGGAAGACCACGATACTATCAAATTTAAGTGATTGTCTAGACTTCCAAGGCTCAGCTTGTTCCATGTTAGAACAAATTTACTCTTCGAGCTCATTTCTAACCCTTGTTTACCTGTTTTCTTGATGCTCAGTCTGTCATTCAAACATTATTTATCTAAGATAGGTAGCTCTACATTTACTAAAGAACAACTATTTTCCTATAAATAATATTTTCAAGCAAGAGAGAGGAAGAATTTAGGGATTCGTTCACTGCAAAACTCATCCTGCAAAATCTTTCCATTTAGCATTGTAGCCCTGTGGATCTTGTGTTTTGATGTAGAAAGGACAAAAGAACAAAATAGGAGAAGATTTAGATGGAACGAGGCTGTTGCACAGACCAGGTCAGCTGACAAATCTTCCCTAGAGATTATTTTGAATGCCTTCCTTCCTCTTCCTAAATACATCCCAGACACAGGTCAGGGTGCCACAGGTGCAGTCTCTGCATTAGTTATTCTGCATTAGACTTAAATAAGTGTGCCAGGGGACACTTAACTGTGGTGTGAAGGACATCTTATAGGTTCCTAGTTTAGAAAGCAATATGATGAATTGTACTGAGGCAGATTTTCCCTTGGTTTGTTTTTTCCTTTGTTTGTTTGTTTTTTTTTTTTTTTTTGGGGGGGGGGTTTGGGTTTTTTTTTTTTTTTTTTTTTTTTTTTTTTTTTTTTTTGTTGTTGTTGCTGTGTTTCCTGTTGTTTGCTTGCCTTTTGTTTTTTTTTAAATTTTATTTCCCCAGGAGAAAAGGATGGGTTAACTCTACAGTCCACATGCTGGAAAATTAAAACAGAGCTCTTCCCCTTTGGTGATCAGCTGAAATGAAGATTTTCTACTGTTTATAGCATGAATGAATAACCAAGTCATTATTTACACCATCTTTATTAACAGAAGGACTATGTCTATGTTTTTTTCTTAGCTTCCAGAAAGATTTTATTCCTCAAAGAATATCAAGAAGTAAAATCAGAAATAAGACTCTCTAGTTGCATAGCAAATATAAAAAATACATTTAAATCAAGAATACATTTTACTAAGGTGTTATAAGGTGAATATTTTTATATAGCAATCATATGAAGCAAAGCTAATAAAAATGACAGCACTTGTGATAGTTTTATAGGAGATCTAGTGGTTGGAAGGGTTGTGGTCTTGGTCTAATAAACATCCCAAATAATTTCATTAATTAAAAAAAAATCAGTTTCAATTAATTCCACTTGACCATCAAAATTTTTAATTTATATTTATTATAGAAATGTGAGTTAGAAAAGACCCTGACCTACTTATTTAAAAGGTTCTATCCAGATCACTTAGCAGGTTTTGCTGCAGTAGACATAAATTCATTTTACATATACTTATCAATAAGAATGTGGGCCTGGAGAAGGAAGACTTGGTAGAGAAGGAAGACTTGGTAGCAAGTCCTGGCCTCAAATATTCCCAACCTCTGTGGTTTCTGAACAATATCAGAATAAAGACAGCAAGGAAACAGCTCTGAGTGGAAAGTATAGAGAGTTTAAAAGGAATATAGGGCACTACTAGATAAGATTTAATCAAGGCACCACTCTCAATCACTGGTTAAAAAGTGAAAGCAAGAAGACAGAGAGAAGATAGTATTATTTCTGCTGTTATCTGGTTTTGACACAGTGCTTTTAACAGTTTTCTGCTAGTAAGAGACAGCTAACCATAACACAGTATTGTCTAAGGGAAAAATAATTAATGGATAAAAGAGCATGGAGAAATTGAGATATCTTTGCTCTCTTGTTAGTGCATAAAAGCAATAGGATATATGAAGAAACAGAATGCCAGGCTAGTGTAGAAATAATGTTATCATCAGGTTTAATGTTTTCAAAGTTTGGGGCAGGGAGGGGGGGTTGTTGTTGTTGTTGTTGTTGTTGTTGGTTGGTTGTTTTACTTTTTTCCCTGTCATTTTCAAAGGAGACTAGGCACGACAAAACTCAGCCCTGCATGAACCATGGGCTGAGAACTTCAGGTGTTAAGCATGTATCTCTAATGCAGGATTAAACTATTTGAATTGGAAATTATTTCCTACAGTCCTTTCTTTGCAAAGTTATTCAGTTTTTTGAATAAAAAACTGAAAAAAACTATTAAAAGATAGTTTCTAAATCTTATTTAATTCTTGTCTTTGATTTACAAAATGGATGGTATTTTTTGCCATGTCTACCTGTTTTAATGCCTTCTGTACAAAGATTTCCATTATAAATGATCATGTCAAAATTAACCTCTAATACAATGAATTTCTTTTCCTGTCTGCAATCATATAGACCATCCACCCTATCAATAAAAATCCCATTTATGTTTGTGCAGCATCTCTGTGGCAACTACAAGAAAATCTTCTTGGAGAGCACCTCAGCAGTTTATCTTCTATTCTCTTATTGTCTGTTTAATGAAGAGCTACAGTCTTGCAAAAGTGACTAGAAGAAAAAGCAGTCAACAAACCACTTCTCTATCATCCTGAGACTGCCTATACCTGTATTTCAGGGACGGGGCTTAAGAAGAAAATCAAATAACTATTAAAAAAAAAAAAAAAAAAAAAAAACAGCAAATAATTTTCATCAAGAGTTTAGGAACTGCAGATCTCCTCATTTCTGTGTTTCAGCCATTATCTTTAATGACTACACCATAAACTTATAAATAAGGGTAATAACAGCAATTTCTTGACCACTATTCAGAAGAACATGTAAATCTGTGTGATGCATAATATTTCAATGAATTCCCTTTTTTAAGTACATTCACTTCTGGACAAAATTGTATATAACTTAACATAACATTTCCAGTGCCCTGCTGGAAGAATCGCTTATTTTCACTTTTCTTCTCCATGTGAAAAGTCATTACTTTTGCAGAGAACAGTTGGCATTTTCACAGCAGTGACTATTTTTCGCTTGAGGAGAGTGGAAAAAAATCACTATATATTTTCTTTGTGTGGAAAGTATAAAAAATATGAAGCAGATCCAGTGGCTTCATTTTTCATAGAACCTGCAATAATGTGATTTTCACTGGTCTTCTCAAAAATTGCTTTGGCCAAACTTACTGTAAAATAGCTGTAAGACATTTCTAGTTTTATATCTGCACTGTGGTAAAAATAGTTAAACTATCTTTTCAAAAGGTCTTATTTTTGAATCATAATTGTGTTTTAAAACAAAGATGTTTTCATTAACATGTTTATCACATATGTTTGTATTTAAAATATTTAAATTATCAAATCAGAAACATCCAAAAAAGTACATCGCTATCAAAATTTGGTCACACATACAAGCATTGCAAGAAAATAAATATTGCTCCCCTAGTTTAAATATAAGTGATGCTATAAATACCAGCTTTGTCCAATGAAAGTTGTATCAAGGTTCTCTATTTTGCAACACCAACATTAGTAGGAGCTATGACTTCAGAAATTCAAGATTAGACCTCAAGTGTTATCTGGGCTCAGTGTCATTTTGTGAGTGCCAGTAGGTTGCAATAGCCCTTGCAAGTTATGTTTCTAATATTAAAAAATGAATATCAAACTGATATTGATCATTGATCTTCAATGATTTACTTTCTGTTCAAATTAGGTGAATATAAGCTTTCTATAGCTCCCTTAGTGAAAAAAGTTAATATGAAAAACAGTCTTCTTTCTAAATATTGAAATTGAAAACAAAAATCATATCAGTAGTCTATATCCTTCTCTCTCAAATATTTATTCTACATGATACAGTTTTGGCATCATTTTTTTTATGCCATACCTTATTTGAGTCTACTGAACTCAATTATCCTAACACATTAAAAAAAAAAAAATCTGGCCTAAATTTGTCTCATCCCAAAACTCTTTGAGAAACTGGGGGGTGGGGGGGAGGGGCTGAGGGTTTTTTTCCTACCCTATAAAAATGAACAATAGGGGTAGGACAAAATTTTGTCACAAATAGCTAAGAGTAACCATTTCATGACCATTTCGTAAGAGGGGCTTGTGTCTCACATTGGTAGCCATTTAGTTGCAGTACTAATTTAGGTGTAACTTAACAGGTTAAAAGTTGGGGTCATGACACAGCAGAAGTTGCTCTTCTAGTTCATATAAGATACATAACTGGAGGGTAATGACTCACCTTTCTGTACTCAGATAATACCAAACTGGAGAAGCTGTTCACTCCTTTGAAGTCAAGGAGACCCTCCAGAGAGACCTTGATAAATCAGAGACCTGGGCAATCTGCAGCAGTATGAAGTTTAGCAAAGAAGAGTGCCAGATTCTGCACCTGGGATGAGGCAGCCCTTGATGCATGTGCAGATTGGGAAATGAGATGCTGCAAAGCAGTGCCACAGAAAGGGACCTGGTGGTCCTGGTTGATGGCAAGTTGAACCTGAGTCAGCAGTGCCCTGGCAGCCAGGAGGGCCAAGTGTGTCCTGGGGGACAGCACCAGGCACAGCACCACCAGCGGGGCAAGGGAGGGGATTGTCCTGCTCTGCTTTGAGCTGGGGCAGCCTCACCTCCAGTGCTGGGGGCAGGTTTGGGTGCTACAATGTAAAAAAGGTATAAAGCTATTAGGGAGCATCCAAAGGAGGGCTGTGACTATGGTGGAGGGCTTTGAGGGGAAGCTGCATGAGGTCACTTGTTCTGTTCAGCCTGGAGAAGAGGAGATTGATGGGATACCTCTTTGCAGTCTACAACTTCCTTGTGAGCAGAAGAGGAGGGGCAGATGCTGATCTCTTCTCTGTGGTGACCAGTGACAGGACCTGAGGGAATGGCCTGAAGCTGTGCCAGGGGAGGTTTAGTTTGGATATTAGGGAAAGATTCTTCACCCAGAGAGTGATTGGGTGCTGGAACAGGCTTCCCAGGGAAGCACCAAGCTTGATGGAGTTCAAGTGTTTGTACAATGTGTGACACTTGGAGTGTCCTGCACAGGACCAGGAGTTTGACTTTGATGATCTTAGTGGGTCCCTTCCAACTCTGGAGATTGTATTATTCTATGCTTCTATATTCCAGGATATGGATCACCAGAAGATGGTTGGATCAAACTACTTACTACTACAATGTTGTCAATCTGATTCCAGGCGGATAAAAAAATAAATTGTTACACTACTAACTGACTGAAGGATGAAAATGGAGAGGAGTTGGATTAAGCCACCTTATCTTCTGGTCTTGCAATACATGAGTCAAGTGAAAGAAGTCTGTACCACAGAACAGTGAAAGTTGAGAGATTCAGGTATTACTGAGACTAGATGACATTACAGTTGGAACAAATTGGGTGTCTTGATTCCACCAAGACACCTTAGAAATTGCAGTTTTTACAAGCAGTAATGCAATTG
Organism: Vidua chalybeata; assembly: GCF_026979565.1. Taxonomy (NCBI): domain Eukaryota; kingdom Metazoa; phylum Chordata; class Aves; order Passeriformes; family Viduidae; genus Vidua; species Vidua chalybeata. The sequence continues at coordinate 99,433,218 of NC_071530.1, forward strand.
AGAATGTCACTTAGTCTTACACGTTGCTGTGTGTATATATTATGATATGGTCTTAGCTGAACAATGGACCAGTTATCCTGTAGGGCATCATCACCTTCAGTGCACAAGAGAAAAATATATCACAAGCAAGAGAGTGGTATGTGCAACTCTCTATCCAGGCCTTCCTTCTTTGCATCTTTCAATTTTCAAGCTAAATAATTTTGGAATAAGCTTTTTTTGTTTAAAAAATTTAAAAATCTGAATAGTTATGTATCTCATGCTCAGTTTTAACAAACATGTATTTTTAAAGCACTTAAAATGATAACATACAGATAGATAACAATTTTCTCCTTGATCAATCTCGTCCAGTATTTCAAATACTATTACTAATGAGTAGCATTTATCTGATAGTCTATTTAATTGTTTCTATTTCATACATCAGTAGAACTCTGCTCAGCTGAAAAAGGTCATAACTTGAAAATGCAGTTCAGGAATATGTGTATATTCTTATTTTATTCAGTAAAACCTAACACAAATGCTTTTAATTACTGATAAAAAATATTTTCAGTGAAAGTTGAAAACAAGCTACAGAAATTGAAAGCTGTTTGGCTCATTTGCTTTGGTAGCCATTGAATTTGATATAGCTACCAGAACTTTCAAAGCCTTTTATAATGCTTATAGAGAGGATGTTTTTTCTGTATCTTTTGGTGGTGACTTTTTGAATGCAGGGGATGTTGCATGGCCTTCAATGTGTAATTATTTGTCTTAGCATGCAGTATTTTGTGTGTGGTGAACCCAGGTGATGTCTGTAGAACATTATGGTTTTCATCAAAGCCTTGTTTGAAAAGCTTGTGGTTTTCTGAATTATATGGTTAGTTACAATTGTCCACTTTTTCATGGAAATGTGTTGACACCCTAGATATATGTATTGCTTAATTCACATGCTCATGTTTCATATAACCGTAAAATATTTCATTGGTAGAATAATTGCATCTTCTTAACCCTGCTCATTTAATTTCACAGAAAGGAATATCATCCTTGTGTGCTGGGTTGTGCTATAATCAGACTTTTTGGACATCTTTTTCTGAAAGAATATAGTGAGCAGCAAAAGCATTTTGTCTCTATTTGGTATACAGGAGCATGAAAAGATCCAAAGCAAAGCCATGGATATGATTAGTCCTCACTCCTCATCTCCCTCATGCTCTAACAAACAATAAGAAGAGTCCTTTATACTTCTGGTGTTTAGGCAACACTGGCAGAAATCCTATGTCATACATTTGGTGACACCAGAGATGGAGAAAAGTGAGGTAATTTTTCTGCCCTTGTTCACCTAACCATGCACTGATCTTAAAGTATCCATGGAGAAGATGAAAAGTAACTGTAGCAGCGTGTAGCTACAGTGATGGTCATGATCCAGGGAGGCCACAACGGCGACAGGGGAAGCAGATGAGACAAGTCTCTGTTGTTCAGCAGGGGAGTCCATTTTATTCCCCCCCCGCCACCCCAGTGCTGGGAGGAGCAGGGGGGCAGAGGCCAGGGAGCCTGAGCAAAGCCCACAGAGCCCAGAGCCGAGAGCAGAGAGCAGAGAGAGAGAGAACAAGCAGACCCAGGGCTGTGGGGTTTTATCAGGTGTCCCATGGCAGGAGTCTTAAAATCAGATTACAGCCCCTTCAGAAGAGGAAGGCTCCACAAGTAACCAAATTATTCTCTGAAACCCAGAATATTTTCGCAACACAAAAGTTTTTCTGCTCTAATTCTAAAATCCAAACTGAAACCACTTGCAACCACTTTTGGAGAGAAAAAGTCAATTTGTGATTAATCAAAGGCTTAATTTTTAAGCCTTTGCTTAAAAGGCTCTGCTCATTTTTAATTTTGCTACTATAATTAAATTTCCAAAGATAATTTTGATTTTTTCTTCAAAGCCAGAGTCATGGACCTACAAAATCTGAAAAGATTTCAAAAGTTCTAACTTTTATCCTTCCTCACCTAATAAAAAAAAGTCAATTCCTTCTTGCTAACTGCTTCTCACAAGTTTTCATTTCAAAATTTTTTTTGAAGAAAAAAAAAACATTCTTAAGAAATCCTTAACCAATTCTACCTCAGATTTTCACACCTTTCCACCTGTGATAATGGAAAAATAATATTAATATAGCAGTTATTAGATATAATCTAATGATTCCTGTTAAAATAAAGAGAAACATGTTACATTCGAAAAAATACAGTGGCAGCAGTCCAAGTTTTGTTGGGGATTTCTCTGTAGTTTACTACATGCTAGTTTACTGTGGTATAACACAAATTTAGGAACAATGACTAGCTATACCAACTTTAATTTTTATTTAAATCTATCTTTCTTACAGCCTTAAGCAAAGGTCCTTATTGTTGATGGTGGGTGTTCATCTGAGTAATGACTCATTTATCTAAGCAATACCTGGCCAAGTTCACAAGACACTATAAAACAGCACAAAAAATTCAAAGTAAGCCTCAAACAAAAGAAATTACAAGACATTTTACCCCTTTTCTACTCTTACTTCATTTACTTCATACTTTACTAAAAATGGTATATTAAAGCTTTATCAGGGAATTCCAGTTAGACTGGGATTGGTCCAGCTATTCAGGGTAGATGGTCATCAATAGTGGGAATGGCAAGAGAAAAATCCAGGAAATCAATAGCCATAATAATGAGATAGGCATTGTCCTTATTGAAATGCCCTAGGGAGGAGACTCACAAGTAAATGGACTGGAAAATATTCCCATATTTAGCCTACCTAATTTTCTTCTTCCTTTAAGCTAATTGTGTATAAATAAAGTAGCTGTTAAGAATAATTCTACTAAATCTCCCCTAAATAGTCATCATTGATTTGCATTATAGTATGAATCGATAAGGAAAGGAAGAATAGAAAGCATGGATAAAAAAAAAAAAAACCCAACCCTTCAGGCATTCTTTCATAAAATTGTGCCAAAATACCCACTGTCAGCAAGAACTTTGTATTTCAAATGGCCCCTATATTATATGGTAATTTCAGATATAGATTGAGTTTATTGCTAGGCTCAAGAATTTTCAAAAAAACTTCTGGTGTTTACTTATGCAATACCAGAGTCACGTGAAAAGGTGACCTTGTATACAGAAATTACTTGTGAGTATATATAAAAATTCAGAATTTCAGTTCTATAGAAAAAAAGCCCCACCCAAATATAAAAAAAAAATATTTGAAAATCCATTAGAAACAGCAAAGAGAAAAATGGAAATTTCATGCCTATGAAATAGTGTGAGAAAATGTGAGTTCCAGATTTTATGTTCTTAAGACAGGGTAACTAAGATGAAGAAATATACATGAAGTATACATCTTGCTACAAATAGAATGTTTGTATACATATGCACAGATATAGATATATATTTGTATACACACCAGAATAGCTGACAACTCTTCTATAGTTAGAAGCTGGTGTATATTTCATTTGCTCTGCCAAGTGCAAGCAATTCATTATAAAAATGTTGCCTGCTCATTTCTGTCTTTGTCCTGAAATTGGTATTTTCCACAGACACAGGATATAAAAATTAAATGGACTTCTTAGGGAAATAGCTGTTAGGATTTATAAAGGATGCTACCTATTTTGGGTGAAGCCTTAATTGACAAGAAAAGCACAGGTATTCTAAGAGGTTTTCATTTAACTAACTGTGCAGGGAGGCCATGCATAATAAAGAGAAGCACCTGTTAATCTCACTGTTCCCTTCTGCACCCCAAACACACAGACCAGATTCTCAGCTCATGCAAATTAGTGAAGCTTCATTGATTTTGCAGAGACCCTGAATGACTGATGGCATTGTACTCCAGCCTGACAAAAAGTGGAGCTATAGCCTTCCTGCTTTATGGGGAGCCAAAACCTTCTCTGATTTAAAACTAGATTCCCCTCTGATTAGTTTATGGTACTGAAGCCAAAGTCCTTTACACAGGGACAGAAATCCATGCCTTCTGCTGACTTTTAATGTGTTTCACAGCCTTTCTGCAGGTGAAGACCTTACCCACTCCCAATCCCTGGGCTAACTCATGTTTTGAAGGTCTAGACCCCTCCTGACTTTCAGAGCCCAGAGAATGAATACAGCCAGGAAAACCATTTAGATGACTTAAAAGTATTGTGTTTTAGAGTTACAGGCATTGGAATTGAAAAAGAATAAATAAAATTTGCTGTTCTCTGTAGTGCCTTTTCTAAAAATGTCTGTGCTTTCATTGACACCTCATTTTAAATCAGTTTCAGTCTCTCTGCTTCCATTTGACTCTATCCTTCATCATGATTTTGGGTGGTAATGACTAGAAATATTTTTATACATATTGGGAGAGTTATAATAATATTTTGAAGCTTTACAGGAAAGGAAATCTCCCTACTTCTCCATTTTTGCTAGGCATCTCAATAGACACATTTTTCTGCTTTTTCCGATAGGAATTGTCAGTATGCTTTCCTCATACCCTTTCTCAAACATACAGGCTCCTGGATGGAATTCCTATTATCTTACCTCCTAAAAGTACCCCTTTAGCCACCAAATGGAGCTGAATGTCTAAAACCCTGCTTCATTTTCAAAGGATGAAAGAGTTAGCAATTAATCCTTGTCAGCAAATATTAAATCCTAAACAGGGTCTGAACTGTCACAAGAGAGATGTAATTTCCTTCACATCCTGCAGGCTAGGCCTGCCAAATCTTTCCTAAACACCAGCCCTGTGAAGACAAAAGGTTCTCTTAAGGAGAGAGTGGAGAAAACACAGTTTAAACACCTTTATTCTTGATCATGGGCAAAATATATGTAGTAAATTAAGGTATAACCTAACACTTTAAACTTCAGGCAAGTGTTAATTTTGTCCTCCACCTATCAGTGCCAACAAATTTGAAGATTAATGGAACACATACCTTTCAGACTAACTGGCAGACATGTCTGCAGTCTTGGGCTTGGCATGCAGTTATTAGACTTTACAGGGTGCTGTAGTTTTTGTGTATGTCTCTAAAGTGGATTTTCACAATCTTTATTTACAGCTATTCATCTAAAATGCTCCAGGAGTTATTATTCCAAAAGGCAAACTTTTGGAAGCAATATTTATTTCACCTTTCTTGACCAGGGCTAAAGAGATATTAATCTGATTAGTTAACATATTTTACTTGTTTATTTCCTTTCTGTCAAGTTTTGAGTACATCAGAAGCAACAAAATAAACACTCTACAATAAACTTTGGCTTGTGAAAAGGTCTTGCCAGTGCACAAGTTGCACGGCATACTTTAGGATACAGAAGCTGGAGGGGAAAAAAAGGCCCTGTAGAGATGATGAAAAACATCAAGACAAACATCAAAACATCTGCAGGCAGCAGATCAGAGACTGAATAAAGCGAGTAAAGCTGGGTTTGTGAGGTGAAAACATATTTGACATTGATCTTCTGCCAAAATGTTGATGTGGCATGGGATCAGTAGTGAACAAGGTCATGAGGCAACTGGAAGTTTATTGACATGAATCTTAACCAGACAAGGACAACAGGTCTCTTTCATATCAATCATAAATTACTTTGAAAAATGCATGAATAAATAGCTCAGGAGGATGACAAAGCCACATTTAACCTTTTAATTGCTGATTAGGGTTCACACCAGAGGTCAAATGCCATAATCATCAAAAATCTCTAGGAAGTCCTTTTGTGATTTATTTTGGTGATCTTAATCCAGACATACTGGATATATTTTCATATCATGAAAGTTAGCTACTAAATTATCAAACCAGCCAACATTTACTCTGAGTATTTATTCATTCCCAAAGAATTTCTGCAGAGATTCATACTGTATCTTTCCCTGTTTGTTCTACGTATTAATAATCTTGGTGATTGTTTGGATAAGACATAGCTGCAGGTGGAAACTGATGATACTGTAAATGATTGCCATGAAAAAGCACACTGTGAATTCCCTTTGGGACTTAGGGGACATTAAAAAAAAAAAAAAAAAAAAAGAAAAAAAGGAAAATAAAGAACGAAATCCTTACGCAGAAATTTTGGTTAAATACTATTCTGCAATTGCAAGTAACAGCTTCATGATTGTAAAGATCACATGCCAATCTCCTAGATATCCCTAAAGCAGCATCAATTTGACTTCTGTACATAAATTTACATTAGTGGGACAAAAGATTTCCAGTATTGCATTTGTGTTACCAATCAGATGGCATTATTTAACAGGCATAAGGATTTTAAAAGGACTTAAGTCACACAAAAAGTATAAGTACCTTTGAAAGTTTTTCAGACATAAGAGCACCAGTAATTTAGACAATCAAGTCACCCAGTACTAAATTAGCATAAAAACATAATTAAACCAATATAAATTAATTTTTTCTCAGATATTTATTAAATCTTCCTCATCAGTCAAAGACTTTTGATGAGCTTCAAAAAGGCCTATTTTCAAATGTTAGTTCTGTAATAATGTCATTGATGACGGAAAGGCAGATGATCGGTCTGCTAATTATGTTTATTTTTACAATGTAATTATATATTAGAGTTCTGTGTTGTTTGAAATTTCAAAATATTCAAGGAATTGAAATGGAAAAAAAATAGATGTTTTGAGCCAATAAATTTCTTCATGCAAGAGAATTTAGTCTCAACAGCTCGTTTTACAGAATTGAGAGATCACAGAAAGGAGTGCTGCTTCTCTGATATCCAAACACACTGTTACATTATTGATTTCTTTGGCAACAAAGAAACTCAATGGCTTATAAGGTCACTTACAACACTTTGCTTTTTGCAGAGATAACTATTTTCTTCCTTCTTGAAAGCATTTGTGAGATCCTAAAACCTTACAGGAAATAAGCTGCCTATTACACTTACAAGCATGTGGTCTCAAAGAAATTCTCAAAACAAGGTTGAGGGGAAATGCAGTGTTGCATATATTCTTTCCTTGTCATGACCACAGCTTTAAACATTCCTGCCCAAGGAAAGTTTCCTTCATTATTAGTACAGATAGCTAGAGGTTGTAGTTTGATTTGCTTTCTAATCCAATTTTTAATTAAAAGAAACTCTTTTGATGGGAGATCTTCTGTTTGCTTTCATCCTGGAATCTAACATTTTGGAAAAGATAAGGAATCACATATGCTACCAGCTTGTTGTTCTTTTATAGGGAGACTTTTTTGCCCTTGTGCGCAAAATTCTGTCTCAGGGAAAACACATGAAATGCTGGTTTTAAATAAATTTCTGGATGCCTATTTATTTTCATAAATATGGATTTCTTCAGTTTTATACCCTAGAAAGTTTAGCTATTTTAATATGGCAATGTTCCTTTTTTCCGCTCTCAAAAATATCTATTTTAATCTAACAATCTAGCGACCTCCCTTTCCACCATCCACTTTTTGTTTTTCTTTCTGTCACAGAAATCTTTGACAAGACAAATTAATTTGTGCTTTTGGAGTTTTTGTTTATTTGCTTTTAATGGATTACATTACTTCTGCTTGAGAGCTATTGAATTGAGTATTGTGCTACATCAGGTCAACAGACACTTGTCCTTTTCTTATCAGTGTATGCTCCACATTCCACATTATCTGGGAAAGTCTCCTCTAGTTTATTACTGTTCAATATTTACACCTTTCCAGTGGTATCAGGGTATCAGGAGCTAGAAGAAAAGTAGCATCTCAAAGAGCCAGCAGCTTTCACATGGAGAACTGAAATTATGGACAGTAAATGTGCGTGTCTGTTTCGTCACTGAGGAAACTGTGAAGATGAGTGTATATTAAGGTGAGAACCACTGATGCCTGGCAGTGCTGAAGCCCAGCTGAATGCCAAGAGAGATATTTTAGAGCTAAAACAAGTCAGAGGTGATAACAAATTGTACTCACCAGCTTTAGAAAGACTTCATGCAGGTAAGTGCATGAAGAATTCTGCAGTAGCAATGGAAGTGTAAGGGAAATTGTTACAGTAATCAGTGACCCTAACATGTCAGGTCTGCTACCTATTATTATATAAATATTTGATTCCTATTGTCCACATTTAATTGACCTGATGTCAGCTGAAAAATACCAGCTAGCACTTTTGGTTATTTCAGTGGAGGACAGAATGCTCCTAAGATACACATACAAGAACGACAAGCTCTACAGATAATATGAATAAAAGATGTACTGGTTCCTGTTCTGAGGTGAAAGAATCTTGAAAGAAATATTTTTTTTCTTGTCAGAAAAACAGCTTTTCCTGAGCACTAAAATGTTCAAAAGAATCTCATCTTTTTGATTACTTACAGCATTTTGAAGGCACTGTTCCCACCCTTGTTAATCTATGTGATTGACAAGGTCTACATTTGACTGAATTTTTTTCTTCATTAGACAAGTCTACTTTTCATTTTAAATAGTGAAACAAATCCACTGCCACATACAAATTCCAATGTTGTCACTAGACCTATGCTGCAGCAATTTAAAACTTTAGAAAAACATGTGAGATTGAATCCCATTATTCTGCTTAAAAAGGCTTGAGATAAAAAATTTTAAATAAAATTTAACCCTAAAATGACACTGTTATACACACATAAATTACAGTGGCAAAGGCAAATGAACAGTGAATTGGTAACTACTTGGTTTGTTATAATTTGTTATAATTTAAAAGTATTCTTCAGAACTACATAAAATAGTAGTCATTGATTCACATAATTGTGAAATGGTCTGGGTTGAAAGGGACCTTAAAGATGATCTAGTTCCATGGACAGAGACACTTTTCACTATACCTGGTTTTTCAGAGCCCCTTGGATACTCCCACCGATGGAGCACACACAACTGCTCTGGGAAACCTGTTCCATTGACTCACCAACCTCACGCTAATGAATTTCATCTAAACCTGTGCTCTTTCAGTTTCATTTCATCCCCCTTGTCCTGTCACTACATGCCCTTGCAAAAAGCCTGTCTCCATTTTTCTTGCAGACTTCCTTCAGATACAGGAAGGCCACAATTAGGTCACCTCAAAGCCTTTTCTTTTCCAGGCTGAACAGTCCAAATTCCTCACAGGAGAAGCTCTATCCCTCTCATCATCTTGTGTCTTCCTCTGATCTTGCTCAAACAAGTCAAAGTTCTTCCTCTGCTGAGGACCTCAGCATGATGTCTCATGAAAATATTACTGCTATTGCATTCATTTAAATAAATGATATTAGGAAATTAACCATTTAAATTATTTATATAGTACTTTTAGTACACTTTTTAAATATGTAACTGTATGTTCTTATTCAATCACCTTGACTCTGAAAATCTGGACCTAGACTGCTGTAAAACTACCCAAACCAACAGATTTCTGCTTGATATTCAGGTAGCAAGTGGTACATTTTTGGATGCATTTTACAACAAAGGCTAGCATAGGACAAAGGAGAACAAACATAAATGCATAATTCATCAGGTGTCATAGGAGGGGATGAATTGCTTTAGCAGGTATTGCTCTCTTGCCATCAGCTGTGTAAGGAGCTCTCTCCGTCTAGCACGGAGCAGGTACCTAAATCAGACTACTCAGTTCAAGGGTTCTCAATAAGTTATATCTGCATTCAGAGCTCTCCTTCCACAAACACAAAAGCCATGCTTAGCATCATAGCTGCATGACATTATATCTGCTGCTGCTTTAGCCTATCTCTGTTGAGACAGTTTTGACTTCCACGGCATGCTGCATCGTGTTCTCACCACTCTGCACCCACCTGCTGAGGACTCCTTTTGAAACTATATTTTGCATCCTCTTCCCCTTTCAAAGTGGCACATTTTCAGCCTTTGCAAGCTACAGTCTGGACTTGGGGGCCATTAGGCCCCTTTTAAATCCAAATCCCTATGCCATTGGTTAATAAAAAAATTGATGATACTTTGGTGCAGATGTCAGTCATAAGCTGCACCTTCATTGGCCACATAAACTGTGAGACTATTCAGTCTTTTTTTGGACTCAGAACATATTCTGTTTCTGTATCTTTCAATAACCTTGCTTTTTAAATATGTGTTGGGGAATATATTCATATTTCTATCTCTCATAGTCAGTTCCATGATTTTAAAGGAAATTTGACAAGACACTGTATCCCCTAAAGTGCTATAGTATTTCCTAAAATGCTACCCTCAGTTGTCTAAGGCTTGCTTGAACTGTTTTCTCATGGCCTGAAGTTTCAGATCTGAGGGGATATTTAACTGCACTTTTCTGGTTTATATTTCTTCTCTCAGGTAGGTTTTTTCCTTTCTTCTGTTACTCAGATATCCCTCAGATATCCCTCAGAAGCTGGGAGCCTGGCAAAATCATAGCCCACTAGTGACTGGACCTGTATACTGCTGAGAAGTTCCAAAACATCTCTGATGTGCCAGGTACTGCTCAGAGGGTGTCACCACCTAAGCTGGGGTTAAAGCCACATGTGTTTCATTTCTCAGCAGATACAGGCAGTCTCCTCAGCTACAGACCAGATGCAATCTCATCCTGCTCTGGCTGCTGGCTGGCTGGCATGGCTAGCAGGGGCACTGAGCCTGACACAGGGAACCCAGCATTAAGGTAACACAAGCACACAGCTTTCTGCCATCCCAGAGCACCAGCAGAGCAAGCTCTGCACAGAGCAAGAAGCCTGTAGTAAATTCAGAGGTGAAATAATCCTTAAAACTGCCCTTGCAGTGTGTGGGCTGGTCACTCTAAAACCCCCCTGCTCCTTTCCCAAATCCTTCCATGTCTCCAAGCAGCAGCTTCCTTCACTAGCTTTTCAGTCTGTGCACAGCAGATCGCTTTCAGCTCCTGTGGCAAGACTATACTTCCTAATTCTGTACAGAATGGGGATTTTAATGATGGGGAACAAAATTGACCCCTAAAGAGCTGTTAGCCATAATGTCCTTTTGGAAGTGGTTATTTGTCATTCACAGTAACAGGTCTACACAATTAGCATGTGATCATCATGCATTTAAAAATAAAGATGAGGGAGGGGACACTCTTGCTCTGATGGAAATTGCTCCCACTTTGTAGGGTTTATTGTTGTCTTGATTGCAGAGATGTTACAGGCTGCTGCAAAGCTCCTGATGAATAACCCTTATTATGTATTACATGCTGCATGATTTATGCTGAACATGGCACCTTATGATCTGTATATCCACCATCCTCTCATAATGCTTTTGTGACTTAGCTCAGCTTGTCCTCTCTTTAACCTTTGTATTCAAAACATATTTACAAATATGCATATTTTACACATTCATATGACATTCTGCCCTGTCGCCTGCTGACTCCACCTTCAAACACTACTGGAAGCTGCACAGATTTTAATGAAAACCTGCTTTTAGTGTTTCTTTCAGTGTGGACCAAGGATAAAGAGAAAAAAAGACCCCAAACCTACCATAGCATTGTTCTTCATAAATTCCTTTGAAACAAAAAAATGAGGAAAAAAAGAGAAATGGGGAAAACCCATTGTCATTGCAGTTTAAAGCAAAATAATTTCCACTAGTCCTCCCATAATTACAGTGGGAGGAAAGGCTAATGCATATTAAAACAGAGTGTTTCTTTCAGAAAAGATCATTTAGCTGTACTGAAGAGCAAAAGGAGAACTAGTAACGTATTGACAATTCCTTTGGCCATAGTTGTTTACATATGTTTTGCAATAGGATTGCACTTTGGTGAATGCCAGCAAAAAGAGAATGCCTTTATGTTTAAGACTGTGTGTTTGTTTGAAGATTTTTTTTAAAGTTAACTTCAAATTCTTCTTAGCTTTCTAAATAATCTAAGTGTTTAAGATCTTTCTAAATCCTTTTGTAAGGCACTTGAAATTAGATTGATGGAAAGTGCTACAGACAAGGCAGGTATTGGTATTTGAAGCAGCAGTTTCACAGCATCCAGCTGATGATCTCTTTTTCTCCCCCTGAATGCCTCCCAAAGAACATTATACTGTTATCATCTGGATATATTTGCAGTTTTGTGGCCAGAATTGCCTTGGGTAAGATAACCAAGTACAGTAAATATATATGTAAGTCTCTCTGCAAAGCCTACTTGCTTTTAAGCCTGTTTCTGCCTTAATGGGATTCATTGCTTCCCTAAGCACCCTTGTAATTTTCAGCAAGGTCCTTTAACTCATTTAATGTGCAACATTTGTTCATGCCTAATTTGTCTGAGCCAGGCCATGTTTGTGTTTTCCTTGAGTTGCAGAAAGGTTGATTGTGAGGGTGGAACTGCCTGCCTCCAGTGAATATATTTCTTTCCGAATTACAGTAATTACTGCAGGTTTCATTTGGTTGGTGCTCCCCTCTGTGCCCCTCCTTGACAAGGTTAACAAGCAGAAGGCAACTGAACATCAAAAGATAAGTGTCTGATTGCACTGGCAGTTGTTGACAGTACCATTTCTCTGGTGATGGTGATAACATTCTCTACTGGATTCTTCTGCAAAGGCACGTAGGAATTACGTTTGCAAACCTAAGGATAACTGTAGATGTCAACAGATTTGCATTATACACCCAGCTTGAATCCTGAAGAACATGATGCCTCTGCTGAACAAAGACAATAGAGATAATTAGAGGTTTTGGTAGGGGGAGGTGTTCTCTAATCCCCCATCTCAGCTTTAAAAATAAAAATATTTAATGTAGCCAACTTTTAATGAAAGGTAATAAACTCCATTAAAATCTTTGTATTGACTTTGAACAGCAGAACAGAATCTTTCTTGCCTCCCTTTTTGTCTTTCTAAATCTGTCTACAAATATATGTGCATCTGTGTATTTAAATATGTGTCACCAGGAATATATATGTAGCTATGTCTACATATATGTATACATGATATTCCTCTCTCTCTTTCTCTCAGTATATTTATAGGCATATAGAAAACAGAAAGGTTTCAACTCTGATTTGCATTTAGAAATACAGAACTGCATTAGAAATATGATTTTCCCTGAAATATTCTAAAATTAACTCCCTTGTAAAGTACTTACATCTGTCCCTGGCCATCTCAAGCTTCAGTTGGTGACCTCAAAGTCCCAAATGTAAAATTATGAAAGAAAATCTACCTTTCAGTTGTTTTCTCCCAGTGACAACTGCATAATAAGGGAACAAATATTTTAGTTTAACAGTTTTGCTTTGAAGTACTTCCCTCTTGAAATTTCTCTTACAGTAAATTACAATATCACCAGGCAATTCAGTCCTTAATGAACTGAAAGACTTAATATAAAAATAAGTTTTCCAATAAACCAAGATTTATATTTAAGATTTTTATAAACATCAGGTATCTCAGAATTCTCTATTAATTACCTCAAGGATTTGAACTAACCCATTCTGTTTAATTCCCATCGCCTGACATTTATAATGGCTTCATTTAATTTCTTTTTCTAAGGGATTAGATCACCTCTCAGTCACAACCATAATAAGAGAGACTTTTAGAATTATTTTTATTCAGATGTGTACTGTTTATGCAACTGTGGGAAGGAATGTTTCTCATACATGAGTTATATGGTAGAAATCCTCAGACATGCAAATGGCATATTTGTAATTCTCCTATTATGAAAGTAAAAATCACAGAAGTTTTTCAGTAACTTAGAATTTGGTTCCCAGTCTGATCTCATTTGCTCATGTTTTGCAGAAAGTTAATTCCAATGACTTCTGGAAAGTGACATTTGACTTACCTTAGTGTGAGGTATAGGAGAATCCTTGGCTTAAACAGATACTGACTTGCAGACTGTTTTATTCATTTAATTGAATGTGCAATACACTTTCAGATATACTAGGAAATCATTGTTATCTTGGAACTTTTGTTAGAGGTCATAAAAAATAAATCTCACATATAAAGAACTTGCATTTTTCACATCTTAGAATAAGTAAGGGAATGTGACAAAATATTAGAAGAATTTGTTTTGTTTCAGTCTAGCTCAATGTATGTACAAGACAGATATTTCTCCTTGAGCTGCCCCAGTGTAAGCCCTATCACGGGGAAAATCAGGCCCAATGGTCCTTAGAGAATTAGATTTAAATAAGAACAAGTGATTTGAGCACAAGCTGAAGCAGTAGGTCATAATTTATAAAGGAAGAAATCTTTTTGTGCTTCCCCAAAACACTCTGAGGTCAGAGTGATCCCTTCCACACAATTTTTGACCCATTAAAGAATATAGACAGACCTGAGCAAATATTTTCTGCTTCAAGAAGAAAAAGGGGAAAGAAAGAAAAAAATACCATTAGACTTTTAAAATATGTGCATAGGCAAACTTGGCTTGTTTATGAAATGTTTCTAGGTCTAGGTAGCACCATTGCTGATTCTTTATGAGATGAGTCAGAGGTGGGTTTGATCCCACGGGCTTATGCACAAGGTGCAGATTTCTGTTCCACAAAGCCCTCTCCTGTTCTGTCCTGTCCTGACAGGCATGGAGTCCAAACACAGCAGAGGGAAAACCTGATGAAAGTCTGAAAGCAATGACTGTGATGTGTGGTGTAGCCACTGTATGAAGAGCCCCAAGAAATGGGTGGCTAACAGGTCACTGTTTGAACAGCCTCACTGAGGGTGGACACCATTTCACAGCAAGGATGGTAATTAATTCACTTGGGAGGAATGGACATTCAAATTATTTGCCTGGGAAAATTAATGCAGTCTCCAGTCAGAGGACCAAAGGTAAAAGCCGTAGCTCTTTTTTGTTGTCTGTGAAATGAGGTCAACACAAGTAGGAAGGCAATTCAGGGAAACTAAAGATGCCTAATTTATATGCCTGAAGCAGACAGTTGTGAACATCCCCTGTGGAGAGCAACAAGAATGTGTCAATGCTATTCCACAGTAAAAGGATTGTTAACTGCAGAGCTGAAATGTAAAGAAAAAAATAACTTCATGAAGAAACTCCCTACTGAAAAATGAAAAATTGTTTTTTTTCTATCAACAGGTAAATTTTATTCTTTCTGATAACACAGTACATGTATTGGAAGAAACTAACATAGTGTACTATTCAGTCAAGCTCACAAAATTAAGAGCAAAACTTGTCACCTGTCTTTTAAAGTGTAAAAGAAATTCACACGAATTCCCCCCAAAAGCCCAAAACTGGCTATGTTTTGATAATGAGACAAAATCAGACTAAAGCAACAAATTGTGAAGCATGTGCTGCAAAAAAAGAACAAATTATTCAATAGCTACAACCTTTACACAAGGAAACAGAAGAGTATATTCTTGTGGGAGGTGAGAACATTTATTTTAAATCACAATATTCTGTTTAAAATTACTTGAGAAGAGAGAGGGTGGGGGAGAACAACCCTAATGAAAAGTGTTGGCTGTAGATCTCTGAGCCACATTCTCTTGGAGTCAGACTCCCATTATCCTGTGAGCAGTTGTACTGCCAAAAAATAGATATACAATTTTATCAATATGTATTTTCTCCTACAACTTTTGGCTTAAGACTGTCCTCTTCATATAATAGAGTATTACTGACACACAGAAGGCTTTTCACATCATGGGGCTGCTTTACATGATTTACATGTAGATTACTAGTCAGAGCTATATGTCCTGCCAAGCTCGTTTCATTCCAGATGAAGAATATTTCTCAGACTTTATCTCAAACTTCAATGGATTCTCATTTTTGTAAGAGGTCAGGTTTGATATGTTCTGCTTATAAGTATATTTAAATCCCAGCTAGAGCTCTACACAGGATCCTTTAACATCCCAAAGAAAGGGTCCTGAATGTATAGACTAAGATTGAGAACAACTAGTGTTTTTTACCCTTGCCTCAGGCCAGTTGAATTGGGTTCCACAGAAGATTCAGCTGGTTGAAACAGGCAGAAAACTACTGTGTTTCCTGGAACAGTAAATAATGTATTACTTATCTGTGCTAGTGAGTGATTCTTTGACTGAGTGTTTTACTGACAGTGTTAGGGGAACCTTGATGACATTCTCACTTCATTTCAGACTAAACTCCAGTGAAGTTCCATTTTATCCAGAATTTGCTGACAATTCACTTTCTGCACACACTGACCTACATTTTCACGTCACAAAATCTCTCAAGTTTTCTGGATTATCTGCCCTGCCCCTTGGAAAATAATCAGTTGTTTCATTCACAATAGTTCCTAGTGGTTTTATTTCTGCTTATACAAGTGTATCCCTGTGGAAGAGGAGCATTAAATAAAAAAGACCAAATCCTATGAAAAAGACACTACCCACATGTTGTTTACCTAGTAACTGAACACTCGAATCAATAAATCTACATATCTTTCCATGCCTTTCCATTCCATTCCCTTCCCTGCTTTTCCCTTCCCCCACCTCTGCCTTGCCTACTATCTTTGCACAAAATTTAAAGTTTAGTCCATTTTATTTCAAGTCTCTGTGTATTTGTGCTTAGGAAAATTCAGAGATGTATAACACCACTTAATGGCCTGTGAAAACAAGCCGTAGGCCTTGACCCCTGCAAACTACTTGTCTGCCAACACAGCACTGCACACATCCAAGTGTTTATTCTGTGAGAAGACAGCTATGAGCACTGCTCACAACCCATGCTCCACATCTGGAGTGATTTCGTCACTAAGAGTGGAAAGACGTTATCTTCTGATGGGGTCTGAAGTCAAACACAGTGCTCAAACACATTTAGAGAGGGATGTAGAGGCATTGCAGCAGCAGACTCATCAACCCACATGGCCCATTGTGAAAGTGTTTTGGCCTGAAGTATCCAGGGGTCTCAGTGGGTGAACTGTTAAGCAGTGGCATGCAGCAAGTGGCCTCTCTTGTCTCCAGTGAGCATCCAAAAAGATGCTGGGGTGGGGCAAGACCCCATTTAAACACCTGAATTCTGACATGTGAGGAGGAAATCTAGTGCATATGCAACTGTCTGGTTTTATTACCTGCAAAAACAAGCCCCATTCGAGAAGACATACAGAAAAAGAACATAGTTATCTTTCCTATAAATTATCCCTTCCTTTCTGAGTCAGCACATTTGATCTCATTTGTTAGATAGCCAGTATGTAGAGATGGCATCTATAGACAGTGGAAGTTGTTTTTTCTCTCTCTTTCTGGCTATGCTTGTGTTCTGGGAGGGCAGAAATAGCTCAGTTGAAAAATTTTCTCTCTGTTAAGTATGCACAGTCTTTAAAAGAATGGGAAAGAACCAGCTTAAAAATTTGTCTGTTAAAAACTGTTAAAAAACAGTAACCTTTACAAATGCAGACCTGTTGCTGGTATTAACTCAAATGCCATCTGAATTCTCAAGACCCTAATCCACTTATATAAACATATATCCATAGCTGCAGAAAAATTAAATGCACTTCAGTATATATGCACAGTACATGCCAGTGGAATGGAAATTATATGTGCAAGGATATGTAAATATCCTACAAATAAAATAAGTTGGAAAAAAAAAACTACTTCAGATAAACTCATTTCATCTTCACAGTGGAATTTTGCTATCCTTGTCTACTGCAAGTGGCAGTTGGAAAATATTGAACTGATCAGCTGCAGACCTGGTCCCAGCAGCTCTAGTGTCAAGACATTAGAGTAGACAGGGAGGGCAGAGGATCTCAGCAGTTCCTATCCTCTCAGAGACACCCTCCTCTGTGTTAGTAACACTGAACTCCCTGGTCGCCAGCCAATAGACAGACTTCATCATAGTAGGCTTGCTGTTTTCTGCTTAATAAAATCATACACTGAAAAGACCTTATCTTTACTGAAGTAAAAGTGATATGTTATTACCGTCCTTGTTTTAACAGAGCATTACAAATCTGAGAAATAATTCCAACTTGCTTTTCCATTAAACAAATGAGCAGTCTTAGAGCTTAGTGTCCTGTGGTGAAGCTGTAAGAGTCCCTACCATATTTTCAAAAAATTACTTTGTTCGGGTGTCTTTTCTTATAAAAATCTACCTGTTTTTCCAGTGAAGAGGCAGTTAAAATTTTAGTGAAGTGGTTACAGGTTCAGAAGACACAGAAACCATTAGGCACTTCATTCATAAATTTAACAGAAACAAGGAAGAGATGATTAGTGATGGAACTTCACATATGCCTTATTTAAGGCTTGTTCTAATGGCATAAACTAGTCTAAAAGCATTTCAAGACTAGCCTGATTCAAGTGCACTCAGTGTAACCTCTCTTCCCAGATTGGGGAAAATGTTTTAATGCCAGCATGAGTAGTTTCCCAAAAAAACCTGCAAATAAATGATGGTGATGTTACTATGGACCATCTGAGCACAACAGATTTCTAATGAGGAATACATGATCCTACCTCAGGGCCTATGGGCCCCCACCTGCCTTCCTTCCTCTCCTTCACTTACACAAGAAAGCTTGAAGGATGCAAAATAAGCTGCAGTCACAGTTCTGCACTGATTCTAGAATGTCCCTGTTGTAAATCAGAAAAGTTTGGATTGTTTTGGGAAATAAGTCAACACTGTGTTCAATTTTGTGAAATACTATGCTAATAGCTCCTTCTGGTCTTGAAGTGGCAGGCTAGTGTGTATTTATTTATCTTCAGGGGTCTGTGCTAAGTAAATCTGGCTTACACTTTATTACTGTTTGCTGTCCTTTCTGTTGCTGTTTACCCTCACATTTGAAAGAACCCGACAACTGAAAAGTTGGATTTGCAAATGGATTAATGCTATGTCCCACAAAGATAACTGAAGAAATCAATGACAGTAGGATCTCCCTCTGAGAGCTGCATCATGAGCTTCCTAAGGGCTGCTCCACAAGATTTATTTGTGTATCATCTATAATAACTATGCTCTGCTGGTTATTTCTCCTCCACTCAAGGTGTTCTGATTTTTAAACTAAATTAAAAAAAAACAAAACAAAACAAAACAAAAAAAAAAAAAAAAAAAAAAACAAACAAAAAAAAAAAAAAAAAAAAAAAACAAAAACAAAACACTGAACTTTTTGGAAGTTAGAGATTAAGCAAACTTCTGTAAATTATAAGCAATAAATTGAGTAACCTGAGAATTGTAAAACATGTCCTTGTTTTTGAAGACAATACCAAGTGACAGACTACAAGTGTCATTATAACTTTGAGGAAAAAAAAATTCATTTTATTACTTTACTTTCTCATCATACCTGAGAATTGGAAATAAAACCTGATAAGAACACTATTTCAGAACTTTCATAAGTACCAGCAAGGATTGCTTAATATCAGTTATAGCGAGTTCAGATGTGCTATTTGTTGAACATTTTTCCTTATTTGGTAGCATTTCACTTGAGAGCCTATGTTCTGTGAAAAAATATGCCCATATCAGGGATGAAAAAAAGAAGTATATTAAAAACTAATAGATGTCAGACATACTTGTTGATAGCTCACTATCTGTTCAAAAGGACAATATATTAAGGTCTTCTTCAGACATTTAAAAAAAAAATGTCTGCAACCTCCCTCCCTCCCCTCTGCTCAGGAGCAGTAGTAAAAAGATCATGTGAACACCAGCACCCGTGGAGGACTGCTAGCTCAAACTGTCTGGGAAATAACAAGTGTTATGTGTTTAGTCACTTGCAATCACAGCTATTGCATGCCCTGGGGTACTTATCATACAACATGGAGCAAAGAATGAGTAAAATCTCTAGTCACCAAGCCACTTCTTGCTTGTTTCATTGATCCCTGTAATTCTTTTCCATGCTCAGCAAAAACATATGCATAGATATATGTTTCTGTGTCGATGTGTCAGAATAAAAAAAATCTGATTTAAAGGTGCTTGAAGAAGCAGGTTTATATGCAGATCTGATCAAGCATGCAAAAAACAAATGAGATGATGTTTCAAGACCATAAATGCAACTGCCTCTGGCAGTCATAAAAGCTTAAAAAATTACCTTCTAAAGCTTAAAATTATCATTCTGTCCTTATTTACTCCAATATAAAACAGAATAGCATGTAAATACTTTAATGATTGGGCTTTCAGGAAGAAAATTAATTCAAAATACTATTCAACAGCTACAGTTTGCCCCCAGAGGAAGGATTTAGGAGAGAATGAATCAAACTGAACACCTGGATAGGGAACTTCTTATTCAGGCTTTGTTCCTTATTTGATTATTGTTGATAATACTTTGAAATGTTATCTAATACTTGGGCTATGTTAGTGTTTGTAGTCAAACTCACTAGTTTTGCTAAGGGTCAGATTCCAAAGACTGATATACATAATCAAAAATTAGGTTGTGCTGCAAAGAAATTTAATAGCGCTATTTCAATAAAAAAAAAATTGACAAATTGCAAAATTTTCTTCCTTTCCTGACACTCCTGCTTGTACAGACAGTAAAGGGAAAAATTACATTTGAATGATAAAATTGTATAAACTGATTTTGCTTCATGCTAGTGAAATCTTTTTCAGACTCTAACTGAAAGTAGTGGCAGGAAGCTGTTTCTCCTTTTACAACCTTAGCTATATATCTGTGAGATGAAGCTAGAAAGAAAAATATGTGAATTCTTTTTGAGATAATTCTTCTCTGCATTGGATTTTTTGTTTGTTATGAATGCCTGATGGATTTAGAAATGTCTTTTTCTTTCCCATGTTCTCTGTTACCAGCTTTCAGTGCATTGAAGCATACATCATTTGGCAATGGTCATCCTGAAGGAAGGAAAAAAAATCTAATTTATGCTCTTTTATACTCCCTTACATTATGGACTTAATTTTATCCGGTTAACTTAAGGGTTTTATACATTTCCTTTTCTATATAATTGAACAAATGTCTGTTTGTCAAGCACAACAAACATCTTAAGGCCTCTGTGCAGAAATATTTCTATTATTACAAATATTAAGTATTAGTAAGTAATTCTAAGACTCTCTTTCTCTCTTTCCCCCCACGCCTGCAGTAGATGGGCATGTGTGTGATAAGTGTACTAATGGTATACAAATCCTGAAGGAAAGCAGATTTTCATCTTGATCCAATGGAATTTTTTGTCAGTCATTAATAAATAGGATACTGCAGTAATATTCACTAATTTATATTCAGGATAGCAGTACAGAGAGTAAAAAATCGTATTTGTTATCTCACTTTTGTGAATATTCTGCCAGGGGGTCCAGATCCAAATTTTCTAAACTTGGCAGCTCTCTATATCTATTTAACAAATTGCTAGTCCATGTCATTTTTCAGGACATCCATTGCATATGATTTCTCAACCTCAAAATGACACAGCTGACACACTATTTTTTTTAAATAATGCATAGAAAAATACGAGTGCACGTGTCCAAATGATAGAAGAATCGAGCAAAGATTGCTTTCAAAACCAAACTCCAGGTTTAGTTTGTCTGTCTACAAATTTCAGGCATTCTTCCATACTACACTGAATGACCTTGACAAAAGGAGTCTCACTTAAAACTCACTGCTCATCTAAAAGAGCATTTATTAAAATTTCATTTGGAATTTTGCCTTGGAAGTTGTCCCTGTGTATACACCTATGTCTCAGTTCTGGTTGTCTTGCTGAGGAGTAACATTGCATTACCGTAATGAAACAATCACCTAAATATAATATTGTAGCATAGACTATCATACTACTTACTATACAAGTAGTATAGTATTAGTATATGTTTAATGTCACTGGCTAGTGACTCATTAAAAACCTGTTACTTTGAGAGAGTGGGTTAATATTCATGGTGGTATATTTTGCTGTACTGACCCTTAGTCCTCAAAGTTTAATGATGCATCTGTCACATTTTTTTATATACACTGTACATAATCCTTGAACTAAATTATGCAAAGCTGTAAAGTCTGCTTGCCCTTCCCTGTTGTCTGTATTGCAGTGGCTACTTTGCCAACTCACTCATAGAACATGACTAACTGTGTGCCCTCCCAAAAGTTTGCCACCTGAGCTGGAGGGTAGGTGAGGTTGTAGCCATTTACCTTGGATCTCTGCAGATCTGCTGCCTTCAGAGCTTTGCTGTTGTATCCTGGGTTTGGGTTTAGATTAGGGGTTCTAATTTATGTTAGCTAGCCGAGTCCTGTGTACCCTCGTGCATCCCCCGTGTTCCCTGCACCGTGGTTACTCGCTCCAGGCTGCCCACCATTGGAGTGTTCCCCCATCACTCCTGTGACCACTTCCCCATCCAGTCCTGAGGAGTTCTGTGTCTGTCACCCCGATCCTGCAACCCCGTTCGCCCCGGGGCCCCATGTCCACCCCTGCTGTGTTCCTATTGGTCGCTGTAGTACACGTCAGTACCACTGTGTCTGCCCTCCCTGTCACACCCCCTATATCATCCCTCTCCCCCCCGGTGCCGATGCCATTTCCCCCCACATAGCGTGGGAAGCGCGGGTTGCAACCCCCACTGCAGCTCTCTGTGACAATAAATGTCCCACTTTCCTTCGTGGGTGATTTGGACAATTCCTTCCCTCTTTGCCTCGGACCCTCGCGCGGGCGACAGAACCCGGCAGACCCCGACCTGCGTGCCAGCCGCAGCGACATGTGGGAGAAAAGCAGCGAGCCTGAGCTCCGGAGGGAGAGAGCACCAAAAGGCGCCGTAGCTGCCCGGAGCTGGGAGAAACAGCGTGACGCTGCTCTTTGCCTTATTGGAGTGACTAGTGTAATTTTGCCCCTCATCCTTAATCCATATCCTGTTGTTCTCACCAACAAAAGGAATTTCATAGATACATGGCATATCCTGAGTTGAAAGAGACTCACAAGGATCACTGGTGTTCAGCTCCTTGCCCTGCTCAGGACCACCCCAAGAACCACACCACGTAGTATCACTGCCACAGGGTGCTTCACAAACAGTCTAAGAGAAGAAGAAAGGTCTGGCAGTGGCTAAAAAGGGGAGGTTATATATTTCTGTTTCTAGAACCTTTTCTAACCATATTATGTCACTGAGCCTTATTCCAACCGCTGACCCTTCTATGCTCTTGTGGCTCTCATTTTCTCTGTACGCTTGTTTTTTCTCTTCTCTGCAAAAACAGTTTTTCCAAGTTGTGACCATTACTCATATCTAGGAATCTGACCATTCAGTCATGCCATAGAAAAATGCCACTCTGCTGAACTGCCTGGTAGAACCAGTCCAATTTATTTTTCATCTCGAATATACCATATTCTGCCTGTCTTGGATTCTTCTTTTTCTTTCTCTTGTCACTTGCCTCTGATCAAGCATAGAATTGGATTTTTACAGATCTTACTTTTTGCATATAAGGCTGTATCTGACCAATTCCATGAACTTCTCATGTCTTCATATAAAGCTCTGCTTCTGAGCCTGAGATTGAATTGTATTGGTTTGATAAGCACTGCTATATCTTGCATCTGATTTCAAAGTGACATACCACTGTGCCTCAGAACATTCTGCAAGGGAATACATATGATATCTGGATCTTTTGATCCTTCTCTGAAAAAAAAAAGGGGGGGAAGCAATAACACATAATTTTCTGAATATTCTTCTGTTTAATATCATTCAATTTAATTTGCTTTTAAAATAGCATCCAGCATTTTGCACAGTAGGTATGAAAATATGACATCAAATTTAGCAGTAATGATATCTCAAAAACTGCTTAGAAGTTCACCAAGAATTAGGCTGTCTTTTCCATTGCTCAGTTGAAAAAAAAGCAAGATTCAGCCTGTGTGTCAGCAAAGAGGAAGGTAAAGACTGTTTACCTAGTTCTCAGAGGTTAAGTAAATGGGAGGTGGAAAATGGGCAAAGATCACCAGATACTATAGCCCTGTTCTTTCTCCTGCTTTTTCTGTTCAAGGTGACTGGCACAGAGAGCTGCTTCACAGAGGGAACAGTGAAGAGAAAAAGAGCGTGAGGTGCATTCTGATATTTTTTTGCCCACTTCCTAGGGTACAGAAACTGAGCTTCAACCTTTTGATAACTTGTTAGAAGAAAAAGAATCCAGAAAAGATTGTTTAAAAATTCCCCTTAATGTCAGTTAAGGGGAATTCAATGTTCTAAATCACTCCTCGCTCTGCAAATTGTGTGAATGAAAAACTGAAGTGACCCCAGAGCACAGAGAACATAAGTACCTAAAGCACCTGTGGGCATGGATTTGATGCAGAAGAATATAATTTAAAACTTTTGTTATTCAGGGAGTGACTCTTTCAAAAGGTTACATATGGGTTCAATAAGACTTCTGTAATACAGCTCTAATTAAGAGTTACAATTTGGTGTTGTTACTTATAAAAAGACATTTTTGTGGAATAACCTAAAAAATATATACTGATACAAAACCAGTATTTTCCTTGCCACCTGGATTTAGCTCAAACTAAATACGTTACTTTTAAAGAGGAAGAGAGTTTCATAAGTAGGAAAAGAAAAAGAAGAAAGACACCATTCATTCTATGACCATTGAAAGAACAAACTTATGAATATCAGAGGAGTGTGAGACTTCAGTAGAAAAGACAACTATCAGATGAAAGCACTCTAAGTAAAGATGAATTTCCAAGATGACCTCTAAGCACAGTTAAGGCATATTCACAGTATAGTGTCATATCTGCCATCTTCATTATCTTTGGTCTTCATTACCCTTTAGTTATATTTCAGGATTTAAAGTCAAGTTTCATCTGCCAGTCAAGAGGCAGAGTTTAACAGATACTGAAATGCTAGAAAATATGGGAACCATATGCTAGAAAGTTACCTAGTCTTCAGAGAGAGAGTAGAACTGAAACCAGGAAAAAATACAAATAAAAAAAAACAAAACCAGAATTATGTTTAATCTGCAAAAGAACAACTAAATTGATATTACTTGGTTAAAAAAATTATTACAGTCAGAGATGAAAAGGAGAACTAAATATAAAATGTTTTATAGGTGTACCTCACAAGTCAATGTTAAAATCAAAATGGGACTGTGGAATAAAAAAGAAAAAGCTAGGCAGATTTTGAATGTTAACTCAAAAGAAAAATGGAGCAGGTAAGGTAATGCAAATGGAGGAAGCATAGATTATTGCAGAATTATAGATCTATCAAATTATGAAGTAAAGGCACAAGGGTAAAGTAAGCATAATAAAGGGTAAGAATAATGGCAAATAATGCATATGAACAGATCTGTATTAGATGATTTAACTTGTTAAAAATATGCAAATTAACTCAAAAACTAAATAGCAGGAAAAAATTCTGTTGAAAACTCAAATCACATTCAGGAAAAATGTAACGATAAGGAAATCCAATAAAGTATAAAAAGATCTCATTAAGGGAAATGTTAATTAATCTCTAATTAATTTCAATTTAAAGAATAGCAAAATAAGACCTATATTCTTATATTTAATCAATAGAAAATATGTAATGTATTTTTTTCCTCTATGGAACTGTTGAAGGTAGCAACTGTTCTCTCCAAAATGTAGAATGTATCAGATTTAAGCATGAAAAGTGGTTGAGCTCAGACTAAATATTAAAACTGTCATGTTTTAGTACAAGCTATAGTTGCTTGAATTCAGCCAGAAATAGCTGCCAATAATTTTTCAGATATCACCAGCACATTTGTTTAGCTATTATTTCCCCAATAAATTTGTATCCTTTTTTACACTTGTACAGACTAGTTTCTTCCTAAAATAAATATTTTCAAAAAGCAGTAAAGAAGGACTACTTCTGCCTCGAAAATATTCAGAGCTCAACTGTGAGACCATGAAATGAGTGAGTTTCGACAATAGAACTGGAAAATTATCTGTGGACTTGACAAACAAAGAGAGAATGAAGAATCAGGAAAAGGATGACAAGGAAAAAGTGCTTACCTTCCTTCTCCAAAAATCCTGCTGCCTTAATAGCAAGGCAGCCTGCTGCAGCAACAATGAAAAAGACCTGAGGTCATTTCTTAGTTATACACTCAAAGCATCTTCCTGTCCTACCTTTCTTCAAGTCCAGTGCTGTTTCCTGCTCTGGATCATGTGCTCTGTCATCCACTAATCAGAAGACCTGTATTTATTCAATGTAATTTTCTGCACATTGCCTAAACATTGATGGGAATAGGGTATCTATCACCTTTTTTGCACCAAGTGCCAACTACTGCACAGAAACAGCAACCCTCTTTTCTCAAGGAGAATGATCATAAAAATTGGAGTGTTCAACACACAGAAACCTAGGGCAGGGATCTCCTCAGACTTTTCACCTAGAAGGACAAGGAGGTGTGAGCCTCTTGGAAAATAAGGCTTCTTCTTGTCTCCTGATCTTGCAAAAAATTAAAATAATCTAAATGCAGCAAATATGTCTTGTGATCCAAGACATATGGGTTATCCAAACTCTTTCAGCATGACACAACAGTGCACAATGATGTTGGAAGGTCACAGGACTGCTGCAGAAATAAATGGACAATTCAAGAGAGTAGAAGAAGGAAAAATGTTCTCTACCCGTGCCTTTTCCTTATACCAAAATAAGCTTAGGTAGCTATGAAAGTTCCATGAATTAAAATTTTTGGTACATATGTATAGGTAAAATACATTGTCATTCGTTTTTTGGAGGTAAAAGAAGGACAGGAAGATATGAGATTTCTGAGATATATATATGCTTGCTGCTGGTAGATTTCTTGGCCAAAAGATTCTCAATTCTATAGAATAGAGAATTGCTCCAGACTTGGAATTCTGCCTGTATATATTCACACAAACCACTTTGCTTCCATACTCATGGAAAAACTTTAGATGAGGTAATTATAATATTTTGGATGAAATTTTTGTATGTTAATCTCCAAAAAAAACCAAGATCAAATTCTTTTTTTTAACTCGACTATTTTGCCAATTCCTTAAAAAAGTTGACCATGTATGCATAAATCTTAGTAAAGTTGTTCATGCTTGTGATTTTTGCATTATTCAGCATTTTCTCCTGACATTTACAAAATGCAACAGGTCTGATCTTCACATTTCTTTTAAAGTGTTTCTGCTTCTCCCTAAATTCAGCCTGAATTATGAGGGTCAGCCTACTTGGTTCACTGACCAAGCTTTGCAAGACTTCCACAAGCAGCTAATAAATGGGGTTGTCATAATGTTTTTTTTCATTAGACACATTGAATAATACAGATTTTGATTCACAGACTTAGCATATTTTAAAGTGATGAGTCTTTTTAGTGCCGCTATGAAGAATGTGTGTTTATGGCAAGGACCATTCTTATAGTATAATAAAAAGTGCAATATTATATAAAATCAGATCTAGTAATATCTCAAATACAGAATAATGACAACCTTGTTTACAAGCTTCTGGGGTGGGTCAGAGTAATTCAGGTGACCTGCTTTCTCTAGACACATGTTTGGGTTACAATGCATTAGTTATAGAAGCAAATGAGTCTAATTTTTTTCTTCTACTATTTGCAGATAGAGAGGTATTTAAACTAGATTCTGAAAACTGTAGTGGAAAACTCTTGCCTGGGTTATAATCATAACACATGCCTCTAAAGTAAACCTACATTAGCACAATTCAATGTGGTAATTAAGATAGAAAAAGACAGTACTAAGCTGCATGGCCTATCAGATTCCTTGGGGAGGAAAAAAGGACTGACGTGACTTGAAATGTGTCCAAAGGGTTTAGTTAGCCTCCAATTAGCTGCAAACTTCCTCTATTAAAATGCATAACAAATACCAGACTACATGTCCCTGAACCCTTCATTATTTAAGTCCTAATTTCAGATGGTTCTTTTATTATACCATATATCCCAAAAGCTAGCATTGACTTTTAATTACACTATGCAATCATTGCTGTTAGGTGGTAAGTTGGAAGGACAGAAGACTCCAGGGCACCTCTGGGTGAACCACAAGAGCTCAGCTCTTAACCAAAAGCAAACAACAGAACAAAGGCAAACATTCTAGGAACAATCTACAATAAAATGAAGGCCAAATGGTCATTTCTCCTTAACCTTGCATTTTATACTTGCCATGAAATTGAGAGTTTATTTAGGCAGAAAGACAGAAGTATAGGAACTGAGAAGGTGAAGTGGAACAGAATATGAATTGTACTTAACTCCTGCCATTCCCTCAACTTCAAAAGGACATACGCATTTCTTTTTTCCCCACAACACTGTTATTGACCTGTTATAAAAAGGTCCTGCTGGGGGTTGTTTGCTGAAGATTTCCATACTGTGTCAATATAATTGATATATTGGGGATGGGGATGTAGTGCGTTAGGCAGATTTTAACTTCTGTCTTTGTGTATATTTTGATGCACTTTAGTGTCTCCTGGCCATTGTCCATTGTAA
This sequence comes from Vidua chalybeata, assembly GCF_026979565.1. Lineage (NCBI taxonomy): Eukaryota > Metazoa > Chordata > Aves > Passeriformes > Viduidae > Vidua > Vidua chalybeata. The sequence goes on from NC_071530.1 coordinate 99,461,146, forward strand.
TTTTGTCTGTGTGAGACTTTGAAGGTGGATGAAAACAGTTGATTAGATTTTGAAATTCAGAGATGCTCATATACCCTTGGGATTGCTGGGTGGTGATAACTGCTTATCAAATTAAAAGGACGTAAAAACAGCAGTGAAAAAGCCACAGTAGAAAAGAGTGCAGAGCAAGAACAGAGACAGGCATGGCTGCCACCCTTCCAAAAGGGAGAGGCCTGCCATCAGGAAAAACAAAGCTGGGCATTATAACTAAATAAGCAGTATTGCATTACCACATTTTAAAAATGTATTTTATGTCTACATTTATAGGAAAAAATATGGGATAGAAGACATTCTTTATCTTTTGAGCTTTTTTTTTTTTTTTTTTTTTTTTTTGCATAGGGCAGCCCCATGCAAACCATAACAGAGCAGCTGCTATACAGTCATAGAATCATGGAATCATAAAATCACAGATTCACAGAATGGCTTGGGTTGAAAGTGATGATAAAGATCACCTCACTCCAACCCCCCATCATGGGGAAGGACACCTTTCACTAGACCAGGTCCCTCAAAGCCCCATCCAGCCTGGCTTTAAACATTTCCAGGGATGGGGCAACCACAGCTTCTCTGTTCCCCTGCCTTACCACACTCACAGTAAAGAATTTCTTCCTAATATCCAGTCTAAACCTACTGTCCTTCAGTTTGAAGTCATTTACCCTTGTCCTGTCACTATATGATCTTATAAATAGTCTCTTTCCTTCCTTCTTGTAGGCACCCTTCAGGTACTGGAAGGGCACAATTAGGTCACTCTCAAGCCTTCCTTTTCCAGGCTGAACAATTCCAATTTTCTCAGCATTTCCTCACAGGAGACATGCTCCATCCCTTTAATCATCTTGGTGGCCCTCCTCTGGACTCTCTCCAATGGGTCAATGGCCAAATTTCCACCATGGCAATCTGGAGTGTGTAGTATTCAGCTGAAGTGTATAAAATGAAATAACTCTCTTTTTTCTTTTCCTGTCTCTCAGTATAACTATGACATCTCCACTGCATGAGCAAGTCAAACAAGTAGGAATTATACAGAAAACAGATTTGTTATTACATTAACACATGATTTGTGGATTTGTGCAGAATGATCATGTTAATTATACATAAATATCTTCTCAAAATCAGGTACTTCTTGCTTAAACACAAAAATCATGCAAACAATCTTTTTCTTTCTTAAATGTTTTCAAAACAAAATCCTCATTTCTAAGAAAAAAATAATATTGTTTTCTGCTATGGCTTCTCTTTCCTCACTTTAAGATGGCTACAGCTGAGAAGTTCAAAATCTGAACTTCTGTTGCAGCCTTCAAAGAATTTTTTTCCTCACACTTTGCTTAATAATTTCCTGGGAAATTTATTTCTGTTGAGATTCAGTTATGAAGAACACATTTTAAAAAGCTCCATAGCAAACACTAATTTATCAAGGTAAAAGAAGCCTGAAAATGTAATAAGAAACAGTCAGTACAATGGTAGCTTAAAGGATGTTGAAATCTCAGTTCAGTACAGCTACAGCTAAGCGCAGGTTCTATTCCTGTGCTGAATTTGGCCATGAAACGAGATAAAAATAGAAGGTCAGAGGAAGCTATAAAGCAACAATATGAGATCATTCAAAGCTTATGCAGTCCTTTAGAAGTCCTAGTCTGGAATGTCTAATCATGTCAAATCATTACCATTTAGGGCGTTTTTTGAATACTCAGAGGTAATGAAATGTCAGATGCAAGCTTAAAAAGGAGATGCCAAGTTAAGGTGCAGGAAGCTACTAAGGGAGTGAAGAGTTGAATAAATACCACTATGCATTGCTGAAATATAATTACTCATGTTTTTTAAGGTTAATATTCTCCTTTCCAGATAAGCTGCACAGGAATGAGTTGAACTTAAGCCTAAGGTAAAAGTCAGTCACTGAATAATACTGGTCTTCTTATAGTGGAAATTCAGTATGAAATGTTTATTAAGCACTCCATTAGCTCAGAGCAGACAGGTAAAAATCAACAGAATGTATATACCACTGCCTTCTGTTTGCCACTTAACAATTCAATTGTAAGTGATCTATTAATAGAGAGAAAAGTATTTTTTTACAATTGCTTAAAACAATGTATCTAGGCCAAGCTTTGGGAGACAGGCATTAATCAGAAGTATGAAAAGAGTGATCTCTTTAAAACCCTGCAGAGCCAGCTTTCCCACAAATAAACTGGCTTTGGCTATGCAGACAGGCAAAGTAGTTCTAGCTGCATTGGCCCTCAAAGCCACATTGTCTTCTGTTAGTAGTGTTGGTGATTAGTTCGAGGTAAGAATTTTTATGTTTGAAATAATTCAGAGTACAAAATACCAACAGAGCAGTTGGTTGAGTTGTTCACCTGCCTTTGCTTGATAGAGCCAGACTGCATTATCAGATGCATGGAGCAGCCTTTAAAATCATCAGAGTTCAACCTTTAAACCCATCTAATAATATATTCAGTTGTGTCAAGAACAATTGATTGGTGAAACTGATTGAAAAACAAGCTTGTATCTTCAACTAAGTGACTAGGGTCTCATTTTGAAAGGTTTTCTCTACAAGCCTGATTTGACTTTATTTTACTTTTTCACCCAATAAATGATTAGGTATAATTAAGTAATAATTAGAAGCCCTAAATTCAGTATAAAACAAATGTTCTTATACCATACCTTTTTTTTATTAGGTTTTTTCATTATTCAGATCTATCCTGTGCCTCATAACTGATGTTCACATACTTGGTATAATTAATTATAGAGATGAAAAGAAAAGAAAGGAGAAAAGAAGAAAAATAAGAGGTTCCAAGAGCTTAACATAAATTCCTGGAGTTTTCTAATCCTTCATCCAAGCATAGGCTTCTCAATAAAATAAGCTGTAAAGAGCTATGAAATGTTACTTTGTAACCTTATGTCCTTATGGGTATTCCACTAAATGGATAATGCAGTGGACAATTCCTAACAGCATCCTTCCTGATGTCTGAAGTCTGCTCACCTCATATCCAGGTGTGAAGTTTTGCTGGCACTTTTTTTCCTGTCAGCAGAGATCTCTTTGTGGTTGCTCTGGCCAAGATGGTCTCTCTACTCTCCACTCATGAGATCCTCTCTGATAAGAAGCAAAAATCAAAGAGAGCATCTTCCCTTCTTGACTCCCTCAGTACTTCTATTGCTTTGGCTTTGCTCATTTCTTTGCCCTCTTGCAAATTGTTTGCTGAATTATTTGTTCCAGGTTCTTCTGAGGAATTGTAAATACTGGAGTGGTTGCCAATTCTGACCTTTTTTTTTGGTCCTAATTCCATGACTTCTTCAAAGAAAGATGTGATGTTTGCATTCTACCATCCCATGAGTTTTCAAAAATAATTAGAAGTGCTTCTAAGATGTCTTCAATTGAACAGCAGGGCTTGGAGAAATAAAAAAATCTGAAATATCTGAAAAAAATCAGGAAATGGACATGAAAATTAATGTAAAGTGTTAATGCAGTATCCTACTAAAGCAGGACATTCTGGCAGGTGTAAAGTTCTAATTAAGAATCACAATTTTACATTTCAACTGTTATAAATTTCAAGTATTTACTAAAGTGCTTTATAAAGGAATTTAAAATGCCAATGGAAAGAGCATTTCACTCTCCCTTAGGCATTTCCCATGGTGCAAGGGCATATACATAAAAACCAGACATGGAAAACAACAGCTTTGCTTTTACCAAGTTTAAGAACCTATGTGTGTAATTACATTTTTAATAAATACATTATGTATTTTAACTGTTTATGGCTCATAACCTAGAGATTCTGTTCATCAGCAGAAGCTGGTTGAAAAATGAAATCTTTATTCTTAATTTGGAAATATTTCTACATCATTTTATTCCTTAGATAGTTCTATTACTCATCTTTCTGAACCTTAGAAATAAATCTGAGAAGTGAGTGTATTCAAACTTCATTCAGCAGTTGGAACACATTTCAGTGAATTTTCTTGTTTATTGACCACCTAGTAATATGAATGCAGCTAATGGTCCTTCAAAACTATGTTGTGCTTAGTGATTAGCCATTTTTACTAACACAATAGGAAAGACTTTCAAGGTGGCTGGATTTTCAAGGTTTAGATTATTGCTGTTGTTGAATACTGGGCTCCTTTTATGCATCTCAGGCTGGACATGCAAGAATTGACTTGACAATTTCCTTTTATGCTATCTGATTTTAAACTGAAAGAGGACAATTGTGAATGCAAATGCCAACCAATGGGGCACCGACCTCGTGAGGGTGGTATGATTGGTAACTAACACAATTTCTCCCATCTGCATCAGCTTTGTGTATCACACAGCTGAAATAGGTTCATCTTCTTGGAAAGCAATTTAAAAGTTTCCTCCATAAGGTAATCATATTAGCATATTAGCATATTTGCTGCTGTGTTTTCCCTGCCTCATTTGCCTAACTCACATCTATTGCAGCTGGTGATGCTAGGAGAAAAAAAGGTGTAAAAAAAGGAACCAAAGGGGACAAAGCAGAAAAACAACCACTATGACATTTTTGCTTTCTTTCATCAAACCTTTTATATTGGGAGTCAAGATATATTTTGCTGAATGAATTTTGGTGTGATTTGATGCATCCATAATCCCAGCACACTTATCTGAATAGATAGGTATTACAGACTAGAAAACTGATTATTTTCTGCTTAGCCAAGTGAACCACCAGAAGAAGAATAATTCTACAACCTTAAAGGCAATGGTCTGAAGAAAAACAAACAGCAGAAAGTAATCATGGAAGGGGCAAAAGATCAGACGTTGCTAAGAAGGAAACAGCCTTCAATTAAATATCTATTAATTGGTAATGAATGCCAAATAACATTAAATACACATCTAACAGAATATTAATCACATACTTAAGGGCTAATTGCAGTATATTAACAATTAATGGCCCTTTAAGAAACTAGATATACTATGGGATGCAGTAAGTGTTAATTGAAAGCTATTTCAGGATCTTTATGCTTTTCTTAATTGGACAGTGACACAATCTATTGTTACTGAGCCCTTCTGTCCTTATGCTTTCAAGTTTGCCATTGCTTTATGCTACAGAATTCAGCAGCAGAATTCAACCCGTTCAAGAAAATAAAATCAAGTGTTTTTCCTATATATGGCCTGCTATAATCCTTATGGACAGCATATGTGCTTCTTATCCAATAACTTTAGTTCACTCTACAGGATAATGACAGTTTAAGAGTTACTCTATGCTTAAACCTGTCTTCTAGCAATTATTCACCAGAGCTACATCATTCCCCAAGAAGTTACTGAAACTGGAATGCACTTGCAATAACCTGCAAGACTCGCTCTTGATCAGAAACGCTAAAAGAAGAAAATAACAGAAAACTAAAAAAAATACAAAAAGGAAAAAACAGTAAAACAGTGTTTAAATCAAAGCAGTGAAAAGAATGGAGAAGAAAGTGGAGAGGAAACAAAATGGGGATTTAATAAAAATAAAGTACATGAAGCAATATTTCAGTTTTCGCTAAGAAGTTAATGAGACCCAAGTCAGAAATTTTCTCCTGTCAAGACATAAAATTTGGTGTGGAATTTTTGGAAGTCTCTTTCCTCTCAGACCAGGATGTCACAAACACAAACAGTTCTCAATGCGATGCCACTCCAGGGGTTGTGTCATATCCACGGTGACAGATAGGTGCTGCCATCAAAAGAAGTTGCCTCATTTATCCCCTTGGACCCTTTTTCTCATCCTTTCACTGTGCATTTCTGTGCACTGGCAAAATTGTTCATGTAATTAGGGTACTGAACAGATTGGACACCTGATCCAGATCAAATAGCGTGAGGAAAATTAGTTCTAACTCAGGTCATTCCCCAGTGAAATTTAAAAAAATCCCAAAGGTTTTTCATCTAATGTGGCATGACAAGATTTTTTTTTAGGGACAGACTGAAGCTCAGGCTTCAGGTTAGACATCCTGTGTTTCACATTTACTGCAAAGAAATAGCTGGTATAACACCAGCTGTCTGGGGCAGGGCAGGGCATTGCCTCACCCAGAACAACCTGGCCTGCCCCACCTCTCACCAGATGCACATGAGCAGGCATTCCAAACACTCCAAAAAAGGCTAGAGACAGTAAACTTATCCAGTTTCTGACACAACGAGAAGTTAGGATCTCATCCATGTGAGGAATTTTTGTTTCTCTGTTTTGTTCTGATGACTGTCACATTTTTACTTCAGTAAAGAAGATAAACTTCTGGCTGAAAAGCCCTCCCAATGATGCTTGACTGCAACTGCAGCATAGTGGCTCCATAAAGCCAGTAGTGGTGAATAATTCCATACAACAACAACAAAAAATGTCAGGGTCGAACAGGGTAGCAAATTCATAAATGTCCTCCAGATCAATGTCAATTTTATTCTGCCAAGATTGCTTGTGACCCCAAACAGTCTGCCCCACTGCTGAACTGAAACTATTCTATGTACCATTTCTAAAAATTTTTGAATATAACTGCTTCATCTTTTTTCTTTCTCAAAGTCTGATTTTTGCTATGTTCTAATTTTCATATTTTTGCTGCTCACAGTAGAGTAGGAACTCGTGACAAGTGGCATAGTTTGGAGACTCCAGCAACTGCAATATCCAGAGTAATTTTTGTTAAACCTCTTGTTGTGATTTAGAAATGGTATTCTCCAAATTAGTACTCCCTTAAAAAGACCACACACCACTCCCATCCCTTCTTCAATGGGTGTCACAAAAGACAAAGAACACAAGATGAGTAATGATTTACTAGAAACAGCAATGGGATAAGATAATTAAAAGAAACAATAAAAATAACAAAAGATATAAAACTATTTACACAGAATCATCCCAACAATAAAAAAATATTGGACTGCTCTACCCACAAAGTTACTAAACTGTAAGGAATGCCCTTCTCCTGGGAAGCAAGAGAGTTCCTTTCCACATCAAATAACTGTAGGGTCTTGGCCATGCCCTCTCCCAGCTATTGCAAAAGGTTTACAGTGCTCCGAGCTCTGTATCTCCAACACTGGCGTCGCTTCTTACGCTGAAAATAGATTTAAGGACAGAAGGCCCCCAAATGCACTGACTTACAGGGTGTGATCTTAATGACTATTTATTCTGACAGTCTAATTAAAAATAAAAAATAAGCTATTTTCCAACAAAGAAATACATAAGCATTAAATTCACCTTTTTCTCCAGACCGAGATTTCTGTATTACAAAAAATCCCAGCAGTGCCCTTTGATATTTAGAGATGATTAGTCCAGCTGCAGACAGCTGCGCCACACAAATCTACTCAACATTTAGCACTGGCACAGGCTCCGTAAACTGGGTGAGGAGCTTCGCAACCCACTTCAAGCCAAGCTTTAGCCAGCAGAGATTCAGTAGCAGTCCCAATGAGAGAGCAGATGGACAATGAGGGCTCTGTGCCTTCATTAGCACTGCTTAAGCCCAAAGACAGTTTTAGACAGCTGCACCTGACCTGCCTACCCTTTTCCGTATGAAATCTACTCACATCCCTCGTGTTTGCTGCCTGGGCAAGGATTATCTCTTCTCTCATGGGGACTGTCTTATATTTTCTTGCTCCCATCCGATTTATGCTCCTCCTTTATTCAGTCAAGACCAGTTATTTTCCTTGTCTGTACCCTCTAGAAGACAGGGAGGAGGAGAGATTCCAACAGGGAGGAGAGCCATTGCTTAGAGTCCCTGAAACCAGGGTTTTCCAGAAAAGTTAATCCCATGCTATGGGTTGAAATTGAGAGATTGTATAATAGAACTATGAGGATATCCTATATTCTCTGTGTATTTTGAGGAAATGCCCCATTTTCAGATTCTTTGGACAGTAAAATCTGAAAAATATTTTCTGTCAAAAATCTGGAATTTTAAAACTGTAGTTTTAGAAGCATTTATGTCTTCTTGAATGTGAAAAACATAGTCAAACAGACTGCAGTAGACCTGTTTGTTGACTTGTTTACAGGCTTGTTTATCCTGTAAAATATGAATAAAGGTCATTTTCCTGAGGGTTTGTTTTTTTTTTTTTTTTTGACAACTAGAGTAATTGGTTGAGGATTTTCACAGAAAATACAATGGGAAGTTCTCTTCACCTACATATGGAAAACACTCTGAACCAAGTAACTGGATTATGATTCAGTCATGAACAGAAAACAAAGACTTATAATGGTTTTCTGATACTCCCTCAGTAGTGAAGCACCTCAGTCACCTCATAGTCCAACCTTACAATGCCTGTAGAATATCAGGAGACATCTGCTGTGTGAGAATGAACACATAACAGTAGATGTTAGATGATCATGCTTTAACATTATCAGTTTTCTATTCCACTTGTCTCTTTTACATCTTGCAGTAATATATCACGAGCTCATGTATTAAAAACATCCCCAAGGACATTTTATTCTCTAAGGAAACTGCAGGATTTTTAAAGCTTTTGCCTACAAATTTAAATATACTATGTTCAGATAATAACAAAGGAAATGTCTCTTCTTACAGGACTTCTGCTGCTGTTGTTAAATGTTGTAGAGAGAATTTTAGGATAAAGGGATGTTGTTCTAAGTATCCTTGAAAATAAACCCTAAAACTGTACAACCCTCATTAAAGACAAGTCGGATTATCAAGCTTAGTGCTATCACAAGCAAATCAGGAGGATTAATACTGATTTATCATTAGCATCTTCCATTAAAAAAAAGAAATAGACAAGAAGTGCCTTCAAACACAAAATGTCATTTTAGTGTCAAACTCTGATGGGACAGACAACATGGGTTTTGAACTCCTATAGCTTGATTTTATATATATAAAGTTTTTATGTATGACTTTTTTGATTTTGACTGGCCACTGTTTACTTATTTACTCAGCACTGACTGTATCCTTGACCTTGCACAACACGCAGATATCAAAACAATCCATTCCCTACAGGCTTTAAAATTTGGAAGACAAACACGAATTAGAAGACCCATTAGGAAACCCAGAGGATAAGTACTCTGTAAATGATAGTTTTTTTTCTTTCTATTGTTGACTTTGCTTTTTATTGTGTTCCCGACACAGAGATACGAAATGCTAAAAGTCTAGTTTAGTAGATTCCTCTAAAAGTAGGTGACAAGAAATATTAGATGTGCCTTGTTTTGAATACAGAGGGTGAAGTTCCTTAATGGTCCTGCATCATGCTTTTCAGAAGATAAAAGTTAATAATGATGCCTGTTTTATTTGTAAGAAGAGCATTTTGTACAATTTCAGCAGCAATATCAATTTTATTTGCTCTGAAAAGAAAAAAATACTTTGCAAAGTTCTTAAAACTATATTGACAATTACAGGCCAACTGATATGTCCTATCCTGTGGGAATTTTATCTGCCACAGAGAGAGAGAAGGATTGAGAGAGAGAACACTGACCAAAACTTGGTGCTGAGAAATTGCCATATAAGCTTCAGCAATGATTGCGAATCATTTTGCTTGCTTCAGTTATTTTTTTGCAAGAGAAATATTACATACATTATCTTTCACATTTTTTTTGTTGCTGACAATTGCCAAGGATTCCACTGTCCATTGATCTCTCTCATCTTTTTTTTTTACTAGTGACATTTCAGTTGCCAAATCATGTGCTCCCAAACTACAATTTGCAAATGCAAATGAAGTAGCAAATTATACTAGCAAAATACCTGATTGTGCACACTCTGGACATAAATATAGATTTGTCTGTGCATTTTAACTAACTTTATTATCCAATTCTGTTTAACTCTAACTAGATAATCACAAAAATTACATTGAAATCAAAGGGATGACTATAATTCACTGACGTGGAATGCTATGTACTTTATCTGATAATTTTACTTTTGAATATTATGTCTGTATCTGGTTCCAGCTCCTAAGACTTATCACATCTATCTTTTTCTCCACGAGAGTATTGTCTCTGTTTCCTCTAGACAAGATGATTTCTTCTTCCCCCATGCCCCTGCACTCCAGCTATTTCTCTAATCTATTTTTAGAAATTCCATTTAGTAAGGAGAAATTTAAGTGAAAACTGATATTAAAGTAGATCTTTGACTGTAAAATTTTTTGTTAAAATTATAAAGACTGAAGATAAATTATAAATTAGTGGCAATGTAAATTATACCTATGCACACTAGAAAAAGCATCTGTCTTTCTACTAGAAACAAATCTACAGTCAATCAGCATTATCAGCCAGGTGCTAGGCAAAGAAACCCACATGAAAACATGCAGATTTTCAAGAGAATTCCTCATTTTCTGCTTCTTCATTACTCTGAAGGAAAGGTAGAAATCTGATGCAAACATTATGTATGCATAGCTGCAAATGTTGTTTTACAGCAATGGAATCTTATCTCGCTTTAGAACTTCAAGGCATTATTCAACCTATGTGTTTTCAGTCTACAGGAAGGTGCTCTAAATGAAAATTTTCTCTCTTGACTCACCACATAGACTCTGCCAATTTCATTAGAAAATTATGTTACTGAGTCTCAAAAGCATTCTTAAAAAAATTACAGGTGTGCATTTGTCCCAGGTGTGCCTGGGAGAAATGAAAAATCCATTTAAATAGAAGAGGGGAGAACAGCAGTCCTTATGTCATAGTACCTTACCTTCAAAATAAGCTTGTTGATGACATTAAAATTTCAGTAGAAAATATTTAGGGGCAAGCCTGTGACTGATGTCATTCATTTCCTATGAAACTTTGATGAAAGCTTCCTTAAGGCAAAAAGTTGACTGTAATTTCCTGGTATGGATATAAGCAAGAAGAGAAAAAGTACACACATACAGAGACATATTTATGAAATGTATTTAACTGCAGTAAACTACAGAAAGAAATTTGGTCTGAAGATTCAACATTTCCTGTGATCAGCTAAATTTAATAGGAGTGACCAGATGCTTAATAATAAATAAAGGCCTTCTCATGGGACCTGAAGGGCAGTGGTATTTTATCCAAATACATGTGCTTATTCTTTCTGAACAATAAGAAGTGCTGAGAGGAACTAAACATATCTACTGGTAAACTTGATTGGAGCTTGAACCATTTCAAAGGTGATACAGAAAAGGAAAATATAAATGGATAACAGGATGGAAGTCACTGAAAAACATCAATCCACCCAAATCAGAACAAACTGTGTATACTCTGCTGACCTATATTTATGACTTCTGTCTTCATTTTCCTAACATTTAACTTGGAATACCAAAAAGAGCCTGAAAATGCAGAAGCTTTGGCTCTGCTATCTGTTGCCATTTTTTCCACCAATTCTTGAGATTTATTAAGAGCTCTCTGAGGACAGTTCATTGGCAACAATATTGGCAAGCAAAACATCAGAAAACTCAAGACTTTATTTGCTTTGGTTTTAATGTATTTTTAAAGAAAAAAATCAGATATGACTGGATAATTAAATACCGTTTTTAATCTGAAGAAAGATATGAAGTTAGAGTCTTTTCTTTTACTAGAGACATTCCATAAGCAATGAGCTCAGGCATAGATGTGTGTCACACTTGCATTATATGTTATCTATCCAAATGTATAAATTCATCCCACAACAGGCATGAGGTACTGTCACTGAGATGTAGCCAAAACAAAGGCTTATAAAAGTCCACAAATTAGGATATAATTAATACTAACTTGACTTGAACATGAATATACGCATTCTAATATAGTGTAACTAAATATGTGTATAAGTGTTTTGTAACACTGTGAATAGTCTATAAACTCGTACCTGAGCAATGCGAGCACCAAAAGAGAAAATAAAGGTTAGAACAGTTGAACATAGAAAAGATTCAAGGAACAAAAAATTGCCACAGTAACAGACAAGTGCATGGCACTACAAATAGGCAGGCATCCTGCTGAACACACAAGAGAGGTGTCTGGGAAGACAGATGAAAAGGAGATAAGCATTATCAAAGCCATAGCTAGATGCCTAAAAGCATCAGGCCTAAGTGAGAAAACTAACTAAATAAACAAGAACCACCATGACCATCAGTTCTAACTACACAGTATCATATTTCCATATTCACATATAATTTAGTACATAAAAGGGTTAAAATCAACAGTACTTTAAATATACTAGAGAAGATTACAAATAGGCAAGAACTAATCATTTGCAGATACTGTGCAAGTGAGTGGACTAGTAAAGTTTAAAACTTTAAGCTGTCCTGTTTAGTCTGTCTTTTAAAACTTTCCCCCACAGTGATGTCTGAGTTTCTGCATGCATATACATATACATACACTCAACAGCAGCAGAGAGATAAGCTGGCTTTCACTCAAGTGCTTTCTGGGAGTATGCAAAGTGTTTCTCCTTGACCACCAAGTGCAAATTTTGCAGGGGAACACTCTGTTTATTGTATGTACTAGAGAAAGTGTGAAGCAACACTTCATATGAGTGAGGACTAGGGAATTCTTGCAGTGTGGTGACATGCCTCTTAGAGCATTAAAATTCATGAAAAACAGCGTAAAAAAATCCCCGGTTTCTGCTAAAACAATGTAATCTTACATATAAAATTACAATCCTGTCTCTTTCTTCCCTAACCTTGTAATTTCTGACCCTTCCTTCCCTCCATAGGGGAGACCGGGTCAGAATTTTGCCCAATCTTTACAGAAATTGCTCATTAAAATACAGACAGCATGGCTGGGAACTTTCCAACTTCCCATTTCAGTGGGAAAAAACAGACTTAGCCTTGAGAAAATAAATAGATGGAGACTGTTTTTCCCTTCATGGCTGGAGAAGACAGGTGAATTCTTATTTATACAGCCTTTGAAATGTTTTTTGATGATATACTCTATGACTTGGATTATGATGACAGCATACTTCACAGTTACTGAAGGAAGCCTAACAATAAACTATAGCAAGTACAGGCAAAAATGCACAAGCACACAAATTGAATTGTTTGCGCAATTCCATTCATTTCATTGGGACTACACCAGGAGATGAAATTGTCCCTCAGCATTATTTAAGGTTCAAAGAGTGCATTTAAAAGACAATAAATGGATAATGCCCAACTTGGGCACTTTATAACCAAGTTTTCCTCTCTCATGGGGGATGATCCAGAGTCAGCAAAGTGTTATAACCTTTCATTTTTCATTGGTACTAACGTATCTCTACGTACCCAAAGTACTCTATACAGGAAAGTCAATAAGTACAATGCTTAGTGATAAATGTTTACAATTTTCTTCTTTGTTGTTACTATGCCCTAATAAAAACACTACCTCAAGAAACTGAGGTTACACTTACCAAAAGGAAAACCCTTAATTCTTTTTAAGTACAAAAGTATGTGCAACAAATATAGTTTCTTGTTTTTAAATATTAGGACATACATGTTTTTTGGAAGAATTAAGACTGACACAAAGAAAAGATGGTTAAACTTCACTTTTTCATTGCCTTTTGAAAGGTGTTAGAATGAGGATTGTGTGTTTAAAGCTGAAAGAAAAAGTTGGCCTGAATTATATTTTCCTTTTGAATCAGTGATTTATGTGTGCAACAAAGCAAGTAGTAAATGTGAATGAATTTAATTGGTTATTCTGCCCTTCTGTCTCAAAAAACCTTTCTTGCTGATGAAATATCTCAAAAGCTAAATAACCCAGCGTCACCATATTTTATGTGAAATGACAGGTTTCATATTTCAGTTCAAAAGCAAGACAACAGGATATGCATTTACAATGTGACAAAGAATTCTTCTGACTTATGTATATGTTCCTTTTTTAACTTAGTCAATTCACCATTGTACAGGCAGGTGATATGCTATACCAGAGAGAAATAAGTAATTCACTCTATCTCTTTCCCCAAGTGATTTCTTTCAATTCATAGATTTTCTGTAAAAGCTTTTAATATTTGAGTAAGTGTGTTTTGAGTAAGTAGTGTTTTTAAGTGAAGTGTAAACAAGGGGGAAAATGTGGACTGATTTAATGAAAACTAAAATTCCTATAGTTACAACTTTTGATCCCATAATTTGTAAAAAATCATTATTCATCATCCCATTTAAGAAACTGTAATTTAAAATCTATTCACAATAATTCTATTTTTAGCACCAAAACTTTTCCCTGAAAAAGCATTTATTGTAAAAAAGACAAAGTTAATCTCTGTGTTCCCATCCTGACTTTGAAGTACAGCTTCATCCAGAAGCTGATGAAGTGGGAATATCCAGGACTAGTTTTAGGCCATGGAGACACTGTGAAGTAATCTTGTAGAGAAAAGACTGACTAGGATAAGGCTGCTGATTTCTCTACTCAGTGTAAAGACTGTTTCTAAAGAAGGCTTTGTTTTCACAGTAAAGGCTCATGGTTGTTTTGGTTTTTTTTTTCATCTTCCCACATGTTAACTAGGAATATCTCTATATACCATGCGCCTCTCTCAAACTGGAAAGTACAGTTTGGTAAGGTCTATGACAAAAAGTTGTGTTTGAAAACCTGACCATTGCAGAAATGTGTCCCATTGCCAAAAAAAAAAGTTATTCAATTTTTCTTCTTGCTCATAGATTAAAAAAAGCTACTGTAAATGAGAAATAATCATCTACAAAGAAATTTTACCCGCGGTGACATCTTAGATTAAATCTTGGTGAAGTAAATATCTTCATCAATATTTATAATGAAAATAATACACTTTCTGGTTGCTGGTAAACATTTGCAATGATGTGAAAATGTGTGGAATATTAAATAATGAGGGGACAAGCTCTTGGTCCAAAATGCAAATTCCTTTGAATAACTGAAGCTCTAATGTGGACAGATACAAATTTAGACACCAGCAAGCAAAAATGTAGGCCATAATTGTAAGAGCTTCATTCTGGACTTCAGTGCCATTGAGAGGGAATTAAGGATCAAAATATATAACAAAATGAAGAATGAAATAATTTAACTAAAAGCATATGCACCATCTTGGGATATGGAAGAAAGGAAATAAGAAAGATGAGAAAAGAGTCTGCTTCACAAGTGACATCAACTGAAATATACTATTATGGAACAGTTCTACATAGTTAAGGTATTTTCTCTTCAAAGAAAAGCTCAAAATGTTGCCGAGAGTTTTACATTATAACCTTGAAAAAATATTGCACAAACAGAAACCGCAAACTTATTTTACAGCACTCCCAGCAAACCTCAGAGCTGGTATAATCAATTAGTCAGTCAACATGACTAAGTCCCAGTCTACAGGGAGATTTGTGAGGAAGTGAATTAGACTTAATGGCCAGTACAAGAAAAAAGATAATCTTGTGGCTGAGATCTGCAATAAGAAATTTGAGACATCAGTACAGTTAATTGCTAAAAAAAAGATACCTGGAGATATGCTGAAAATCTTGAGTTGACAGAAACTTCAAAGAAGGGTGGATGTAATTCTAAAGACCCAGTTAGATGGGCTCAAACATTTGAGCAACCTGGTCTGGTGGAAGGTGTCCCCAGCCATGGCAAGAGGGCTGGAACAAGATGAAATTTAAGGTCCCTTATAACCCAAACCATTTTATGATTCTATAATTTTAGAATGTATATTGTAGGTATGTAGAGTAGAGACCTGAAACATTTTGAAATTCTACAGGATGAAGTTATGGTAATCAAATAAAAGAGTCTGTATTAACCTTAAAAAAATTATGAGGATGTACTTGAGTCTCTGAGACATTGTCTAAGATTTTTCTCCAAGAGTGTGAAAAATCTATCAAACAACAAGGTGATTCCTTTAGGAGATCCCAGCACACAGGTAATGTTTTCGTGGAAATTCAAAGTAGCACAACTGAAGTGTCTTATAGTCTCTGATCCATACCAAAGGAAAGTAAGACCTGTGAGGTTTCTGGAGAGAAGCATATTTGACAGATGAAAAAGAAAGATCACAGGAAATTGTTCTTGGGCTTCCAAATTTAACTGCTGTCCTCCTACACTTACAAAAGTTGTATCCTACACCTGCTATATCATTCTATTTCTGATTATGAAACTTTTCCAGCCCGCCACAGACTCTTGTCAACAGTTAATTTATCTCTAAAGGCTGAAGTTTCAAAGGTAGCTTAAATGGAGCTTTGTATGCCAGATTTTCATTAGTATGAGAACTACTAATATAGGTTGAAATAACCTATATATTTTTAGTATTATAAATATAATCTCTGATCAATTATGTCTTTCTTTTATCCATCAGCATTTAAAAATGAACTTGTTATTCATAATATGATTTTTTTCTTCTGGAGCAGCCACAGGAACCAAGTTTGTCCTCCATTAGTAATGCCTTATTGAGAGTTGCACTATTTCATCCACACAAACTCAGACACTGTGTGGTTCACATCCACATTGTTCAGGACTTCCCAAATAGTCTGCAGCTTGCTAAATTGCCAAATTTCCTTCAATCTTTCAAGCAAAACCTTAATAATTTTTTTTTACTATTCTGGTTTCTCTCACTTTTCCCACTTATTAGTGAGTATACTAGGACAGAATTCTTCCTGCCCATTCCATGTCATGTCAATATTCTAGATGACTCTGCAAGTCTTTTCTTAGTAATGAGGTAACGCTGCAGCTTGAAAGGGCAGATATGTAATTACTAGGGCACTTGAAATCCAGTGGAATCTTTTCTGCCTCTTCCATTTGGGAGGCAAAATAACCAAAGCCAACTTCATCACTCATGCACATTCAGTGATTCAATTATCTCAATACCTGTATATTGAGATAATTAATTTGTCAATAGACTTTAGCTATACCTACTTTGTGAAAGGACACATTGGATCACCAGGTTGCAGTACTGAGAAAAAGAGGAACTGGTAGCTTTTCCTGCTAGACTTCTTTGGATCAGCACTTCAAATATGTTTATGATTAAGAACATGTAATTCCACTTCCATGTTTAAAAATCAGACTTGGCCCACTACAGAGTGAGGCCTTTTACACTTAATGAAAGGATGTGAAAGAACATTCTTTTGTATAAAAGAAGATAATACTTATGAACAATCATTGCCTTTCCGTGTCTATAAAACCTTTAAGTAATGTGCTAAAAATAGCTCTGTTGTGCAATATTATGCATGTAGTAATTATCATGAACGAATTTTATTATATTCATACATATTAATGGAGCGGTTTTCATTTACAGGTTTGTAAACATTTCAAACTCTATTACCTAGCAGTATTATTTCATTCTGTTGACAGAATATATTGTCTTTTGTTTTATAGCCATAATTGAGTGCAGAGAGCAAAGAAGCCCATAGCAGACAAAAAAATCAGTCTTGGTTATAAAACTGGACTTGAACACTTGTAGTAGAGATGCAGATTCTTCTCAAAGGTCAATGCAATGGACCCAAAATCTGCTTGCCATCCCCAGCCATCAGCTGAATCCATCCTTCTTTGAATGCTAGGAGTTCATCACCATAGAAACCACTTACCAAACTGTAAAAGTTGAGAACTGAATTGTCTATCTGGAGAATTTATTTAATTGCAAATAGAGACCTTTAAAAACCTAGCTCACTTCTAGAATTATACTAAATCTCCTGTGGATACTGAAAAATGTGAAAATATTATGTAGGAAAAGTATAACTGAGAGGATGAAGAAGGGAGAAGGAGGTCATTTTTCATGATGGGTCAAAAACTAGGTTTATTTATGTTCTGCACTGGATTGAATTCCAGAACATCAGCAAAAAGTGCAAAAATGACTCAGAATTGCTCAGGTCTGTTTAGATCCTTGCTGTGGCAGCACAGCTGCAGCAAAATTAATCTTGTTACAATGCTTCATGACTTGAAGTAAAGTTTCACAATGTGTTTATGAACATTTAGCTGATAATGATTTTCTGTTATCAATTTTTTTTCCAGTACATCTGTTGAAGTAAAAACAAAACAAAACAAAACAAAAATAGAGGAATGAAACTAAACTAGAAACTGTATTAGACCTGGAAATAACATTGTGTCAGACCCCTGTGCTTTCATGGCACAGAAAATGTCTGTTAGCTTCAATAACAACTAATTGAAAGCTCGTATTTTTAAGTAACATGAACATAAATTTTGAGAGAGAGGTATTTCTTGCCTTATTAGGGTGGCCAAGTGCTTCAAATATGTCCCATTAATTTCAGTGGGAGTTCTACCTGTTAAGTACTTATTCCAATATGACCAGAATGTCATGTGGTCTGAATAGTGTTTTCAGATGTGTGATAATTCTGCAGCACTGGCTTGAGTATTTTATAGCATGATTTCAGCACCTTCTTCTAATGGATACTCAGATGTTTTTACTGTATTAAGGGCATATTAATCAGGAAGTTTCCAAAGTCAAACTGAAACAAGCAGCTTGTCAGATATTGGTGCTGGATACATTTCCCTGAAATTAATAGGCAGAAATAGAATCAGCTGCAGGAGGAACCTGACATACACCACCAGTTAAGCAGTAAGAAGAGAATGGACCAATAAGATGTACAGTGTTATGAACGTGGAGATGACACCAGATGCCTTTGTTCAGGAGAGAGAAAGAAAAGGACCCATACTGAAGAGCAAGGGAAGGAGATAAAAGCCAGGATGGGTATGAAGGTATGCTGCTGAAAGAAGAGACAGAAGAATGGAGCAGGAGGGAGACTAACTGTGTCTACTGCATGCAAATGCCAATCTCTCATTTGGCACTTCAAACGTATGGAAAATGCTCTTCAAAAGAGAGCAGCCTCCTAACTAAGCAGCAGGTACATTCTTGTGCTGAAAGAAAACATTTTACAATAGAGACATCAGATTGTTCTAGAGACATGAGACATTTCTTGTTTAGATAAGCAGCTGCTCCTTGTGTTAGAGAGCTCTTTTATGAGGTCAGTTGACAGGAGGGGTGAGACCACTAGACAGACTGGTAAGATGAGGTCCCTGAGGAAAAAAACAATTCGAACAAAGCTGTGTTTACACTTTGTTACTTTATTGGTGTAAAAGCACTGTTGGTTTAGTTGTCAGATGTATATATATATATATATATATATATATATATATACACCTACAAAGCTCATTTTTCCCCTAGAACATTAATATTCATCTTAGATGAATTGTCTAGAGTTAATTGTGCAAATATTTTTTACAGACAGAGTCATCCATGTCTACATCCATAGGAAACTACCACTTTTTAGAAAATAACCTTTATGTAGGGAAGCACTCAAAGCTCCTTCTGTGACAGTCTTGCCATTTCCCAGGATCTAAGGGAAATTCCCTCTTACATGGAGTGATGGAAAGGTCTAAAATGATGCATAAAGCCCACCATTTCTCGGCATGTCTAGAGGTAGGTAGCGAAGCTAGTATACTGACAAGCTAAGTCTTCTTCCTTCTGATGTATAAATCCTACTAGTAAGGAAAAGCCTCAAAAACCTTTCCTGGGAGCTGTATTTCTAAGGAGCAGAAGGAGGAGGGTGTGATGAACTGAGAATAGCCTGCAGCAGAGCACTTACCCTGCCACTTGCTCATTCCCCTCTCCTGCAGGACAGACAGTAAATAGAAGACAAGAAGACTTAAGAGAGTTAAATAGATGAGATAAAGGTGGTATGCAGAAGCAAAAAGAAATGAAGAATTTATTCACTCCTTCCCACCAGCAGGGCCTCAGCATGCATAATGATCATTGGGGAAAGCAAGTGTCATGACCATGAATGATGTCCCTTCCTTCTTATTTCTCCCAAAGGGATCAGAATGGGTAAAACCAAAAATCCTTGGTGCTGTGCAAGCAAGGCTCAGCAATAGGCAAACACCTATTGGTGTACTATCAAGACTGTCTTAGCCCCAGATGCAAAGCACACTACATATTTGCTGCTGTGAAGGAAAATAATTCAGTCCTAAACAGATCCAGCACCAAGGGCAAAGGCCAAGAACACTGTGAAGATGCAAAATTCTTATCATCACCTACTATATGTCTGACACTCTGCCAACTACTATAGCTGATGTTCACACTGAGGACTTCCATTCTGTACAACACAGAAATCCTTTTCCCATTCTGCTCAAATAGTTTCATAATGGAAACTTAATGGAGAAATCCAGAGATTTCTTATACCTCAACTTTCAAGATACTTTTTCCAGTGGCAGAGCAGCTCTGAGGGAGTTCCTGTGCCCATGACAGGAAGGGGAGTGGGGGTAAGGAGCAGTTCATCATTATTTCGATTAAAAAATGTCACTTCTTAACAGCTAAATATTATATCTGAGGCAAAGAATGGATTTTTTTTTAATGGACTCTGTTCTAACAGAAATATTTATATCCTTCATCCCTTCAAATATCACTCAACAAAAGCAAACTAAATAGCTTTCTATTTTCCTCACACTACTTTCTAACCTGGTCCTTAATTATCTGAAAATCACTGAAGTCACATGAGTCTGTGTACTGAGCTTTCATTAACTTTTTTCAAGTTTGCCAGTGTTTGACAATTGATCCCCAAACAATTACACTGGCTTTCAGTGTAATTACCACTTTCAGCTTGCTCTTATGGATATTTAGTATACCACTTAAATCTCCCAGGTGCATGTTTTTTGGAGTTATTCAGAAGGTCATTACTTAAGATCACACTTAATCTTCCAATTATTTGCTCCCAAAAGGAAACTACTAAGGATCAAGAAGTACAGTATGTGAATGTAAACCCTGTTGAGTTTCCATTTTTCTACAACTTTAGTATTTATTATGAGCTCTTTCTTTAAGCCAGAAATTTACATAATAACTTTCATGAATAAGAAACCCTCTCTTGTGAATCCTGAAGTGCTTCCACTTTCTTTTCTTTCCAGAATAATTCAGGCCAAACTGGTGGAGAGTAGAATTTATATATTTACCGAGATGTTTTGTTGTTATTATTGTTATCACTTTTTTCCTGTACAAAGGGCAAGAAATTGATAATTTTTTTCTGGGTGAGAAGCCATTTAGTCAGGATAAATCCCCTGAATTGCAATCTTAAGTCAATCCAACAGAAACTGGATATTACTTAAACCAGTTTTCTACTAAACCACATGGCACAAGAATAATTCTGCTTCATGCATCCTAGTGTTAATAGGAAAAAAATATTATTTATGGCTTGGTTACTGAATAACAACAGCTAAAACATAACATCCTGAAAGAAATGGAACAGACATTTCTCACAGTAAGGATTTATTTACCTTTTGGACAATAGCCGTCTATATGTAGTTGAAACAGCAAAGTACAATACATGGAGGAGTGGAGAAGGGAAGAGAGGATCCTCAAGACAAGGCAATCAAATCCTCATTATTACCTGCTGGAGAGGTGAATGCTGCGAGTGGTATTCTGCACCAGACTGCATTTATTCTCTGATATATAAAAGGGGTGACTTCTGTGATACAGGAAAAAGGATGGCTTTTTTCAGGTCTGGTTCCCTTTAGTACTATAGTAGTGGGTTTGGGGTTTTTTTACAGTACTGGCACTTTTCTTATAGCTTATGTTTAAGGTAATTTAATAGAAGCTCTTAAAAATATAATAACTCTAACAAGAGATAGACAAATTGTTCACTCTGTGATGCCTCTGAATATGACTTTCCAATATCCCATCTTGTCCAAGACAGAAATATATATTTCTCCTATTTTAACAGTGGACATCAGGTGGGTTGGGTTTGTTTTTGTGTCAGTGATGTGTGTTTGGTCTGTTAAAAACTTTTTTCCTCTTTCCCACAGAGTTAGTGTACAGTTGCAAAAGTAACATCTCCTATGCAGTAAAAACAAAGAAGGGAAATAAGGGGGGTTTTGACCAAATTTCCCAGGAATGTATTTTGTTTTTCCAGAATGACAGCCACTTGGTAATAATTTCAAAAGCATATCAAGACAACTTCCCTATACAGACACTTCTCTTACCAGTCTTAGAAGCATGTTATTCAGTTCTGTAGTTGTTCTTTAGATCTGTGTCCTGGCATAATTTCTTAAAAATTCTTAGTCTATGAAGTAGCTCATCTCGACTCATTCTTTTAATTGTATCCCCCCTGTTCTTCGACTTGCATCTATCCTTTATTTAAAACCCCTTCTTTATATTGCAAGTCTTCTAGTTACTGTGAAACACAAAATTCATTGCTACTGAGAAGTTCTAATTGACTTACATTCAAATGTTTGATATGCACAAATCTCCTTTTTCTCCAGATAATTGAGCTCTACATTCTGTAATCTTTGTTTTCTCATGCTTCATGTCCAAATATGTAGAGACTCATGTTAGGAAAGACACAGCCTACATGCTTCTCAGAAGACAGAGAGAAAAAAATCCCTTTCCCTCCTCCCCTGAAATGAGATAAGGTTAAATAGAACATTATTAGGGTGTTGACCACACCCATACTGGTCCAGCCTGGATCCACCCCTCATGGTTACATGGAAAAAAATTAACACTGTCCTTGGCAGAAACCAGGGCACAGGGTAAGTAATGATCAAATAAAAACCAAAAACTCATTCTCTAGGTCCATCAGAGATGGAAGTTGGTAGAAAAAAGGTTGGTTTGTTTGTTCGTTTTTTTCTGTTAAGGAAACCAATATAAAGAATCTTTGCAATAGAGATGATTACATTAGATTTACTTTCAAAGAAAGTAAAAGCATGCAGAGACAAGGTAAAAAATTATCTTTGTAGTAGCATTCAGAATGCACTGAAATATAACATGACTCTCATATTCTTGTTAACAAAGTTGTACTGAGGCTGTGGCCTACAATCAAAGTATAGGGGCTTTTGGGATTTGTCTTGCTTTCAGAAAAAAAAAAAAAGGTGTTTAAGTAGGAAAGGCTCACTTATCCACTGATAGATAAGGCATTGGGCATCTTACACTGCTCACATACTATCCAAACAAAGGTATTAGATCTTACTGTCCTATAAGACATTCCAGAAAAAGCATTTCTTGATAGTATTTATTTGCCATACAAATGTTTCTTCATTGCAAAAATTAAGCTATCTTCAAGCATACTCAGTTAGTTGTTGATTAAGATATCTCCCAGATTCCTTTGTGCTAAATTAATAGATTGATAAGGTAATTGTATTCAAACAAGCTGATTTTTTTAATTCCTTGGAAAAATACTGTTTGAAAAGTCTCATTATGGCATGTTTATTTGATTTGTGCAAAAAATATATTTTTTTAAGAGCATGTCAGTGGAGGGAAAAAATTCTTGAGAAACAGACAAGCAAAAAAGCTTTATCCATTTTCCCGAAGACAAGGAGGATAAGTAAGGAATAGTGAATTGGGAAGCCAAAAATCTCCATTCCTTTGAACCAAGCATAAGATGGACATATTTCTTTAGAATTATTAGAACATTCAATTCATATATGAATTTGAAGATTAATCCTGAGTGATCTTACTCAGTTCTGCAAAGGAAGGACAAGTAAAAATCAAGACTCCCTTTATCCTCTTGCACACCAAATCTTTCTAGCTTTTCCATTTAAGACTGTTTCAGAAGGGCCTATAAGTGAACAATGAAATAGTAGCAAATTTGATAGATCTGTATTTTGATAGATCTGTATTTTGATAGCAGCATTATAACTGCAGCTTCATCCTTTCCATTTAAGTTTTCCAACTTCTTGTCCTGTTTTACAATGCTCTCTCCAGATTAGTCAGGTGAATATGACTGAAAAGATAAATATAGTTGTTCATGATAGCATGCAAACAAAGGAAGATTGTGGCCTAGAATAATAGAGTTCATGTAGTTCTTGTAATTTTGTAACTGGGTGTGTACAACATATACAGAAAAGACATATAGTAGCCCTCCACAGATCTTCTTTCCAATAAGTTACCCTTCTATAGCTACATAAAAAATACACTCAGTAACTGAGATGAAACCACAGAAAAACTTTGGCATTCTTTTTGCTTTTGCTTGAGTTAGTCGTGTGGATTATGACATTCGTCCTTCCTTTGATACTATGGTTTCCATTTATTCAATATGTATGTCTTGAACGGAAGTGTAGAAGAGGAAGAAAGAAAAGAATGAAAAAGAAAAGAATGAGGATGGTGTAAAGCCTGAACAACATCCAAAAAATTACATTCTAATTACATTCTAAGACTCCTAAGTATAAGGTCCTAAGGGACCTTCTTTTCTTTTTTTGGCTTTTATCAGTAGTTTTGGATGGGTTTTTTTTTCTTTGTTATCCAGGTGTGGGTTCTTTGGGAGTAATTCTAGATTTCCAAGCAATACATGGTACTCTCTCTTTTTTCTTCCATCCCAGGCCTTGGCTACCCATGCATATACATTATAATGAGAGGATGTCTTTCTTGACCCAGAAGATGCCATTATCATTGAGAAACTATGTGAAGTATCATCAAGAGTCAGCAGACATAAATCCCCACTAGCTCAGGCTGTTTTTGATTGCCAGTGTTCCACTGACTTCGCTTTTACCAGCATTCTGTCTGTCAGATTTTTCCACTATATATACACTTTGAAGATGAAATACATGTCTTAGATTTGAATGTAGAGAGATCAAACTGAACAACCAGGATTGCACTCAGTCCACTTGCAAGTGAGGCTGGGACTTCACATAAAAATGTAAGTCATCCTCTTGAAGTTGAGCAGAAATGTCCAGCAAAGGTAATGAGAGTAGACTGAATCAATAGATATTTCCTTAAGAACTGACTTTGAAAAGAGGAAGATTGCCTTTCCTGTTTGCTTTCTTCTAAAAGGTTTTCCTGAGAACAGTGGCAAGGAAGTGTCACAGAAGGGAACAAACAAGGGCAAAAGTTGCTGCTGCAGCTGCTGCAAGAGTATCAGGACCACCAGTTTCAGCTGGAGTGACAGAATGAGATCTAGTAAACAAAGAGGCAAATGCTGGCAAGTAAATCCCCAGCATGGTTAGGTGGCTTATATCCTCTCTAAGGACTTGCAGGTGTCTAAATATTTTCTTTCTTTTATATCTGAGTTTGCCTGCAAAGCTCTGACTCTTAGGAGGATTTAGCAGTGATTAAGGCAAAGATAACAAGCCTCTAAGCAAAATGCAAACCAAGCAATTTCTAGCTTAAACACCATTGCAGTCTTTACCTAAATTCTTTCTTTAGAGATAAACATGGGTTTTTTTTGAACAAACTTAAATAAATTTTGATATCATCTACAAACTTCTTAACTATATAATAATCTGTGTTCAGGAAGAAGACTTTAAATAAAAGGCTGAGAATTTACTGAAGTAGTGTATGAAAGAAAATAATTATATTGGGATATTTGGAATGAAAACAACATACAGAAATATTCTTATTGAAAAAATAATTAGGCATGTCTTTAACTGAGACAACAGCTGACACAAATAAAGTTGACTTATGAAGAAATGATAAAAAAATTTTAATGTATGATACATTACTCTTATGAATTTATAGCACAACAGCTCAGCAACAGAATTTGCTTAAGGTATGTGCATCTAGGCACTCAAAAGAATTTCTCAACTCTTATATCAAAAACTTCTGTTTCTGATTAATTCAAGTGAATACAGAGAGAAAAATCTAGACCTTAAAGATGTATCAGCAGAAAAAAAATCTAACAGATATCGTTGATTTTTCTTTTTATGGTAATAGTACTAAAGAAATGTCTGACATATAAATAATCAATATGGTTGATTGGCAGACAGAGCTCCCTGTAGTATGTCAGAAACATATTGTTGTCCCTATGGTCCAAGACTGTGGATTTAGATTTCTGATTTCGCAGAAACAGGCATACATTTCAATGCTGCTTAAATCACAAACCAAACAGACTGTACATATCAAAAGGCTTATGGGAATGCTGTTTGGCTTGCTTTGCTTTGCTCCCCACAAAACAAGGACTAAGCTGCAATTAAAATACTCATTCCTCTTAGTCTTGTTTCAGGTTGTATAAGAAACAAGGAAAAGTAAAAACATTTTGACATTACAAGGATGGTGCTCAAAAAGAGATGTGATGCGCACACATAAGAAGCCCTAAGTTTCCTCTGTAGGGTTATTTTTCAAGGCTGTGAAATCTTTATTTTGGTCTTAAAATCCCACTTACAAACAACTTGAACTTGGTCCTTGGTTCTTAACAGGAAAGTCTGTAAGAATTTTTATACAACTGCAAAAGTTGCAAGTGTTTCCTAAAAGACCATGTTTCAAAAAAAAAAAAAAATAGATGATGATGGGTTTTTTAGTCTTTAATATTAAATTAATTTTTAAAAAAATTTTGTTGATTATCATTAAAAAAATCTGCTAGTGGTATAAATCTTGCAACATTCTCTTTTGCCTTTGAGTTCCAAAGGAAAGCTTAACTTAATCTCTGCTGGAACACGCATACCTTGGCATAACAGTGACAACTACTCCAACTCTTTGAGACAGAGCAGGTAGAAGCTTATGGAAGGGAAGCCATCTCAGAAAAAGGTTAGTTGCAGTTAATTTGATTTTTTTAAATTTAAATGTCCAATTAGTATTAAAAATCACAG
Organism: Vidua chalybeata; assembly: GCF_026979565.1. Taxonomy (NCBI): domain Eukaryota; kingdom Metazoa; phylum Chordata; class Aves; order Passeriformes; family Viduidae; genus Vidua; species Vidua chalybeata. Next base: position 99,487,386 of record NC_071530.1, read on the forward strand.
ATTAACTAACTTCCCTCATCACCCTAAAAATTACATTAGATGTTTCAGTTTGTAAAATTCAGCAGGCCATTAAGGTTTTCGAGATTTCTGTGTTGCAATCATAAGAGGAACAGAAGACAATAATTTTGACATAACACACACTTCTGATGAGTGAAAGATTTCACAATTATTATTATTATTAAAATATTTCATAAAGTAAAAAAAAATTATCTTTATGCTCATGCTAGAAAGCCCTACAACAAAATAGTATTAAGCCCTTCTTCAGGAAGGGAAAACACTGTTCAGTGGTAATGGTTTAACTGTCCTGTCCCTCTCATCCTAATCCTGTTGCTTTATCAGCCATAGGTGTGTTTTCAAGTTATACTGAAGTTCCTCTTTAGCTAACAAAATATTATTCTCTATATTCCAGTACCAAGTCCTATGTTTGCCTATGGTTTCACTCATTCTCTGTCTGCAATGCATATAAATCAAATGTGGCTCTTTTGTCTCTTCACTTTGTTTAGTTTTAAATGCACTGTTTGATACAAATAATGACAGGAGGAATGGTTAAAAAATCTGATTTGAAATGTCTTCAACTAAAACTTGAACAAAATTGTAGTAGTTGCATAAAATACTTTTAAGTGATATTTTAAAAAAGCATACTTTTGCCTTTATTTTGCAGCTCTTTTTTTTCTGTGACAGCTTATTATGCCAGAAGTTTTGTAAATTATTCTTTTCAAAAAGTACATACAGAGGTACATAATAAAACTCCATTCTGGATTTACTTTAAAATGGCATTCTTTTAAAAAAAAAGTTTAGAATGTTAAAGAAAAGAAACAGATTTTTGTTGGGTTCCTTTCCCCCTCTTTTATCAATTTGGATAAGTTTTTTACGATGTTACTGAACTGAGAACTTATATCTATTCTGGGAAGAGCCGGATTGACCATTAATTAAAAAAAAAAAACAAACAACAAAAACAAAACCCCAAACTAAATAACTAAATAATTTAATATATCATTATTCATTTTTTCATTTCTTCCTTTACTGAAATGACATGATAAGCAATCCAGGTTAATATAGCAGTCATACTGAAAAACATGTACTATATATCTTGATTATTGACATTATTAATTTTAAGTTCAGCTGATGTGTTTAAAGCAGATGTTTCCAAATGTGCTGTACTTCTTTTTTCATTTTTGTTTTCCTCTCCCCACAAGTAGAGGGGTGCTGCTAGTCTGAATGTTTGCTAAGTTAGTAGTATATGACAAAGTCTGTGAAGGAATTACATGGCGGCACTGGCTATACAGTACTAAAAATACGAGTATTTCAGCACAAAATGCTGACATACTTGTGACAAGTCTTGCAAGAACCTGTTTGATTCTTTAAAGTAAGCATAAAGCAAAATCAAATTCAAGAATTTTAGCCTGGCAGTATGCCTGAAAAATACGAGCTTCATAGTAGCATACATGTCCAATAATATGCATCCATGTTCATGGCATATAGAATGCAACTGTGAAAAAGATGTAAGCCATGCTATTGGTCTTGGCTCTTTGTCTGATTAGAAGTTGTAGGATCTGACCACAATTTACACAGGAAGGTCAAAAAATTGTCAACTAGACATGACACTGATTCTGGCTGAAGAGAACAGAGTTCATGGTGATAGGGATCTCTAGTACATTACCATAACCTTTTTTCTGCAAGGAAAACTGAATTGTTAATAACCAAAGTAAGTACATGTTCTTCAGCTAAATTAACTGTTTCAGGTTATTATGCCGGAAAAAAAAAGAAAAAAATAATTGAAAGTTCCTCACTGTGAAACAAAACCACGTTAAAGAAGACTGGATTTCTGAAAGAGACTGAGTCACAGAATCACATAGGTTGGAAAAGATTTCTGAGACCATCAAGTCCGCCATCCTTGACCAACCACCACCTTGTCAAGTAGACCATGGCACTCAGTGCTACATTCAGTCATTTCTTAAACACCTCCAGGAATGGTGACTCCACCACCTCTCTCCATTCCAATATTTAGAAACCATTTCCATGTAGAAATTCTTTCTGATGTCCAGCCTGAATATCCCCTTGTGTAGCCTGAGGCTGTGTCCTCTTGTCCTTGTCACCTGGGAGAAAAAACCAACCTTTCAGGGAGATGTAGGGAGTCATAAGGTCACCCTGGAGCCTCCTCCAGAGTAAACAGCCCCACTTCCCTCAGCTACTCCTCATATGACTCAGCCTCCAGACCTTTCACAAGCTTTGTTGCCCTTCTCTGGACATGCTCCAGCACCTCAGTGCTTTTTTTGTAGCACCCAAAACTAGATAAAGTACTTGAGGCGCAGCCTCAGCAGTGCAAATAGTTATTGTAGTTATAACTGTTCCAACACAGCAGCAGAAATGAGTGTAAATACCACATATTATAGACTTAGCACTGCCAACAGCTGTTATTAGGGCTGCATTCAGAATTGTATTGCAAATTAAATGTTTTCACTTACTCAGTGTTTTCTGAAGCCTTCATTCAACAGTCTCTCTTTTTCCAGCAAAACAAAGCCAAAATCTACTACCGTGAAAGTGTCCTCAAGAAAACTGTTCTCAAAAGAGTTAGTAAAGTTCACTTTTCTCTTAGAAAAATTATTATGCCCCATTTTTAAAAACCTCAGCACAAAAATGAGTAAGATGACTGAAATTTCAAGGGAATTTTAAGAAGTAAATTTCACCGTGGATATTCATTTTGTGCTTGGCCAAATTTAAGAGATCTAAATATGTGTTTCATGTATTTTTATTGAATTAATTTTTTAACATGAATAGAGAATATTTGCACTTGGGAATGGGAATTAAAAGAAAAAATAAAAAAAAAAAAAAGAAAAAGAAAGTTTCCTAAGCTTCTGTGTCAGACTTCTTCCAAAGTGGAAAATTATTTTCTAAGGAAAGCAATGAAGCGTGTTTGTATGTTCCTCTACTGTGCTAAAGCCAAAGGCAGCAACAAATACAAATCAAATAGAAGTCCTTGAAAATATGTCCTTTTCTTTATTTCTCTCCAGAAATTGATTGCTCTACCAGCTATATATGACAAGGTGGGTAACTACAAATGTATTTAGATTTGATTATTTACGGAGTCTATAAAGAATAGGACAATGGTTGACAGGATTGATCCAGTTTAAAACAAATTCCAACACCAAAATGCAATAAATCAAAGACAGACATAACATTGCATAATTCTTTAGAACTGGTGCCATTTTACTCAAAAATCTCATACATTTGCAACATGACTTGTGGATTTGTACATATTTTAAATATATATCTAATAACTGTACACATACAACATTGACTAGATCTAAAATATTTAGTTCCATCATTCAGACTCCAAATACACTTTTTCTTTGCATATTTTAAAATTTTTAAGACATTTCTATGGATTGTACTAAAATAACTAATAAAATTTGGTATGTCTGCCTGCAGAAAATGTTAAAGGATGCAAGGCCCAGCACCTCTACCACTTATTCTGATAGAAAGAATCTATACTCACTGACTTAGATAAAATTTGAAATAATTCTAATTGTCCTCTGTTTTACTAAAATCTGTTTCTATTTATAGGAAAGTATTATTTGTCTGTGCCAGCAATGCTGTCAGGGCTACAAAGTGTATTTTTCATCTGAGAAAACTTGTAATTACTAGCATGTTGATGCAATTAATTAAAATCATAAGTTTAATTTAATATATGTTTGAGTATATTTTACTGGGCACAGAGTTACAAATGTATGTTACAAGCTAACAAGCTTCTGGGAAAAAAGACTCTCAAATTTTATTCTTCTAATTAATGTTAATCAAGAAAACTACTCATACACTATTAATTTTGGCTTATTATATGGCCAAACTGTTTGGAGACAAAAAAAAAAAAAAAAAAAAAAAAAAGGTACATGTTTACTTCTTATATCCTTGCATCATTTGATTTGGTTATTTAATTTTTGTAGTGTTGTTTTCGGCACCATACCACAATGGAAAATATATGAAAGTAAATAACTGCTATATTAAAAAAAATCAGAAAATTAAAAAAAATCAGAAACAATTATTCTTAACGTATTCTTTAAATAAAAATAAATAACTTGTAAAAATAGTTAAAATATGATTACTATTGCTGTGAAAAAACCTTTCAGGCTTTCTAAATAGTGCAAGTTTATATTCTTTTTTAATGCTAACTTGCTTAAGTGAGCAGAGACAGAGCACATTTAGAAGTGGAAAACCATAACTTGGAATGTTTGCACAACAGAAGATATTACTGATGTAAAAAAGTCACCTGACATTTTAATAATAATTTCTTATGATACAGTGCATGTCAAAAAATACAATCCATCATCTCAGAGAGAAATTTGCCTTTCTACATATTATCAACTGCATGATTACTTCAAGCAAAAATTACTTTCTATCAAAAAGTAATATATTAAGTCCGATTAATATAACACTATAACAAAGAGTAATTTCTTCCCCAGGAAAATTAATAAATATTAAATGTCCAACCACTTGTATAAATAAAATATTTTTATCCTTCTGGGTATATTTAGCATTGGAATAACACAAATTCAAAACAATTCTGTATTTGCAGAGTCCAACATATTTCTACAGTCAATAAAAGCTTTGTGCTAGCATAGAAGTGAATTTCTATCTTATTGATACAATTTCTGTTCTAAAAATGGAATAGCTTGCAGTGTGGAGTGAAAATTAATTTGCACCTCAACAGATGTAAGTGAAGACAAAATTACCCATATGCCAAGTAAGAAATTGCTTTAAAACAGATCTTTAAAACCGAATGAAAAATGTTAGCTGTCCTTAAACCAAATTTACACTTTGTTTTCATGGAGGAGTGAAGGCATTGAAGTTATTCAGCCTATATTTTAAGGGCCCCTACATAAATCTTCATCATTCTTCCAGACATCTCACCATTCAAGCAATAAACAGAGTTCATAAGAAGAGTTGATTTCCATGTACATCTACACACCATGTACATACAGGTGCTATTTCCTTTTGTTTAGAGAAAACTCCTTTACCACTAATTGTCCTCAACTTTGATCATTCTGCCACACTTTCTGATATGTATTGGTCATTCAAAGGAATCTTGTAAGAATTGATAATTTCAGATCTTATCTTTTCAAAACTGTGTTATTTGAAAGATTATTTATGGCCATGAAATTACTATAACAAAAGCTTACCAAGTTGCTAAATTTTCATCTCCAAGCTCTATACCTACAAACTCAGAAATGCTATACCTCGAAGGAAAAAATCAAGCACAACTTTTAAGCATTTAGGTAAATTTATGTCAGTGATCTGTGAGGTATTGACATTACCTTGAAAATTATGATGGAAGCAGCTAACTTTGATACATCTCTTTTTTCCCTCAAGACAGGCAGATCTGATGCAAAGTATATCTATATCTTCTCAGTTACTAGGAGTACTGCAAAAACTTAAAGTTGTGAACAGGTACTGCTTTAATTAATGTCACCTCTTTTAATTACCTCTTAAACTATAGCAGATACACCCTTTTTCTTACTTAAAAAAATATCATTTGTATGTTCAGATTACCTATCCTCTTTGTAATTCATTTGTCAGTTTGTAAATTGAGCATATTCATCCTTTCAAAATTGCATAACCAGTTTGCTCCAGTTGGCATAACATTTCCTGGGTCCAACTTGAAGAATCAGAAACCCCAAACTAGGCCAATTTCCCAGTTCCATGTAGATGATCCAATTTCTCAGTACCATAGGGATAACCATAACAGCTTTCAGTCTGGGCTGCCCTGAAGTTATGGACGTGGGCATCCTGACGCTTTGACACAAAAGCTAGCAGAGTATCAGTCAGCTTCATGCCGCAACCTTGCCTCTATTCTGATGTGTAGAGCATCAAAACAGAGAAGTATCCATTTTGTAAGAAATTGTCAGACTTCAGAAAGACCTGGGAGACTTGTAAAAGGGCAGCAAGTTGGCAGATTTCTCCAGTGACAGATCCTCACAAAGACAAAGCCAGACACAGAGCCTGCGGGTAAATCAGAATGTCTGCAACAGACAGAAACTCTTCCCCTACTTCTAGAGACCTCATGTTTCATGTACCTATTAGAAACAGTGAATGCCAAGTGCTTTACTAGTCCCAGTGGTGATAGAATGAATGGGCAATACAAATAAGAAAAAATACCACTATTTGAGCTAAGTACATTATTTGATGGCCAAATGGCTGCATTCATTTTAAACTTCTTTTAACAGTGTTTAACTCTGTTCATAATTTTTCCACTAAAAAAGTTTAAATGAAGGGAATAAAGGTTTCTTTGCCCAGATGGCTAGACTTTGAACCAGGCAGATGGAGGACAGCAAATCCTGCCTGGATTTCTGACAGATTTCTGGAGTCCACTGGCTTGGGAAAATTGTGCCAGACAGGCTATGCTCCCTCATGTTTCTTCAGGGCAAGCAACCACCATGCCTTCCCTAGGTTCAATCCAAACTTCAAAGATTTCAGGAATCCCCATACTAACCAAAATTTATTTGTCACCTCCAGAACCTGAATCCCTACAGCAAGCTGACTTGCGATGAGTTCCCAAGGATACTGACTTTTAGGTGCCCGTCTTATGGAAAACTTGAGTGCTTTGTACATTCCAGTCATCTTCCTAGTGAAGTTGTTCTGCAGCTATTGTCCCTGATAGGGTCACTGAATATCTACAAGGACCCTGTGAATATGCTTTGCTTCTGAAACCACTACTTGTACCTTGAGTCTCAGTCTTAATGTATTCTATTTAGCTGTGCTACTCAGTGGTGCATTTCAACCATGCATTTGGCACAGTGATCATAAATCCTCATTGTTAGATGGAAACGTATTTGTCTGTGTAAAAACAGTAGGGAAGCGGTGCTCTATAGCTGCTGCTACACTCCTACATTATCAGTAAAATGACATCCCTTCTCCACAGAAAGAGCTATTATTCCTGTGAGGCCTAGAACTATCAACTGTTTTTTTTTTTTTTTTTTTAAGCACATATATATATACCTGATAAATATATTCATACAAACATATGTGTAAAGAGAGGCTATATATCTAGTGGGAGAGGCAGAGGGAGAGAGAATATATGCCACAAGAGGATTATTGTATATGTTAAAAAATAACACGAGATCTTTGTCAAGCTACACTGGCAGAGTTTACATTAAGGGATTCATAAATTAAACCAAACAGCACTACTAGAGAAAATGTTTGAAAATTATACTGAGGCGGGAAAATGTGACATGTTTGGGATGTTCCTTTTGAATTTTCAGGAGCTATTTTTTTAGAAAACAATTAAGGATATTTAGAGCATAATCCACCACTGGATAGGAATAGGCTAGGCCAGTTACAGAAAGGTAAAGTTTGACATGTATTTTCCATCCAAATGCAGTCCAGTTCCTGCAGCATTTTGAAACATGTCTGACAATGCTCAGAGGCAAGGGTTGGGAGGCTTATTGCGGAGAACATTTCCCGTTCAGAGCACTGGAGAACTAAAGAGCATGAGAAGATGCCTCAAACATTTTGTTTGCTCTGTCAGGCACACAGCAACTGCTCTGTGCAGAGAGTTTTGACACCACCATTCACCTCTGCACTCTTGACATGAGAAAGGCACTGTCAGGGCCCCATGGGGGCCCACCATGGCTCCGTCAGAACAGAGGCTGGCAGGCAGAGCCCATCCCACCACTCAGCCAGGAACAGGGCAATGGGGACACCAGGGCAGCCCCAGGCACTGAGCCTTCCTTGGAAGGCTCTGAGGGCTGATGTGGGGTCCTGGGACATGGACTGGGTGTGGGGAGCCACAGGGATGGGCAGGGACATGCAGGGCAGGCAGGGCCTCAGTGCCACAGCAGTAAGGAGTTTAAGGAATTTATCATTATGGTGACAGAGTTGGGGAATTGTTGATGAAAGGTGGTTTAATGTTTTATTAACCAGTTTTATTTTTCCTACTTTCATGTGTTAGTGGTAAACAGTAGATGTTAACCCTCTTACCAGAGACATATTTGTTTCAGCAGACAGTTGCATAGGTCTACAAAACCCTAGCTGAACCTAAGAAAATTGTAAAGGTGCTTCAGCAAATGTCACTGTTTTCCTGCAGATTCAGACATGGACAGAGAGGGCTTCATACATAATCTGCTTGTGCACCCTTTACTATCAGAGCAGAAAGGAGGGAGAACAAAATCCAAACCACTCTCAGGAAGATAATTTCCTGACACTAAAGGTATTATCCATTATGGGTTATGAATTAGGTTTTGTGAATTACCCTCATCAGCATGTTACAAATAGCAGCACTATCTGCTATCCAAAAACCTGCTAATCATCCTGGGGAAAACAAACATTCTATCCATGGGTTGCTAAGCTGAGAAGTAATGTTTATTGATAGGCCAAGTATCTTCTAAAGTAGTTCAAGCAACTTTAAAGAAAAAAAACCCAACAACTAAAAATGGCAATTTGGGAGTAATTGTTGGGAGATAATTAAGGTGGTAATTATAAAATCATAGAAAATATGTAAAACCAGATCAAAACTGTGAATTCTTAATGTAGTTTTGTAGTAACATCACTTTTAGATGGATTCCTGTTGTTTAAAAAGGGTGAGAAATAGAGCTTTAACCACATTTCTACAGAATTTATGGGGTGATTGTCTATCCTAAAGTGACCAACCAATACTGTGGGATGAAAGAGATGTTTCAGATACCAAAAACTGGTACAATAGGAAAAACGAAGTCCTGATAAGGATAAAATAAAATATTTTTTTTTTAAAGGAAGAAAGGATAAAATCCAAAAATCTGATGTTATAAAGAGGACCTGCTGCAAAGCATATGGTGAAATACCAGCACTTAACAGCAAAAAGGCAAAGAGCAAAAGGTCATGAGAAAATGAAATATATTGGATATTTGCATGTTCTCTGTCTCTCTTCCCCACATATTAACTCTATCTAATTTGCTTACAGCCAGTGTGGTTTTTCTTCCTGAGAAAACTTAGTTTTGAACTTTGAAACTCTGACCTGGGATGAAAATATTCTTCAGAAAATTACTTGGAACAAGAAATAAGCATTTGGATTTGGATAGTATTTCCAGTTAAAAAATATCATATCATCCACAATTTAGATGGCAAATTATGAAAAAATTATATTTCAGTAGGGCTTAAAAAATATTGGTTTTGATTTTTTTGCTTAAGCTCCTACCACCAAATCAGGCCAAAATATGTATCCATTTTCTTTTTGAATTATGAAATAAATCTATTTCTATCCATAAAATATTTTCTTTTTCTCAATCAGTGTTTTCAAATGGAAAAGATGTTTTGTAGAAATATTTTTGAGCAGAAGGCATGCTGCATGAGAGACCAGAAGTAGACTCATTCTTGATTTCATTTTTTGCATTCAAAAGGTAAAATTGTCATTGTCCACGCAGATAGCAATAGGACTATCCTCAATATTCACCTTAGATATGGGTGTGAAAAATTATATAAACTGATATTACATGTTAGTTTAAAGGACATGTTACACCTGTGGTCTTCAAACCAAGATCTCTGAGTCCTCAGTGGATACTGAACATAATTTGAAGTTTCTTCAACAAATAGCTGAGGAGAATATATCTGCAGTTAATAGACTTACATTTATTTTATAAGAAACTCACCAGCCTTAAAAATATTTTAGGCATTCACAAATTTAAAAGCAGCTGAAACCCACTATCTGTGTTATGTCACAGACAGGCATAGAAATTTCTTTCATTGAGAAGTGTAGGATAGCAGCATATACACAGACCACATTATATATGATAATATCCCGGTGAGGAGTATTTTTCCATAGTGGTTTAATATATTATGGTAAAAGATTCTCACAATCATGGTCCTCTATACATAAGATAGTTTAGCAAATTAGTTCCATGTACTTATACACAGTGATCAATATAAAAGAAAATGGAAAACCAAAAAAAAAAAAAAAAAAAAAAAAAAAAAAGCAACAAAAGTACATTTCAAATTCCATAAATACCATAAATATAAGGTCAAAATATGGGACATTCCTGATACAATTAAATAGCAAAATACACGGTAGCTACAGTAATGTTGCTCTTGCTGAATGGAAGTTCTTGCCTTTATATAGCACAGAATTATCTGAGTTATACTAGAAATGGAGGAAAATACAAGATATAAATAACAGATGTAATAAAACCCAAGATTGCCACCAGCAAGAAAACAATATATTCCTTTATACATCTCCATGAAGGCAGCCAAAGTGCCAAAAATTATACTGTTTGTGGAGTTATGTCCTGACTCAGATGAAAATCTTCTTATATGGAGCTACATGATTGTTAACTTAAAAAGGGTTACTCACATGACTCAGCAGAGTATGATTGGTCCACAGCACAGCTGGAAGATAATTCATCGCTCAGAAAAAAAGTCCTGACAACTTCAGCTTCTTACTGAAAAGTTCTCTCTGCTGTCTTTTTTTTGTCTTCTTGTCTGGCCTGCAGGAACAAGTGATTTTTAATTCGGGGGAGGCAGGGGTAGGCTATATAAAACACTCAGCATTCCTTGACTGCGTAGCATTAACAAGTTTATAATCTATAATTCATTTAATCTATATTTCATTTTCTAAAGGCGTTAGACCAGTGTTTAGATCAAAAGCATATTGTGCACTACTACTTACTAACTCTGTATAGGCGGTGGTATAGGAGCTTCTTGGCCTGTGCCTATCCTAAAATCATGGGAAGAGACTGTCCTAAATTCACACAGAACAGATTGAAGGGCTTTCTAAGTCTAGACTAAACCTAAGCAGTCATCAAGAGTTTTGATAAGCCAAACCATTGAATCTCATCAACTCCTTGTTCTGTATTAGATTAGGTCTTGGCAAGTGTCCTGGATCAACAACAAATTCCCATATGGATTTCTGATTCTGCTTTCTGAAATTTAGCAGCTTGAACTAGAAATCAGATTACTTTTACTGAATCTGGTCATATTTCTTCCTTCTATCAGTATTCTACCCATCTTTTCCTTGTGCTGTGCCCACACCACCTGCTAATCCATCTGGTCTGTTCCTGTGTCTGTTGCCTATATCCCAGGCTTTACTTGCCTAGCATTCAATAACTCCTTATCTGTGACTGCTGCTTTCAACCTGCCAATCCTGCAAATTCCTAACTTGCTCTTCTTTTCCTCATCGTAGTTCTTCTCTGTTTAAGATGGGTCAGTAAGGCTGAGTTAGCTAATATTCTGATATTCAAATGGCTCACCCATGTCACTCCCTTTGTGAGGCTGAAACAAAAAACACAGCAGAGATTTTCCACATTCTTCTGCTGGACCCTACAAGACATCTATATGCTCCCTTACCGCTTATCTCTTTCCTTTTAAGAACAGAAAAATACTTTGCACACCTCATTTCCTCCTGCCTAAAACTGCAGGTACTCTGTCAGCCTCTTCATGCTAGATTCTCTGTAAGCTCCATACTCTTCTTCTGTCCTAGGCTACTATATTCCTTTTCACCCATCCTTATTCATTCCTCTAATAGATTTCCACTCCCTGCCCTATGCATTTGACAGAAACCATAGTTCCCTAATATGTCCATACATTTTCTATGCATTACACTGTCCCCTTTTTTTTTGTTGTTGTTGTTGTTTGTTGACTCCCTAGACTTTCCACTTCCTTTTATTCTGCTCCCAACACAGCATCACAGAATCAGGATGGTTGAGGTTTGAAGGGTCCTCTTGAGACCTATTTTGTCCCTTTACTTGATCCTACTGCCCAAGAGGGATCTGCTAAAGCAGGCTACCCTCTTGTACTGGAGAGCCCAGAACTGGACCCAGCACTCCAGACATTGCTGTGCCAGAGCTGAGCAGACTGTAAAGGTCATCTCCCTCAATCTGCTGGCAGTGGTCTTCCTACTACAGCCCAGGATGCTGGTGGCCAATACTTGACCACCAGAACTCTCAGGTCTTTTTCTGAAAACCTGCTTGTCAGCTAACCAGCCTTCAGCATCTACTGGTCCATGGGACCAGTGGGACCCTCTCCACATTAAAGAGTCTCATTTCATCTCATTTCATGTCTCTATATCCCACCTGGAAGCAGTGTTATAAGAAAACATTAAAATGTGTTGTCAGAGTGTCAACTTGGAGTGGATGCTGGAAACTATTGTTGCTAGATCTGAAATTCATGGGGCACTATGGCAGCTGAGCTAAGACTAAAGGGTCTCTCAACCCCCTCCTGTTTTTCCACTTCTGTCAGGCTATGCACACTGATGTAATTATTTGCCTGCAATGTTGCAATCTCTCAGAAGTTATAGCTGAAACTAGTAACTTGAAAATATGACAGAATTGCCAAGACAGATCACAAGGTAGTTTGAGGTCTTGTGCCACAGACTGTCCTTAGCTTGTGAGATGCCTTTCTGACATAGTAATTCCACTAATAGTTTCACTCTGACATTGTTACTGCAGAGCTATTTGGGACCTGGCAATAACAGTATTATTTTCTTGGCAAGTGGTCAGAAGAACAATTCAGAACAATTTATTAGAAATCGTGTGTAGAGATGAGACGGAGGTCATTGAACTACAAAGTCACCATCTTGCTTCTAAATACATTTGCATGTTTCCATCATCCAAATTCATCTTCTGAAAAGTAGTCTGTAATTTCTTAGCTTGACTTTGTTCCACTTACCAATACTAAACACGATACCAGCTATCAGATATCTATACTGAACACATAAACAAAACCACAAAAAGAACCATATGCTCCTCATTTTCTAGCTGTTATCTCAACATTTGCAGCTTTTGCAGGGCTGAACTCCAAGCGTGGGAACATAGTCTTCCTTCATTCCAATGGATTTCATATGTACCTTGACAATAGTTTGCTTTCACGTGTAGTTTCTCCTTATGGACTATTCCTTTATGTGTTTCCAGCTATTAAGCACCAAATATAAAGAGAAAGCTGAAAAATTTATGATCATCAAGATTGAAACTAGTCACAGGCAGAACAAATGTGTATATGTTTGTGAGCATGTCTATATGTTTGTGTGCACGTGTGTGTGCTCCTAAAATGCTGCAAGTAATAATGAGTTTAATTTGTACTGAGTAATTTTTTTTTTTAATATCTCAAGGGATGATGCCACTTGTTCTGTATTTTCATTGCTAGCTTTCCATTTTCTGGTTTTCTTTTTCAATGAGCAAATACAGTGTTCAAGTTCAGCAGTGACAGGTGCTATGCAGAGGATAACTAAGATGACAACCCTGGATATTCCTAAAAGGTCTGTGAGGGTAACTTAATACAGTAGCAAATAAAAGTGCCATCAGTTTTCAAGGGTATATGTAAAAGGCCACCATGTAAATATGTCATGTAACCTCTTACATTTCTCATTTAGCTTGGATCCTCATTCAACACTGTCAAATGATCTATATGCACAGATACTCATGTTAAACTATTGAGACACACTCTTTCCCCAGAAACAGTCAGATTATTCTGCATGAGTAGAGCCACAGCAACCATCGTTTAGATACACGAGGAGACCAGTCTGTCTGTTCCCAGCGTGTATCACAATATAACTTCCATTTCTTGCCTGATGTTTTGTACCTCAGCTGGTACTTGGCAGCTGCAAGGGTCATAAGTTGAGCCGCAAAAATATGATTCCAGATAATATTCCTCCAATAGCTCTTTCTTCTCCAGCAGCTTTTCTTTTTGGAGAAGCCACAAAAGGGAACACAACTAATATTTGAAAACTGTGGTAAATACCCATATCTATCAAAAGATAAAGTTTCTATACAGGATATGTTGGATTAAAAGCACTGGTAATACAAGAACTTCCTGATTTTGCTAAAAAATAAGAAAAAGAGGAATCTTGAAACACAGACACAAACTCTTAAATTCCAAGTGCAATTAGAAAGGCTGTGGATTTGGCCAGTCAGTCTTTTGAGAATTGGCTTAAAGCAAAACAACCAATAAAAGTCAGGAACCAGAGAGAAGGAGCACAAAAGGCCATATGCATACATGAGAGCAGCGAATGGGAAAATAATGAGACACAACCCTGGAAAGAAATTAAAGAGAAGGCCTTTGGATCAGGATCTGAAATACCATCAGGGATGAGGGCAAGAAAAATGTCATCAGCTATGGTAGTCTCTTGTATTTATGGAAGCAGGACTTTGTATATTCTTTGTAAATATGCTGAGTAACCTTAAGACCCCTGGCTAGGTTATCTAGGTGGGTATCTCCTGGCAACTAGTTTATGCCTCTGTTAAAGAAACTATAAAGCCACAATTAAATTTAAGATACAAAGCAGGTGATACTAATTTCAATGTAGCTTAAAACAAGGAAGTAAAACCAAGGGCAAAACAAAATATTATTATTTATCTTCTAAGAAAACACAACAATGTTTGATCTTCAGAATTGCAGTCATTAGAATATAAAAGGTTGACATGATATCATACACAAATGATTTAACAAAAGTAGTGTTGAGTCTGTGGAATTTCTTTTTATTATTACGGTAGCTTAACACTTGCTGTATTGTTTAAGTTTTTTTGAAAGTGACTGAGTGAGGTGAAATATATAGATAAAGACCTTTGGCCTTCTCACAAAAGCTTATTACCTCTTAGAGGTCTGGGTGACTCTGATTCCTGCAACAATTTCTCAAAAGCAACAAAATTATTTCTTGATGACATGTGACAGAAATACATGTCCTTTTTTCCAAAAATTTGGGGTGCAAATGAGTTTGCTGCTGATGGATTCCTATACCACTGAATTATTTAAATAAACAGTGTAATATCACAATGTTATATTTCAGAGGAAAAGCCACATACTTTAATAATACTCTTCCTTTTAAACTGAAAATGCATAAAAAATTCAGTAATTATATAACTCTATGTGTTTCAGAACGCTTTTTTTATTTCACAGTATTTGGATTTTTTTACTTTACTTATCCAAAGCAGAATACTGCTCTTCTGTTTTTGCATGAGAATACAGTTCCATTATTTTAAAAGGTCAAAGTTTGCTTCTCTCCATTTATCCTAAATACACTCCTGTTAAAGTGATTCTTTAATAAGCTACTTATTTTACAGCCCTAGGAAAAGGGCACTTCTGCCTTAATTAAAATATTATACATGGAACTTGCTTCAGTCTGACTGTTTTATTAAGTCTGACAGCTAACCTAAATCTTCATCTACAGGTGATAAATTTCTCCTAAGTTCACAAAAAACAAGACAATAAGAAACAAACCTCTAGACTGTGATTCATTTTCAATCTATTAATGAGGATGCACTTTAGGATTTGAATGCCACTAGCTGTTCAGAGAATCTTAGAATTTATGTAATGTGTTTGTTTATCTTGATAATGATGGACTCAACTATGCCATTACATGTGGAAACTCAGAAATAATTCCTTCTGACTACTCTCTTCTGAAAGAGGAAGAAGGGAAAAAGAAATTGTGGGACATTGAGCACAGGAAAGGGAAAGAGAAGCACCCGCAGAAAATACTAATAGATTGACAATGTCCACTCCCCATGTTACATAATCCAAATGCAACGTGTGAGAAACAAAGACAGACAATATGCCACTTTGTAGACTTCATGGAATATATGAGAAATTTTGTCAATCTAAATTAAGTATCCTAGCATATCACCTAATGTCTTTAGAAGCAAAATGGGGATCCTGTCTGAAACAAGCCAATTAGTCAGTTAACCTTGTAAATCACAGTTTCTTTTGTAACCTGGAGCAGGCAGTCCTCAAATTAACAGAATTAAGGATAGATCCACAAGGTATAATAGCTTCAATTTTCAAGGAAAAGGTGCAACTTGAGATTTCAAGTTCCATCTGTTTCAGTTCCGTCTATTTAAACTCACAAATCCAAACCACATTCATATCCCACAAACTTCCTTTACTGATTTCATTATCCTTGTGAAAAAAAAACAAAGCAACTCAAAAACCTGAAAAGAGGATGCCCTTGTGGTGGGTTGAAACTTGTCTGGCTGCCACTCTCACTTAGTTGGTCTTTCACTCCTCCTTCTCATCAGGACAGGGGGATAAAATAAGATGAGAAAGCTTGTGGGTTGATATGCAGCAAAAGCTGCATGTGGATGAAAAGCACAAAGAGGAATTAATTCACTACTTCCCACCAGCAGGCAGATGCCCAGACACTTCTTGAAAAGCAAGTCTTCAGCACTCATAGCAGTTGTTTGGGAAGACAAATGCCTTAGGACCTCCTTCTTGTTTCTTCCATCTCTAGCTGATGAGTATGGAGTCATATGATATTGGATATCCCTTTGTTCAGTTGGGTTAGCTGTCCCAGCTCTCTCTCCTCCAAATCTCTTGCCCACCGCCAGCCTACTGGCTTTTGGGAAAAGGAGAGGTTTGGAGAGATAGCCTTGATGCTGTGGAAGCACTGCTCAGTCCATGTAAAACACTGTTCTCAGTGTTTTAGCCACAAGTGTGGATCACAGCACCATATTGGCTGTTGTGACAAAAGTTTATTCCATCCCAGCCAGACCTAGGACAGCTTTGAAATTCATTCATTCTTTCTTTCTTTCTTTCTTCTGCAACTTCCTTCCTTCCACAACTTTCTTCCTTCCGCAACTTCCTTCCTTCCTCCCTCCCTCCCGCTATGACCCCTTCAGGGTAACTTTTTTCCAGTTCTTCAGACAAATTAATAATATATTGTCATTTTAATGCTTTTCCTGAGCTTTAGTAGATCTGACTAAAATCAATTAGATTGAAAATATTAGACTCAGTGGTATCTGGATATGGTCTTTTCATCCTCCCTGTCAAGTCTAATATTTTTTAAATTACAAATCAGACTTTTATTTTAATTAGAAAATCTACAGAATTACAAAGAATGTGCATGAATATTGAAAAGCATTCTATATTAGGAGATGGTAATGCCTTTTGCAAGTCCATCTATGGTTTAAAACAATATTATTAATATACAAAGAAGTATTCTCTTTTCTATGACTGCTCCAAAATTTGCCATTTTCCACCAAGAAATACTGAAGCATTGGACCATGTCAACAGATGAAACTTATGTCGTAATTTTAAAGTACTCTGAATTCTCCAAACTTAAATACGATTTAAATCATATTTAGAGTGAGAGTGTTGAAGTGTACTAGGATTATAATTTGATTACTCAAACTAATGATACATACTTCCTGCTTCACCTATACAGCTGAAGTTGCTATGTATATTTACAATAACCTGGAAATCATGTGGGGGCAAGACAGTTTGATGACATGGGATACTTTTTAATCATAGCTGGGGCTTTGTTGTATTCTCATTAAATATGTGTGTGATCTTATACACAAAGAGATGAAAGTATTCACTACCTTTGTATCAAAGGAAAGAATAAAAATAACCAAGAGCAAGACATCATTTCAGCAGATGAAGTACTGAGAAGACCTAAATCCATCCACTGTTTGCAAACACCAATGGGAAAAGTAAAACTCATTGAAAATATAGGTTCATTAGAATAAATACTTTCTCTCAGAAAGTATTTCAGAGAATGTTGACTGACAAGGTTCTAAGGTACATATGGAACAACAATAAATATCCAGGTCAAGAAACAACCTTTTTTTTTTCCCGTATCAATAAAAGAATGACAATGACACATCACCAAAAACATTAACATTAGCAGGTTTCATTAGCAATGACACCTTGCCTTTCTTGGGACTTACCCAATATTGTATGATGTTTTGCTTTATAAACACTGTCAGGGAGGGCAAATAGAACCAATAGGCCATAGAAGAAAACACTGGTTTCAGTTACATCATAAAGATTTCGTCTTCACACTAAGCAGGTGACTACAGCTACAAATTTATAAATCAATGAAAATGGAGAAGAAAACCTGCACTCTCCACATAGAATTCATACTTTACTGATGTTCATCTTAAGATTTTCCCAATCCTGGAAGCTGATCGTGTGATAAGTTTTCCCTCATATATCTGTGGAACTTGGATCAGAGGTGACTTTTGACACAATCTCCCATCCATAATGAAAACTTGAATTTACATCTTCTATGTCATCTCTAAGTATTAATTGTAACCACGCAAAAATCTACTATTGTGAAGTTAGCATTTTTTGAGTAGAACACCTGGATCTCATTCAACAGCACTATATTCCCAGAATTTAATATTTCACAATTAGCAAAGCAGGAATAAAACATTTCAGAGTTTTTAATGTGCCTGTCAATATAAATCCTTTTCTTACAGCAATTGGGATAGTCAGAATAAAATTACATATGGCAACAGAACATTCAAGGAACACATTTGTGGAAATGTTCATTTCCAAGTATCTTGAAGAGTACTGATTATGCAACATCACAGTCAAATAATTCTATGGAAAATGAGATGTAAAACACTGTGGAAAGTTCTCAGCAAGCAAGGAACCATATAAAACCTTTTATTGTTTTGATCACACAAAATATGAAAAATTGCATTCTACAGAAGTATTTTAATAAATCTGGGATAACCAATTTCTGTCAGAAAGGCTTCTGAAGGTAACATCTTAAAAGTAGGTGAAAATAAAGTTTAGGCCATCTAAACATTTAGACTTCTAAAAGTCTCCCCTACTTCACTCCTCCCAGTTCCTCCAGTCCACCACTCTTCATGGCTGGTGCTAGTGGAGAATTTCATGGGAGGAAAAGAAAAGGACTCAGACTGGCCTCCCACATACCTTCAGAATTTAAAAAATAAGACAAGAGCAGTGCTGTGAGGAGATCATTGGATGAATGCCTTCAAAAAACAAATTGGTGATACTTGTTTCTGCTTCCTCCTTTTGCCAGTCAGCAGTGCTGTCCAAGCAGACAGATGACCAAAGAGAGAAACAAACAAAAGAAAACTCATTTGATGGTAATAACCAAATCAATGTTGATGTCAGTTTCTAACTTCTTCATTCTTTGCCACTGTACTTCTCTCCATAAACTCTGTCCATTTGATAATTACTGACATTTTCATTTTCCAAATACAGGAACATGACCTGGAAGTTAAAAGAGTTTCAGAACTTGTTGTAGGTTGGGTTGGTTTAGTCAGGGATTTTATTAATGTTAGCTAGGTTTGTTCCTTGTATTCCCCTATTTTTCCCCTCGCAGTGGTTTGCTCCAAGTTGTTTACAGGAGAGCTCCTGCCACTCAGGCCTGTCAATCTTCTCACTTCTCCCAGTTTTCTCCTCGCATGGTTCTGTCAATCAAGGTTTGCTCACTCCCTGATGAGTGTCAATTTTGTAACCACTCCCTGTTTCTTCATGAAAGTTCTGCATCAATCACCCCATTTTAGCCATTCTATTTGTCCCAGAACACTGTACCCATCTCTGTTAAGTTACCATTGGTTGTTATAATCCATGTCACTCCTCTATTGTTTGTACCCACAGGGCGAGCCAGGTTTCCACCCCTTTCCACCCACCCCCTACTTAATCTGTTGCAAGTTCTTTGTCTGTTGGCATTTGCTTTGCATTGCGCTGAGAGTGATTCACTCTGACCACGCATGGGGGAATAAAAGCTCCTAGGCTTACAAGCAAAGTGTCCTTCTCTCGTCCCTTCACTTCCTCTCAGCATGAAACTACCAAAGCTGCGTTACCCATGCCGCAGCATTACCAGGGAGGCAGACGCCATAACCCTGGAGTGCCCGCTCACGTGGCATACTCGGCCTCACAAAGGCAGCGCTAGCCAGCGCTCAACTGCTTGAGGTCGTAGCAGGTAACTGTCGCAATAAGTTTTCACTACTGCCTAAAAGTTATATCCAGGACTAAAACACACAGATTATTTAACATATTTACATTACTTCAAAACATAAGCCTACCTGATACATTACCAAGAATAGAATAAAAAGCTGCCTTCTCCAAAACCCCTTTAATATTTTTTTTTTTAATAGTGGAGTAGGGAGATTTTCAGTTGACTAAGAGGGGTGAGATCTGGTAAGTTGGAGAGAAAGGAATAATACCACTACATAAAGTATATAATAGAAAAATTAAATCTAGCCAGTATTAAAATCACTAAAGCCAAACTAAACTTGAAACACATTTCTTTGTTTCACATATTCAACACTGAAGGCATAATCTGAATTTGTACAATAGACATCCAGTAAAGAATTGTACAATACACATCCAGTAAAGAAAAAGCAAAATGGCTGCTTGGGAACAAAAATTATTTTTTCTTACTACTTCCTATTAGCAAACTCATTCAAATGCAGGTATTGAAAATAATGGCTACACAGAAGATTCCACTCTGGGATAAGGAAAACTTACTTTTTTTCAGCTAAATACAACATCACATCTTTTCCTATTAGCCCTGATAGACTAATACATGCTCAAAGTTGCAGTCATTTGCCTTATGATGAATGAGTTACTGGTCTCTGTGTAACTCATATTGATGGGATTCAATACATGGAGACCATCACCACAGCTGCTCTTAATTAGCAGATTAATGATAATATAAAGAAAGAGGAAGCAATGTGAAGGATTTGTGTCACTGTGGTACCTTGTATAAATGTAGATAGACAAGTGGCTACCTTTTTATTACCCAGATAAGAGGAATAATTTAAGAAATTGAAAGAATAACAATCCTGCCATGTAACATACTTTGTGTGCATTCAAATGCAATCTAAATTAAAATTTTGTCACTCAGGAGCTGTCTTCATAAATCATTGATAGATGATAGCAAATAATCTAAATCAAGCAAATAAGCAAATCAAAAAAAGAGTTGTCTTGGTTTGAAAAGACAGCAGTCTGTGAAGGAAGGCAAGGGCCTCCCATGAAATGGAAAAGGTAAACCCCCTCCCTCCAAATTACCTCAAATTCAAAATAAAAAGGCTCTCAGGCAAAGATATGGGAATGGGAATAACAGTTCTTTACTAGGAAAAAACTAAATAATAATAATCTTAAAAGTGTAATTAGTACAAACAAAACTACTGATAGAGTCAGAAACCTGACACCCTGAGGAGTCAGGGTGTTGGTGATAGTCCAGTTAAATGGTGGCTGCTCCTCCTGGAGTGGCAGATGAAATGCTGCTGAAGCCGTGATCCCATAGAAGGCTATAGTTTTCTTTGAAGGTCTGGTGATAGAGTAGATGGGCCTAGCCTTCCTCTGGGAATCCAGTGAAGAGGCTGATCTTATGTCTCAAGAAATGCTGATTTTATGCAGGTAGCGATGCTTGGCTCCTCCCTCTGGGTGGAGCATCTCACAATGGGATGATGTAACTTTATCAGTCATGCAGTGAGCCATTCGATGGCCCATTAACTGAAGATATCTCCCCGGGGGGTGAGACATTGTTCTTGGAAGAGATAAGAAAACTGCCCAACTTAACAGAAGATACTTGCCCCACCTCTGACAGATGGCAAACAGAATATATGCTTATCTTACAAGCCAGGACAAGAGTCAACATCTGAAGTGATTAATTTCTTCAACCTTAACTTATAAGGCTGTTTGCTGTAATTATGCTGAATACATGACTTTGTCAAGCCTGAAACACTGGCATGTATATCATATATGTAGGTCCTGGTGCACCTGGGACCTACATATTCACCAATTTGGAGGCAGTGAAAATTCTGTGAGAAAAAATGGAAACCAGGGATGACCTCTTAGGGATTATGAAGCTGGAACAACAATTAGTTTGTGTACAACTCTTTCCAGATCTCCCTAAAGCAGTCTGAAGACACTGGGGATTCAACTGCTCATTTTTACTTTTATTCTTTTCCATCAATTCTTTAAAAAAAAAATCTTAGCAATTTTCTTTCCCAACTAGTCTGTGTTGAATTTTCAAAGACTCTCTGAAATTCAAATGTATCTTTGTCTGGAAAGAATTCTCAACAACTTTCAGACCCCTTCATCCTCACACACAAATGCACGTATATATCCATTACATATGTGACTGGTCCAGCTTAACTAATGGCCAGAGTCCTAACAACTGACAAGAGGCTGGATATCCAATGGCAGATTCCCTACAGCAGTCTTCATGATATTATTCTGAATTAGGTCACCATATTCAGGATCCACCCCCTTCTCCCAGCTCCAATACTGGTTTCTAGTACAATGACTGACTTAATCTCCCCATCTCTCAGTTCTCCTATTTAGATTAGCCATACACTTTTTTGTTTGGATCATTCAAGTTTAGACTGCAAAGTGTTAAGGCACAAATGCAGCACATTCAGCATAACGAGACCTTTATGTCATCTAAGGCCTTCAGGTGCTTCTGCAGAAAGATAAAAGAAAAAAATAATTAACCTCAGTGTGAGTGGATTCTCTCAGTATAGTATGCAGCAAATTCTGAAAGTTTAATAATCTTCATATTTTCACTAGACGAAAATGCTATGTCTTTTGTGCTGGATGTTAAACTTCAAATAAGATGAGAAACAACTGGAGAAAAGGTAAGAGGTAAAGGACTAGGTTTAAGATGTAACCTGCTGACTGTCAGCATTTTATGCCATTCCTTCCATTATTTCCAAACTCATTAGTGATTGTCCTGACTTATGCAGCTGTAATTAATATTTGTTTCCTGCAGTCTTTTCTGCTTGATTCACTGTAGGCCCCTATCTCCCATCTTCTGTAATCTAGCTAAACTGTTTGGCTGAGGTGACATGAAGGCTCCAGCTTGTTCCCAATGACGAACATCCTTTTATAGCTGATTCATTGTTGGGAGAAAGGTGCTAGCTGGGGTAATAAGGAGGTATGAGGATTTTAATTGCTGAATAATTATTACTAGCATAGCTAGCAAAACATTATTCTGAAGGATTTTGGAGAAACATTAAAAATCTATGTGCAAAAGTAGCCAATATGAAGTGTGTTATGCTCTACAAAATTATTTTCATACTAAAATAATTAAAAGGCACTTTTGGGTATGGAGGAAAACTGTACCTTATAAACAAAATAAATTGCCACTTTCTTTAATTGCTGAATTTTAAAAAATCCAGCATAACAAACAAAACCCCTTATACTTGATTGAATACATTGTCATTTTGTATAACTTAGAATTATTGAAGTAATAAACTTGAAATGGGGAATTAGGTGATGTTTATTGCACTTTTACTGTCTTGTTCACAAGAGGTTTTTTAGATATACATTTTAAAAATATAATGCAGTTAATAACTGCTAGATTTTTGTTACCCTTGTTAATTTTCGTAATTAAAATTTGTGTCCTGAAATGTAAAATAATTCCTTTGCAATGCAGAAAGAATTTCCATATAAACTGTAATGAATCACATTTATATCAGCTAGCTGTTTTCCAGAAGACAACTTGAGATTACAGAGGAAGAAAACACATATGCTGCACTATATACTTCATAAAAAGTAAAAGAAGGAGTAAACTTCTGTGGTTATAACCACATATAATCCACTCAGATGTCAAATTTATATGTAGAGATTTACAATTAAAAATTATTGCCAATTAAGTGCAAACAAACTCTCTCTATCAAAAATTACAATAAGATCTATATCCACAACCCTCTCCTATGATTCTAAAAGGCTGTTCAGGTGAATAAAGAGCTGCCTTCTGGTGAATCCACTCTGATTTAAAGGAAATCACATATCTTCTTATTCTCAGAGATGTAGCTGTTATGCACTTTACTGAGAAGGAAATCACTTACATGATATTATCAGACTTTAAGTCTGGTACTTAAAGTCCGCTTTAGTGTCTTAATACTCTTTCTGTCTAGGTAGCTCTCTGTTTTGTTCTTAAGTTCCTTTAACACAGGCCCAATTATGCAGGAGCTCACAATCCCTGTTCACTGAGACTCATTACAGGCCAAAATGATCCTAAATTTTAGTTGAATCTATTTTGATACTCTAGATATTTGGAAAAAAAAATAATAAATAGAAGTAGTGGCTTAAAAATACCTTTTGGACACTGAGTTCTGTTCTGCCTTGTGTTTCTGCTTGGCAAGTGATTATAGAAAGAGAGAAGCCATTTCCTAAACAATATAGGGCAGCAGTAATAGAAACATGTCTTATTTAATGTCATTTTGTCAGTTTTTATCAAGTAGTTCAGAACTGACCTGCAGAAGTGATAGTCTGGTTTTCTACAGCTTCTTGTGCTTACATATCTATTTTTGGCAACAGCACAGTGAGATACTTGTCCGTGGAACAAGTAATTACCTCTTTAGTGACAACACAAAGTCTTTCCTTTGCATTTTTTACAGTATCACATCTGATTGCTGAGAACTGAATTCTAATAGAACATAAACTATTAAATCCTTTCTGGCTTGATTCTGATGTTTGTAGCTTCGGTCAGAACTGGTATGTGAGTTTTTGTGTGTTTTGTCAACCAAAAGACAAACAAATGGGTTTCAGCTGCATGCTGCAGCAACTATTTTGTACTAAGGTTATAGAATAGATCTCAGAGGCAGTTGAGCAAGGTACTGCCAAGGCTTTAAGATTAAATTTGGTATTGAATATAATTCAGCTGTTAAAAAAATTAATATTGGGTATAACACAATCAAAAGTCCTTAAACACCATAATAATTACACTGATGGATTGCAGAGCTCTTCTTGGCAGACACAAAGTATAAAAAGTACACTCAAATGGCATTGTTTGAGTTTAAAATATCAGAAATTGATCCGTTATCAAACGCCACCAAAAAGAAAAATCAGATTCCTCATATTAAACTTTAGCACAGGACTCTATAACCTCATGGATTTCCTAGTTGTAATACACTGACAGAGATTAAATGGGGTTTAAAAATATCGCCATTTGATAGACAATGATCAGATAAAGAGCTTCACAAGAATCCTGCTCTAAGCTTCAGAAGTTGTTTTATTTAAAAGTTCAGTGTGACTTTCATCACCTGTTTCATCCTTTTGCTTTCAATAGCTCAAGGTATGATCATTACCTCCCTGAACAGGTTCCTTCTGGTAGCAAGCGTTCAATGAGTCTTATCGTCGTACTCATCTTATCATCAGATCCCTGACATGAAGTCCAACTGATGGCTAATTATAAGTGGCACTCCTCAGGCATTGATTCAGAGATTAGTAAGGTTTAACACCTCTATTAATGTCCTGCATGATGAAATGGCATGCACTGTCAGCAAGGTCAAGGATGACAGCAAACAGGGGTGGACACAGTCCACAAGTTAGAAGGCAGGACGTTGAGATGGACGTTAGGAGGCTGGGAAAAAACCTTAGGTAGGTCAACAAAGGTAAAGTCCAGCATTCCTGATGAAAAGGTCAAATCTGTAAGTAGCATATCACTGTAGCAAAGACAGCCACCTGCATCTTGGGCTGTATTGACTAGAGCATAGCTATTAAAAGAAGCTGTTCCTCATCTCTCCTTACTACTTGTGAGATTGCATCTGGACTACCATGTCCAGCTTTGGTCTCCCCAGGACAGCAAGGAAACTGATATCCTGGAATGAAGCCAGGAACAAGCAAAGATGATTGGTGAGCTGGAGTACATGGTGTGCAAGGATGTATGGAAAGAATCCAGTTTGTTCAGTCCATAGAAAAGAAGGCCAAGAAAAGCAACTAATTTGCCATCCCCATTTGTTATTTGATTACTTCTAGTTTTCAGTTCCTCTAGAAAAAAAAAGCCAAAATAAAATAAAAGTGTCCAATGAAAGATGAAAAAAGCCCAAGAAGGTTGGGAGATTTTTTTTTTTAATTCTTTGCTCTAAAAGCATTTGAGAAATTCAATTGGCCCATTAGTGATTAGATTTGAAGGGAAAATTCAATTTCTATAGTAGAAAAGAAGTAAACTTATTTTTTTCACTAAGATTATATTTTTCCTTCTCTCTTACATATGGACAAACTCAGACTGACACCTTAATGGCATTGTTCTTACCTGTTTGTCCTTTGCCAGTTTTGTGACTGTGATTCCTGAGGTGACCAGGTTAGTTCCCCTGTAATACTTGCCCACGATTCTTTGCCTTGGCTTGCAAACTTCATTGACATAGCTTGTTTTATATGCAAAAGTTCTAAACCTCAATCTTCATGAAACTTTATTATTCATGAGACTGGAACAAGTAATATATGTCAGCCACCCAATTAGTCTCCTTTAATGCACTTTTCAACTGCAATGATATTGCAACAGCTCATTGCAGAGTTAATGGAGCTGAGTGCAGCAAGCAGGCACACACAACTTGAAAAGGATTCTCTCCTCCAAAAGTTAATTTCTCCATGTGGAGCTTATTTCCTGTATATTACAACTTCTTCCTCCTAATCCAGCTGGAAAATTCCTTAATAATTCTTCTCTCATTTATTAAAATTTGTCAGTGTAAATATTATCTACAAGCCCCAGTTGCAGTAGCAAATCTGAAGTAACTGAATACTCACATAAACTTTTGCCACACCAAAGGGTTAACTGTTTGGATAGATCCAAAGCATCAGTACCATGATAAAGTTAGTTCTTAAGAAGCCTTAAGAAACTCTGGTATTGAATTTTTTATACTGGTAGACTAGCTCATAAGACAAGAAATCTCACTTTTATGGCATGTTTCTTCTTTTTCTCTACTCTGACATCTTTTATCACTCAAACTGGTCCAATTAATTGAAATATCAGAATGAAAGAGATTTTCACATCAACAACACAGTAAATGAAGAGCCATAGGGTCTCAGCAGCATTATAGTCAAACCAAAAGTATTCTAAAACTATTGGTTAGAAGAAATTAGGAGTGATGATCACTTAGTAGAGTAAGAACCTTTTCTCTTTTTGATGAATAATTAACAGAGAAAACAGAGACACAGAGATACACAGAGACAGAAGAAAAGCTGAAACAACTTTTAATCTTGTAAAAATACTTCTGTAGATAAATACTGAATTGAAGCCACATCATGTTTTTTCTAAGATAGAAGAGCCTTGGAATTTTCTCAGGAAAATACAGACTTCTCATCAAAACAGCAATGATATTTTCCAAACTGACAGCTGGGCTGTGTGATTTACAGAATCACAGAATGGCTAGGTTGGGAGACTTTCAAGATCAAGTCCAACCCATGCCCTAACACCTCAGCTAAACCATGACATTGAGTGCCACATTCAATCTTTTTTTAAACAGACCTCTTCTTCTTGGTTGGATGGACAATAACAGACTCCCAGTAGGATACCAGCCTTGTTGGCCTTCCCCTTAATTCTTACCCATAGGTCTTCAACTTCATTGTCACTAGTTTCAATACCCATGGCATCAAAAGCCTGTCTAACATAAAGGGCCACTCCTCCACCTCTTTTCCCTTTCTTGTCTCTGAAAAGCTTGTAGCTCTTCAAGCACTAAAGTGCAGCACTCCAGCCATGTGAGTCATCCCACCACGTTTCCATGATGACGACTACATCATAGTTCGGCTGCTGCACCATGGCCTCCAGCTCTTCCTGTTTGTTGCCCATGCTACGTGCATTGGTATACATGCACCTCAGCTGGGCCACTGATTTCTCCCCTAACTCAGGTTTACCACTCTTGTGCCTGCTTCCAGACAGCCCAACTGCATTCCCTTTCCCCTTCAAACCGAGTTTAAAGCCCTCTCAATGAATTCTGCCAGCTCAT
Source organism: Vidua chalybeata (assembly GCF_026979565.1). Classification (NCBI taxonomy): domain Eukaryota; kingdom Metazoa; phylum Chordata; class Aves; order Passeriformes; family Viduidae; genus Vidua; species Vidua chalybeata. The sequence goes on from NC_071530.1 coordinate 99,514,772, forward strand.
GAGCTAAAATCCTTCTGCCCTTAACAGATGGAGCCCATCCAGTTCCAGCAGTCCAGTTGATGAAAAATTTACCCCATGATCAAAGAACCTAAAATTCTGCTGATGACACCAACCCTTTAGCTACTTGATAATGTGAGCTCTCCTATTCCTTTCATCATTTATCTCTGCCACCAAAGGGACTGAGCAGAATACTACCTGTGCTCCTGCCCTATCAACCACTCGACCCAGAGCCCTGAAGTTGCTTTTAATTGCCCTGTTGCCTCTCTTTTCAATTGCATCACTGCCAGCCTGGAGCATCAGCAGTGGGTAAAAATCAGAGAGCTGAATCAGCCCAGGAAGTCTCTCAGTAATTCCTGTACCCCAGGGAAGTAGCAGACCTCCCTGTGGAATGGGTCTGGTCAACATATGGAGCCCTCTGATCCCCCCAGAAGGGAGTCACCCACTGAGTTGACTGGTGCTTTTAAAATTATTTAAGGCACTGGCATACTATAAAAATATTGTCTCCCAGTCTTGTAATTTATATTTTCATATGCTATTGTTATTCAAAGTCTCATAAAATAAAATAAAATAAAATAAAATAAAATAAAATAAAATAAATCCTGTTACTTTTTTGTTTGTTTGGGTTTGGTTTTTTTTTTCTTTTTTTGTCTGTAATTTACTTTAATTTGAAATTAAAATGCTTGGTATTTAGGCTTAATGAGGAAGAAAAACTAAATCTTCATCAGTGTGGCTAAATTTAAAATAAATTTATGTTTTGATTAAAGTGACCTTATTTTTTCTTAAAGTTTTGAAATGATTTTGTCTTTTAATATATGACTGAGCTGTACTCCCAGAGCTGCAGAGGGCAAAATGGTTCCAATTAGAACCAGACTCTCTCTTTTGTTCTCGTACACTGATTAACTGCTTAGTACCACCCTTCATCCCAGACCCAGGGGGAGGTAGATATCAAAATTTCCTAGAGGCTACATTATCTTAGGCTAACAATGATCTTTTACAGGTAATTTCCTGTCCATCTTTCCATCTGCTGAGTGCCAAATGGGAAAATTGGGTAACTTGATCTTAGAAAAGTCAGTGATGTTTTAACTGAAGTTGCTGTCTTCCAGGTGTACCAGAAATCAATAGACCTTTTATTTTTGTAGGCCAGGATCCATCTCACTTTGCTAACCATTTAAGCAATTAATCCCAACAAATTGCCCCAGGTTCCTTTGCAGTCTGGTGAAAGACAGATACAAAACCTGATTTGCCTCATTTTAAGATTTTCATTAAAGACAAGTGGGATGAATCTTCTTTTAGAGATGCTTTTGTTTCACTATGGAAAAGGAAGACCCATACAATTAGCTTATAATAGATGCTTAACTCTTAATAAGGCTGAAGTTGGAGACGAGAATGCCCTCCCTTCATAATTATATGTTGCCTGACTTCCATCGCACTTTACCTGTAACATGCTCCTTTGCAGGTTTCAGATTCTAACCCTGATTCCTTGAAGTGTTTGTTTATATCAAGTCCTTGCAAAACTGGCAGTTTTCCATAGACTTTTCAATTGCCAATGTGGTGCAATAAAATAGGATTGAGGAAAAACTCATCAAATTTCTACTTCAGTTGGGTTCAGTTGGGTTTCATGGCTTACTCTGTTCTTGTGGGCAGCTTGATGCTTCCACAGGAACCAATGGATTTCTAATACAGAAAACTGTTGAAAAAATTACTATGAGAAAACATAAAATTCTTCATAGCATGTGGCTGAAATAATTGCCACAAAGCTTTGTTGTGCTACCCACTTATTTTTGTATTTCAGACTAATTGAGGGCTCCACTGACTTACATTGAATTTTATGCAGACACTGGGACATTAAAGAAGACAGTGTTATTCATGTGATCTTACATATTAATATGTTAATATTAATATCCCTATTGAGGGAGATTGGACTTCTTTGATATAAAATTACATTTTTTTTTGTGGTGGGCTAACCCTAAACAGCAGCCAACCCATCCTCTTGCCCAATGTCCTGTGGGATGAGGAAGAAATAGAAGGAAAATAAGACTCATGGATCTAAATAATGACAATTTAATAAACAAAGCAGAAAGACGAATTCATTCACTGCTTCCAATCTGTGGGCAAGTATCAGACCATTCCCTGAAAAACAGAATCTCAACAGGTGTAACAGGTGCTTTGGAAGAGAAACACCATAACCACCAGCATCCTCTCCTTTCCTCCTTTTCCCCCCCATCTTCTATTACCGAGTGCAACATCTTATGGTATGGGGTTCCCCTTTAGTCAGCTGGGGTCAGCTGTCCCTGCTGTGTCCCCTCCTGATCTTTTGCCCACTCCCAGCCTAGTCTCTTTGGAGAGGAAGAGAAAAAGCCTTGATGCTGTGCCAGCACTGATCAGCAATAACCAAAACACTGCTATGTTATCAAGTCTGTTTTAGACCCAAATGTAAATCACAGCACCATATGGACTGCTATGAAAGAAGTTAACTCCATCCCAGCCAGCCTCAGCACATTGTGAAATGAAGGAGAACAGTTGGAAGACAAATTTTTTTCTTAAAAGATAGCATTCTGATTTTTTTCATAAATCAGGTGGAACAGAGAGTTCTTTCACATCCTTTACTCTGTCTATAATGGTACATTTTTTTCTGTGTTTAGACCAACTTATACCTCATATGACTTTGATATAAAGCTTATTTATAATTTGTTTCTTATTTCTTCTAGTACTAGCTCTTTACTGATATGTACTATCTTATTTATAACAGGGAGTTCAAGAATCAAAATGCATCCTTTTTAAGCTTTATAATAGAATATATCCTCTAGAATAGTCATATCTTCTTTTGCTGGACATTGCTATTGATAACAGACACTCAAAGTAAAAATGGATATTTCGCTTTTACTGTCAAGTGTTTAAGTGCTTCCTTCTTTAGTACTGCCAAATCGCCAAGTGTGGGAACTGAAATGTTGGTCCATTTGTATCATGAAAATACTATTTTTTTTCTTTGTGTATTTTTGGTTTTGGAGGAAAAGAGTGACCTTCTAATATACTAACTGTACTGATTCAAATATATCTATCAATCAAAAATGAGAGAGAGGAGTGAAAGTTCCACCAAAACATTTTGATGAATTCTTGTTCTGACTGAAAACCCATATATATATTTAAATCATTTTGAAAGAAAAGTGCAGAAGAAAAACAAAGAAAAGTAATTTGATACAAATCTTTATTCAGTGTAAAGGGATTGACTGAGTTTACTTCATTGATTTGAAATACCATAAATGAAAACTTGTTTGGACAACAAGATTCTCTTTTAATGTTCTTTTCGTATGAAATTTGCATTTGCATTTACATTGCCAGGATTCAGAGAAAAAGGATGAGATAAAAGATGTTTTAAATTTGTCAAAATCCTCACAATAGGATTCTAGGGCTCAGTGATGGTGAAGTAGTTCTATCAAATGAAGAAGACAGAAAAAGATATATTCACTACATTATAAAAAATCTTTGTGAAATACTAAAGAAATTCATCATATTCTTTGTTATAGTCCTAGTCTGTGTCCCAAAAATGACTGGTGGTGTTTATATAGATTTCTCTGCTATCTTGGTTTAAACTGTATCTCTTTTGGAGCTTCCCCATGATTACAAGCACGTAACTCATTTAAGGGTTCTACCCTGCACCATTCTTTCTGTGCATGCCAAATCAGCAGAATTCTCATTCATCTGAGACTTCTGGAATAGACCTAAGAACTTCACCCACTAGTCTTTTTGGTAGATGGACATTGTATCTCTCAGTGAATTTATTTAAAGAAACTGGTCATTTTTTTCTTTGTGCACTATCTGCAAATTTTCCACAAACACACAGTCGTCCACAGAATTTCTCTGGGAAATAATGTTGAATTTCCACAAGAAATTTATGGATTTTCATTTCATAAGGTGTTTCAGAGTGAAATTCAAAACAAAAATAAAGTTCATATAACAAATAGAGAGAATATAAAGAGGCTCCTTAAAGTTCTGTAAGATTTTTTCCATCATAGTCTCTTTTACAGTGGTGATCATAGTGAGCATTAAAAAGAAAACAGTGCTGATGAAATTATCAACATCTTACATTTGAATGAACAATCCATTTGGCTATTGCTTCTGTGGAGAAGAATTTTTATCTGAAAATTTGTTTGGCTAAATACCACACTATTCTTTATCTCATAATTTGTTTGGCTGAGTACCACGCTATTCTTTATGATAAAAGGCTTAAGGTACTAAACATTTCACTTTGATGGTAAAAATGAAGAGGAAGGACCTAGATAAATATTCCTGCTGTCCCTGGAATTCAAGGAAACTATGGCTACCTGTGTCAATCCTTTGTAGCTTATATAATATGGGAATGGCCTTGCTAGGAAACTTGAAGTAGATCACAAAGAAAAAAAAACTATTTAAATGTGACCTGTGTGAGTTCTAGAACAGAGCCCGTACTGTAGAGTCTGAGTATATAAACAGGCTTTATTTACAGCACTCTTCAATATCTGACTATTTCTTTGCCATATATTGTACGTTGAGGTGATAATTAAATAAACCTTTCCTTCAGTTGTGGAAACATTATCACTTGAGCTCTGCATGGGCAATAAAATACAAAATATAAAATTCTTTTTCAAGGTCTATGTTTGAAGTAAGCCTCCAGTGTTTGAACTAACACACAATTGAAGCTCAAGTGTTTGAACATAGCTTTGCAGAGACTAGAACAGGTTCACAAAAACATTCCTTTTAAAACTGACTTTTGAATTGGAACAAATATTCACAAGTATTATTGGTTGCTCAGCTTGACCTGTTTCCTGCCCTGTCTAATACAGTGTAAGGTGTTTGCATTCCAGATTTTGATTTAAGAAATGCTTTTCATTCTTACTGTGTGGTGGCAGGCACAGTTGGCATAAGAATACATAGGCATAAGAATACATAGGCATGGAAGAATTGTAGATTGAAACTCTACACATCTTCTGAGATATACTTTTTAGACCAGAGGTGAGTAGGTAAGAGGCAAAACATTCAGAAAGCAGCCTACACTCAGTTAACCACAGCACAATTTAGCTATATTCTTAGAAGGATGACTCATTCTGCCAATACTGCCATATAAAAAAAAATGACCTCTACTTCATAAAGTAACATTTCGTTTAAGTGGACAATTCAGTTTTACATTTTTATTTTTAATACTGAACTGGCTGTACGATATAGCTCCATAAAAAGCCATATATAACACAGCAGCAATTTTCTAATAATAACGTGAGGAATTTATGAAAAAGTATATCAAGCTTCAAGCACATCCAATAGGCAATATTGTGAGGCATCTCATGTGCTTTTCTATGTGATCTGGAACTTGAATAAGAATGGTCTAATTTAATAATATAACTCAAAGAGTTACAAAGAGGCACAAGCATCCAATTAAGAAAACTTATTTTGCAGAATGAGATGCTCTGCAGTGGTAGAATTTTCTGAAGGTTGTGTTAATCATACATGAAAAATCAACAAAGAGAAAATGGAAATATGTAGTTTGACAAAGGAGAGATACTTTCATTAGATAATCAGTAAAAGAAATAGTGCTAGATAATTCAATTCAGAATCAAATAAACAGCTCCAAAATGTGAATCAAATGCCAGACTTGACCTTAATACAAATTTAATTTTATCAGCATGGAAAATAGATGTTTGAAAGTAAAGTGGTCAATGTAAAGTGTTTATTATACATGATGATTCTGAGTTCTTGGGCACCTGTATTTTTTTCATAATATGCCTAAAGAAAATACTGTTCAGTACTTTCAGATTATTTTTTCTCTTACAAGTTCAGCCACAGCAGTCGGCAATTTTATTAGTGGTTCCTTAGACCCAAGAGACCTGTTTCGACACACAATTTGCTTTGGGTTTGATTGGTGGTGTGACACCAACTAACCATCAAGTCACTCTATCACTCTCTCCCTCAGCAGAATGGGGGAGAAAGTAAAATTTTAAAACTTGTGGATCAAGATAAAGGCAGTTTAATAATGCAAAATCAAAGCTTATGTATGGAAACAAAGGAATACAAGATTTTTTTGTCTACTTCCCATCAGCAGACAATATCTGGCTATTTTCCAGGAAGCAGTGCTTCTGCATGCATGGTGATTGCATTGAAGACAAACATTGTAAACAAAAAATGCCTCTGCAGCAGCACAGAGGGTAGGCAAATGGGGCTGTGGCCAGTTCATCGCACATTGTCTCTGACTCTCCTCCCTCCTCAGAGGAAGGACTCCTAGCACTCTTCCCTCGCTCCACTGTGGGGTCCCTCCCATGGGAGACAGTCCTCCACCAGCTTCTGCAATGGCACTCCTTCCAAACAGCTGCAGTTCATCACTGAATTCTCCAGTCTGAGTCTCTTCCCCAGGTTCATCAAACCTGCTACACTCTGGGCTGTTTTTTCCATATGTCCACCAGTCCTGCCAGAAGCCTGATTCAGCATGGGCTGCCCACAGGGTCATAGCACCCTTTGCTCATCCATCTGCTCCAGCATGGGTCTTCCATGGGACGTATGTGGTCTCTGCTTCACCATGGGCCTCCATGGGCTGCAGAGGCACTGCTGCCTCACCACAGCCTGCACCACAGGCTGCAGGGGAATCTCAGCTCCAGCACCTGGAGCACCTCCTCCCCCTCCTACTCACCTGACCTTATTGTCTACAGGGCTGTTTCTCTCGCATATTTTCACTTCTCTCTCCATCTGCACAATGCAGATTTTTCCCCCCTTCTTAACTTTGCTATCCCAAAGATTCTACCACCATTGCTGATAGACTTGGCCTTGGCCAGTAGTGGATCCATCTTGGAGCGGGCAGGCATTGGCTCTGTCAGACATGGGGGAAGCTTCTGGTAACTTCCCAGAGAAGCCAGCCCTGTAGCCCCCTAGTACCAAAACCTTGCCACATAAACCCAATATATGTAGCTCTCTATCTGGTTTAATTTAACTATTCTCATGCAGGAATGTGATATTAGAGTGACTTTTAAAACATTTTTTAAGATTAATTTTCAAATTCTTCAAATTCTTAGTTACTTGCTAAAAAAAGTAGCTCCAATCAGCAGGAGACATCTATAGATTAATCTCTGCAAAAGCCCATGCATCCAGAGAGTTACAGGTTCATGTTGCTACATTTTCAAGGATTTAATGCTTCTCTCAGGGTATTCACTATCCACAGGAGCCCTCCAGGAATGCCCACAACATGGTGAGCAGCTGGGCCACGACGGACAACACACAAAGAGGCAGGGGAGTAATGACAGCACTGAAGCTTGGCATTCCTGGTGTTATGCAGTTCTGAAGCAGGACAGAAAAGCCTTTCTGTCTAGAATGAGCAGCCTGAAAGCAGATTTTAACCTCTATTTTGGCAGAGACAGAAGTGACACACTGGCAGATTTCTCATTACACTCATCCTGTGATGTTCCACACTTGGTGTTCAAAGTAGTACTGGCATGCCTAAGTGAGGGAAGTAAATCACAGGGGACAAGGCTAGCTGTAAAATGGAAGAGCACACAGGAGAGCAGCAACCGGAATTTCAAACTTCGCTTTGTTTTTTTTTAATTCTGTAACCTTTGTTCATATCTCTACCTGTGCCTTCTTTTTATTCTTGAGTACAAGGGTTGTTGCTTTGCTTTGCTGCAAGAAAAATGGCAAATGGCTCCTGTTAAAAATAGGTTCAGAAGTTCAAGTCTTCAGAGCTCTTGCTAACTTCAGGCACTGCACAGAATATTAAGATGGAACAATATGTCTCCTGTGTTACGCTTCTCCAGGCTTCAAACTCAAATTGAGTCACTAAATAATTTTGCTACACAGAAAACAAGAACCAGACAAGATATATCTCTGTAATAAGGCTGTTTCTGGATGCAAATATTTTCCACCTTCAGGTAAAAAATGTGGAAGGTAATGAATGGAAATCAAGCCAAGATGGGCTCTGATGACCAACTATTTGCATTTATCTCATTTATCTCCTCTCTGTGGTGGTACCCTGACTTTTGAGGAAACAAAGGTCTACACTTCAATATAGAAGATCTAGAGTATAATTATTTCCAAGTCCTTGACTCTAGAAGTTGCTAAGGTATTTCAACACAGTACATCCACTATAGCTTTCACTCAACACAAGTTCAGACACCTTTTAAATACACTAGTGTGTCCAGGCAATTATCCTCACTGAAGTAAATGACAAGGCTTTTACTCACTGTGCAGGACCCTGGAGAGACAATTAGAACATCTTAATAAAAAACAGGTTGTAGGCACTTTGATAAAGCTTCTGAAGCTATGTGGGATGGACTGCAGAGCATAGCCCAACAAGATGGTGAGGTTCCCTTATGCCAAAATATGGTTTGTGTTCTGTCCTCTTCCTTTCTGTCAGTTTTCAGCTCTGCCTAGCTCTCCTATGTAATCCAGCAGAGGTTCCTAAACAAACTGAAGGAAAAGCATAAAAAGATAGTTTCCTGCCAGCCTGGTGAGCTGAACCAGCTCATCATGAGATACTAGTGCCAGAGTTGTCTTGTAGGACAAACTTTTGGGCCAGCTGTGAATGAAAATAAAATGGTCTCTGGAGGACTCAGGGAACGGCAACCACATCAAGGCATACACATAGTCCAAAAACAAATCTCTCAAGAGTGGATATACAAACACATATTTGGGTGGATATACAAACCCATACTCCTACAGCAGTTTCCTTTTTGTTCAAACAATATCCAAATGTCTGCAGTTTATTCCATGTTGAAAAGCAGAAAATTTATAATGTATTTTATTTAAGTGAGAATTGCCCATATTCCTGGATGACCTGGTCATTTGATCTGTAAAGCAATGATTTTCCTTAATCTACAGAAAAGAACTAACAGATATTAGGGAAGGTTTTACATTACACTTTTCCTATGGGTACAATGTCTCCCTCAAAAAAAAAGGCCAAAGTGAGAGTACATGAAAGACTTAAAAACCAGGATTTGTTCTTATATGTACTTGCAATAAATGGAGCCCTGTATTGATTTATTGCATAGCTGCCTCATACCAGTGCAGATACAAATGAAAGATAAGATTTTTATTGGTAATCTTGATAACCTTCTCTGCATGGGCAGACATTCTGCTTTTTTACAAAACAAAACACAAAAACAAAAAACAAAAGCAAAACCAAAAAAACAACAAAAAAAAAAAACCCCACAAAAAACCAAACCAAAGCAAAGCAAAACAACCCCAAACAACCACAAAACCCCATAACCAACCAACCAAAAGAAAAAATCCAATCTGCACTTTTTACAGAGAACTTTGTGACTTTCTTGTTCCCTGTGTTTTGCTGTGTGAATGCACACTGATTTGTGGTAACTGAGATTTTGTTGTGCAAGAATACAGCACAGGTACTATTACAGAGGTGTATACAAGTGATTCAGATATTATGTGTATTAGTCTGGATGTAGCTTCTCTCTAGAAGTTTCAGTGCTGATTATATATTTTGCTAAAGGAGGAAGGAAGGACAAAAAGTTAACTCCTACCATGTCCTTTCCTTGTCAATCACGCAAAAGAGAATTAGTGAAAGAATTAGTGTTTCCTATTTTCATACAAGAAATAGGAAAATCAGGGGTCTTTCTGCTTTGTAATGTAGTGTCCTAATGAATGCCACTTTCTTAGAAAATCTCATCACTTTTTAATATATGATAATGAAGAGATTGAAGGGGCTACTCTATTTTGCTGAAAAATATTGAGCTCTCTAGTTCTAATGCTATATTCAGATATTAAGGAAAAATTCTAGTTTATAAAAAACTAAAACTATTTTTAGGTAGATTAGGAGGCATTATGATGCTGAAACTTAGGAAAGCTGCTCCCACAGTATGTTTAGAATTATAGGCTTATATAGCTCTTCATGTGTGTGTGCATGTGCTTTGTTTATGTACCTACATACCTATATTATAATATAAACAAATTCTGTGACAGCTCTAACTTTTGTCACATTCTTCCTGATTTATCTGTCAGCCACAATGTCTATCTTGTACCATTAATCTGGCAAGTGTTTGAGTTAATTCTTGAAGACACAGAGTAACTGTTCATAAATTTAAAATGTCACAGAGAATGTTGACTTATGGTAAATGCTTATTCCATTCATTAAATTTGACTTTTTACCTCAGAAATGCAAATCAGACCAATATTGGATAGGCATAACTTATATAGGCACACATTTGCCTCCATATCCATGCATCACATTTTGTATTATTTAACAGCAGTCTGGTCCTGCTGTTTTATTGCCCAATTGGCTAGGATGACATATGACCATAAGAATAGATAGAGGCTTACATTTGCATTTGTTCTCACATTACAGAGCTCACAAGCAAACTGGTAACCAGAAGCTTGTTATCTAGAATTACAAGGCGCACATTGCTACCATGGTAATGTTTTAAAAAATTAAGTGTTCTCAGTAGGTGTTCAGTGCCTCCATATTTCAATTAGTACATGCTTACTATATGCCTACAGTTCTTATAGACTGTATATTGGAATATATTATTTGGATGTGCATTATGCATATTTGAATGTCTACACATTCTCACTGCCAAAGTTTCCTACCCAGTATTTTGTGAATATATTACAAAGGAAGAAAGAAATCTTGGAGGAGAGGAGAGAGAAGGCAAGAATTGAAGGATGAGGGATGTACAAAAGTGATGGATCATTTTCCTGATCCCAAGGCTACTGTACTCAGGGCTGCTCCTGAGGTATAAATGAGATTTTTCTAACTCTTGCTGTGTGCTGACATACTTAAAAGGCAAAGTTACAGGAAGGATTCCCTATAGCAGACAGTAAAGTTTATGCTCCCAAGGCTTCTAGCATCCCTTGAATAGTCTTCAGTAATCTAAATGTCACAGCAGACTACTGAAAAAGACTACTACACAGTGGGGACTTAATTCCCCAGTTCCAAACATGTCAAAAGGTAATGATATCAGTCAGCATTGCCACATAAAGAAACTACATCTCAACAGATGGATTTTCTGACCAAATATTGCTTTGATTTTCACAGTGGAAAAAAGAACTACAGAATTTGGATCTGTTGTCTTTCATGATTTCATATATATTGCATTCCCAAACTAAGAGAAAAAATTTATAAATGGCATTTTCATATAAATAAATGTATGTAGATATGTGTGTGTGTGTGCATATGTATTTGTACATATTTATAACTATAAAAATAAAAATTAGATCAACTGGTCATGTATGCACCATATATATACATCTGACTAAATATAAAACATTTTTTCAAGGTGATGGAGCTTCTTCCAGTCCCATCAGAGTCAACTTGAGCTATGAATGTTAAGTACTTCTGAAGACTGAAATGTTGTTATTTAGGTGACTAAACATTGCAAAGAGCTGTCATGTTTGAATACACAGGCCACATTGTTTAGGGATTAATCAACTTTCTGCTATCAAATATATCAGCTTACTGGAAGAGAGGAAGACAATACAGTAACCATGAAAACTGAAACCTGACTTTAGGAAAAGAAGCTAACTCATTAGATCTTTATTTTGCATATGAGACATTGCACAAAATCATTGGCCTTTCTTAATAGGCAGTTTATGAATACAAGAGAACAAAAAATCCATATTCTATCATACAAGATCTTCACAATGGCCACTTTTTCTCTGTATAAAGCACACAAAACAAACCACAAACCCTTCATTATTCATTATTTTGTCTGTAGAGGCATTTGTCTCATCATTCTGTATTTTTGTGCAAACACAGGTTAGTACAGCAAGTTCAACCTCTTTTATTTATTATCCACACTTTTGGAAAGATATCTCTGGACCATAAGTCCTTGAATTAGAAACATATGGCTAGGCTAAACATTTCTGGCAGGGTCATGAAGAGCCTGTCCATTCAGCCATGACCAGACAATCAGGGCTTTGATCAAGGGACTTTGCAGGATTGGGACAGATCTAGAGCTACTCTATTGGAGCAGACTTATTTCTCCAGTAATTGCAACAGATCTGGAGCTACTTCTTTGGAGCAGACTTTTTCACCAGCACAGCTCTCTGTGTAGTAGCACCCTTTGTCAGGTCTCAGCATGTTCAAAGTGCTGAGAGACCCTTCTGGCCTGGCTCACTTATTGGTACTGAAGGCAGAGGTAGGGCCAGTCGGCCACCCTTAGGGGTCATCCAATCATCAACAAATGTTGGAAAGCTGCTGTTGAATTTTGGAGTTACATTTCTGCTGATACAAAAGCTACTGAACTTGCAAGATATCTAGGAGAACTGTACGTTATAATAAAACTTTTTTTTTTCTTTCAGAAGCAAAATTTCCTAAAGCAGTACTACTTAAATATGATGTCCACTTTTTGTACCATTGTCAGTTTAATGAAAACATTTTTCACAAAGTTATTTGTTGTTTAAATGATCAAAAACCACTAGGAATACAATAGGTATACCAAAACATACTGTGACTTGATTGGAATTAATGCATAACTCAAAATTCAGTGGAAAGTTTTAAACTTCCTGAGTAATAGTAAAAAAAAAAAAACAGTACCTTAATGCTAGAAATCACTAAGGAAACAAAACATTGGATCTTCACATACATTTGTTGCTTTAAGTTTTTAGAGTCAATGTAAACTCCTTACAAGTAAAGGGCACTGTAGTTTAAAGTAGTTTTTCTCTTTTACAAGCTGTCTTCTCTTTACTGCTCTGTGATTTCAAATTTTCCTATGTCTATATATATTTTTAGACAGTTCCTGTACACATTTCAAAATTGTACATTTATTTGTATTTAGCAAATGAGACCTATGAAATGCAGGAGGAGGATGTGCAAATCTGAAAGCAGACAATATAACCTTTAACATGCAAGGAGGTGGCTACCATTGTTAATTACAGACTTTCTTCAGTCTTGAAAATTAAAGAAGAAAAAATGCTGTATTTTTTCTTCTGTTTATTTTCACCTTTATCCTTTTTTGTTACTGCTTTCATTTTACGTGGACTACACTTTTTCTAAAAACTGCCTTTAACCTTGATTTTATTGGTCTTTTGGAGGAATAAACATTAACAGAATGTTAAGAAAAATGAGAAAAGGTGAATCCTTTGTCCACAGGGAAAAAAAAAAAAAAAACAAACAAAAAAACATAATGTAACTTCAGTTGTTTTTTCTCTCTAAGCACCTGTAGGTGAAGGGCCTTCACTCACTCAACCCTCCTGGCCTATACAGGAAAAGGAATATATGTGACATAAAAGTCAGTTGCTTTTTCTATTAAGACTATAGAAAATGTTAGTTTGTCATCAGATCTGGCATTTACTGCTGTATTCCTAAGTGGTAGTATAGGTTTTCTGCATTCCTCAAACCAGACTTGAGTGCAGGTCCTATGCCCTCAAGTTTGGAAAAAGAGAAAGCTGGGAAAAAATCATCCAATCATCCAGTAAAGTGAATTCTGTCCATTCTCACTTTTTAGCCAACAGGCCTTGGTCTACCTCTGCTCATAAGTATTTTTCCACAGAATGAAAAAAAAAAAAAAAAATTCTGCCCTCACCCTGACACTTATATCATGGCAGAAAATATTTCCCAGTTCCTGAAGAAACTTAGAGCTGCATCAGCCCTCCTGGAACACAATAAGCAGTATCCAGCAGATATTATAATTTCCAGATCAGTATGGTGCTTTTTCCATCTGTTTCCTCCCAGTCCACACTAGACTCAAGATGGACTTCAGTAACAGAAAATATGAGTTCCAGAAAAACTAAAGATTATGTTCTTAATTAGACAGATGAAAAAAAAGAGAAGATCTTAAAAGGACTTAAAGAGAACAAGAAGACTTGGTTTGTACATATGTACTTGGTATGTATATACATGTGCACACACACATGTAAGCAAACAGATATAACATCAAACAACTTTTGTAACATCATCAGGCATATTTTGGCCAGTGATGCAAAGAAATTCAGCTAACAATATTAAGCACTGAATGTGACTTCTTGTCTTTACCACATACCCAGAAGATTTATATCTTTTTAGTACTGTAATGTTCTGTTTGCACTCTTTAATAGCCTTTCATTTTCCTTAAAATTAAGATTGTAGCTTTAGTGGACTCTTTGGGGACTATGAGAAAGAAACAGGTTTAAAGTAGTTTTGCTCTACTAAACCTACTAAAGTAGGTTTCCAGGGAATGACACATTAAGATATGTTTAGAGATTACATATGTATTGGAAAATATCCAGCATACAAAAATATCCATATTTATGTTATAAATTTAATTTTCATCAGTCATATTTTCCCACTTTTTAGCAAGTCAGATGAAATAAAATTTTACTGTTCTCTCAGACAACAAAATCTAGTATATGAAACTCTCCTTGATAAACAAAGCACTGACTACATAACAGACATCACTGAAATTATACTTTCAAAAAATGGGGTTTTCAATTTTTAGGAATTAGGTTAAATAATAAGAAACTTCATTACACCTAGATCTTCTGGAATTCATCACATAAACTCGCCTGTTTCTTTTTAATACATAATTTTAAATTAAAATTTATCACTATATATTTTGATGCATGCATATGAACTGGTTGCTGACTTTCCTTTTTGAAGAGATGGTGTCTCATTCTTTACAAAAGACCTCATGATGTACAACAGGTATTTTAGAACCTGGATCCATTTCCAAATACAGCAGAGGGCTGCAATTAAACTAGCTGAGGTCTCCACAGTACCTAATATTAGCTATTTTGTTTAGCAGATGTCTGGACTCCACAGTTTTGCTAAAACAAAGGCATGCAATGTACTCAAAGTGATAAAGGTTTGAAGACATGCCACATACACTTCTCAGATTATGAAGGCAATGATTACAGATACTCATTTACAACAGATACTGTTCAGTTCTACACCCATTATTCACAGGTGTTTTTTCTTTTATCCTTAAATGTAAAATATTCTGTTCTTATTTCACTTCAGCTAGCTCAGTTTTTCGACTCTCTCTGTGTTTTTCAACTGAGCCTGAAAGAGATTAGGGAAGAATTAGGGAAGAATTAGGGAAGAATTAGGGAAGAATGAGGGAAGATTGCTACCTCATACATAGGTTAGCCATTTAAAAATGTATCATTCTTGAGTGGCTACTGGGAATAGGCAATAGCTAGCACTCTTGTTTCTGAAAGTCTGATATTTTTCAAATGACCTCTTCATTGTACATATACTAACACACATAAATCCATGGACTGTGCTGGAATGAAGCCATGGTTACTGAGAGAACTGGCTGATGTTTTTAAGCCACTCTCCATTATCTTTGAAAAATCACAGAGAATAGGCGAAAATGTTCAAAGACTAGAGGAAGGCCAGTGTTACTCCCATCTTCAAAAAGGGCCTCCTTTCTGAAGTTGTTTCTTTTCTTTTTTTTTTTTCTTCTTGTAGTTTCCTGGCCCACCCAGGTAACTACAGTCCAATCAGTCACACCACTGGAAAGATAATTTTGGAGGTCATCACAAAGGAAATAAAAGAAAATATCATCAGGATTAGTCAACTTGGATTCACCAAAAGTAAATCATGCTTTACCACTCATAAGCTTCTGTAATGGCATGGCAGAATGGGTTGAAGAGGGGAGAGCAGTGGATGTTGTCTACCTGCACTGTCTCCCATAACATCCTCATAGATAAGTTCAGGACATTTGTTGAATGAATGGACAGTGGGGTGGATCAAGAACTGGCTGAATGGCAGAACTCAGAGGGTAGTGATCAGTGGAGTAGAACCCAGTTGGAGGCCTGCAGTCAGTGATATTCCCCAGGGATCAATACTGGGTCCAGTCTTATTGACCTTGCTTTGATGATGATACAAAACTGGGGGGAGTGGCTGATACACTTGAAGGCTCTGTTGCCATTAATTGGGACCTGAAAAGGCTGGAGAATTGAGCAGAGAGGAGCTTAATTAGGTTCAACAAAGGCAAGTGCAGGGTCCTGCACCTGGGGAGGAATAAATGCAAGTACCAGCACAGGTTGGGGCTCATGTTCTAGAGGGCAGCTCTGCAGAGAAGGACCTGGGAGTCCCTGTGGGTGACAAGCTGGCCACGAGCCAACAGTGCCCTTGTGACCAGGAGGGCCAATGAGATCCCAGGGTGCATCAAGAGGAGTATGGCCTGAAGGTCAACGAGGTGCTCCTTCCTCTCTACTCAGCCCTAGTGAGCCCACATCTGGAGTGTTGTGCTCAGTTTCCATCTCCACAGTTCAAAGTAGAAAAGGAGCTACTGCAGAGGGGTCAGTGGGGGTCCACAAAGATGGTTAGGGATGTAGAGCAGCTCTCTTACGCGGAGAGACTGTGGCAGCTGGACCAGTTTAGTCTAGAGAAGACTGAAAGGGGATCTCATCAATACATACAAATATCTCAAAAAAAGAGTGACAAGAGAATGGTGCCATATTGTTTTCAGTGCTGTCAAGTGACAAGACATGCAGTAATGGAAATAAACTAAAACAGAGAAATTCCACCTCAACTTGAAGAACTTCTCTACAGAGCAATGCAAGTGGCTGCCCGGGAAAGTCATGGAGTGTCCCTCTCTGGGGATATTGAAAACCCACTTGGACCCATTCTTGTGTTATCTGCCTTGGCAGAGGTGTTGTACAAGAGGGTTTCCAGAGGTCCCTGCCAACCCAAATTATTCTATGACTCTGTGATTCATTCAGACCCACATTAGAAATCGGTGAACCTTCTTAAAGCTTTCTATCTTTGTTTAAAATTTTTAGACTATAATTATCAGGAGAAGATGTGCTGAAGTTCCTCAGATAAATTTTACCTTTCCTACTGTTTATATACACAATTTTATTCACCTCTTTTTATACCAGTAAGGTTCAATGTCACATGAAACATCAGCATAACAAAGCTGTAATATCTGCCACAAGCCAAGCTTATTTAACAACTGGGAAATGTATAAGTCATCAGGGTAATTAAGACTGAATGGAAAAAAAAAAACAGAGTCATTTAATCTGCACTTATTTCATGTCCCTGCACATCAAATGCAATTGAAGAAGTAGAATTAGAAACCAGTGTATAATATGTACTCTTCTTAAGCTGAAAATCAGAGGGGAATTTCTACAAGTCTGAAGGGCAATGGATTTGCAAACATTTTCAAATCTGGTGAATCACATTTCCAGCACCTGATTTCAAGGACTATACACAACCAGCCATTTCCTAAAGGTTGTTCTCTACTGATAAGGCCAGTGGTGTCAACAGGTTATATAAGACTGAAAGTAATCTGAGGTCACTTCCCTCCCTTTCCCATGCTTTTGGAATGAAGTATCTCATTCTGGAGGGCAAATTTCATCTAGGAGCATTCGTGGATCACATTTGACCTTATATAAAACAGAAAAGTCTTGCATGAAAGCTATACTAAAATGTATCATCTTCTGTATCTGGGGCTGATCAAAGATGCAAAATCCAGTTCAGGGAACAATGTTGATCACATTTATCATGCTGTCTTCAGGTTTCCCTTACACTTCTGCAGGAATAGACTTTCTGTTCTTTTCTGATATGTGTGTGAAACCTTCCTCTGTATAACAAGGAAGGCAAGCACAGAACTGTTTTCCTTATGTCTCTGTTGTATAAAAAAATTAGATTTTTTCATTTGGCAGCAGCACCAACAACTGATAATTCTGGAGCAGATACAGGTCTCTGTAAATCTAAGGATTTGTATAGCTTTTACCTGTAAATTTAATACATAGAGTAAGTTGGAGGCATATTAGCCTGCTTGACCATTTCAATGGAAGGTTAATAAGATCTTTAAACAAATTCACTTACATATATTTGAATCAAATATTTCAAGAACTGTATTTTTAATGGAACCAGAAGAATTTTTAGTCTCCACCTCTTCTTTAATGTAAGATAGGCAAAATGCCCTCTAACTATTTACAAATTTGCACATATCCAGATTTGCTGAATTCATAGGTTTGGCTCACTTCTAGTTACTGCAGCAAGATACTGTAAATTATACTAAGATGTAGTAATTCAAAAAGAGTGTAAAAATATTCTGTATTTCCCATTATACCGAAAAGTTGAGTTTCATCACATAAAAATATTGCTTGCCTGCTTCTCATAAAACAGCTGAAGTTTTTATAATAAAGAGGTAATAGCTTCATCTAAGCAGGTATCATTTCTCTCTGTAGATTGCTCTCAGATAGTAAGGCAGACCTAATGCACGACATTCAAAAGGGCATTTAGGAATATTGGTTACAACTTATGTTTCTGTCCTGCACTAACTTGAAGAAATGAAGTGCCATTACTACCCCAGGAAAGACCGTGTCAGTTCACCTTCACACCTTTTTGTGTGACCTTCTGAGATAGCTTGTTTCAAGCTGCCCACCAGTCTGACCTAACCCAACATACAGAAGTCCCAGGCTGGTAGGAACATAGACCCAATTTTTATTTTCCAGTGATATTCAAATGCTTCTAAAATCCCCTTCTAAATGACAAGATGGAATAAAGTTGCAGTGCTTTTCACAGGGTACGTTGCTACTACCTCGGACAAGGCAAAAT
Organism: Vidua chalybeata; assembly: GCF_026979565.1. Classification (NCBI taxonomy): domain Eukaryota; kingdom Metazoa; phylum Chordata; class Aves; order Passeriformes; family Viduidae; genus Vidua; species Vidua chalybeata. The sequence continues at coordinate 99,533,229 of NC_071530.1, forward strand.
GCTCATTTATTTATATTTTTTTATAAGAAACGTGTAATATATGTCAAGAATTTATGCCCTGGATAGAAAGCATCCCTCACATGGCATTACAAAATTTATCACTACAGAGGTTTCATATCTGCCTCTGAAACATCTGTTGTTGGCTACTATAAGATACCAGTATAGATTGATGATTAGTCTAATCTCACATGACATTTTCTCTCTTTGAATTATGTTGATGCATTTGCCTGAATGTAACTTTTTACCATTAGAGGAAATGTAGAGCATATTGGCTGTGGAACCCCAAGGTGAACATGTTTCATGCACTTTGGATTGGAAGAGGACATTCCAGTTCAAATGACCTAGCTCTTTCTATAGGATTTTTTTTCTGGAAAACTCAGGAATTAGTGAACTCCTTGGCATTCAGAGGTCTTTCATGTGAATTGGTCCTTTCCAGTTCAATGCTTCACAAAATGATTGTCTTTCACAGTTCTACTCTCCATCTTTGGAAAGCTGGCCTTAGCAGCAGTTCATCTCTCTCAGACACTTCAGGGACATCAATCAGTAAGAAGGTCGCACCCAGACTCTCTTCTGAAAGCGCGGATGCACTGAGGTACACATTAAAGTAAAGTTGGAAGTTCTTTCAAATTACAGTGCATTAGTCTGGGCACCTAAGGAAAGTATTGCCAACATTAGGCAGTTAACTTGACTTCTGGAGTTACAACACAGTTAGAAATCTTCAGAAACAATTTAGATTTGATGCCCCCAGAGGAGCCCCTTCCTTCCCACTACCCAGTCAGGGAGACTGACAATTCTCAGCTAAGTTACTTCCAAGTTGCTCTAAGGTCATTCTATTTGAACAGTCTCCTGACTGTTCAAATGATAACTCAAGATTAAAAAAGGAGAGCAAACTGAAACATTAGAAATGCCTGACCCTGGAATAAAGTAAAACCAGATGGCTTTTGTACCACTTAGCTTCAAGATGTGGTTTCTTTTCCACTATATGGTTGGGCTTTTTTCCCTTTGACTTATTATGAATGCCTCCTCCTAGTCCCTTTTAGTTTGCAATATTAATTCATACTGGTTTATGTACATTTCAAATATTCTAATTTTGTTTTGATATCCTTGATAATTGTTCTATCCTAATGTGTATATATAGTTATAAAAAGTACAACATCAATGGCTGGAAATAAACAATTAGTCACCCATACTCTTAACCAATCTCTGATTTAGAAAGTGCTCCTTTTGTTAGTGTTTCTTGTTCCCTGGTTTTCAATATGCAATCAGAAAGGCATGCTTAAAAGATGTCATGACTAAGGCTTAGCAGCAGTGTTTTAATGCCAGCTTCCACTCTCATTTGTATAATTTCCTGATATCCAGTCAAAGAGAGAAAATTATATTATGATTCTTGATTTCTGATTCTGAATTATCTCCTCCAAGTGTAATATTCAGTTTAATGTACAGCACCCATGAAAGCATAGTACATAATGAGAATGTTCTGTGCATTGTTATTCCACAAATGATTACTTCTTTGATCACAGTATAGCAATGCCAACCTGTTTAAACCTATTGTCAATATGAATAAACAAGTTCAAAGTGCTTGTCTGAGCACAAAGCAGCCTGCAATCAAGCCAGTATGTTTAGAAGACAAAGCAGTGAACAATAAAAGGTTAACTTCTAACCTTTGGTAATATGATAGAGTGTTGTTTTGGTAAAATCATGCAACCAAATTCAAATCTGGCTTTTCATTGCACAAAAACCATATTCAGTGTAGATTTGATGCATCCCTAAACTGTAAGACATTCTGGCTGTTAGGAGGCAATTTTCCTCTGATATATGTTTTTAATCCAATTTAAAGCTAACTCCCAAATTGCTGGATTTTAAATGACAAGAAATAGCAGAGCTCAGCTAATCTTTCATAAGTTCTAAAGCTTTCAAGTGACTGTACAAAAGTCAGTGCATATTTTTCCAGTCCAGTAAATTTATATAATGCATCTTGGAAAATTGAAAACATCATCTTCATTAATTTTTTTTTTTTAATAAATTAAGATCTTGATATGTTCTAAAAGAGAAAAAAAAAAAAAAAAAAGGCACCAGGGCCAGCAGCAGCAACTTTTGGATGACCTAAGATGATATATCAAGATGGTTTCTCACATCCTCTGACTGGAACCATATTGTTCAGGCAGGCTGTTCTAACTGTGCAAAACCACCTCTAATACATCTTGGAAATAAATGGCTACCAGAATGCTGGAATTAATCCTTGCTCCAGTGGTCTGAATACATGGATAGATGAGCACACAGGAAAGAGTTCTTTCGGAGGAGTTCACTCTGCACCTGGAAGTCCCTGCCTCTCTGCTGACAACTGTCAACTGGCCTTGTGTTTAATCCTAATCATAATTTACAGCTAAGGATTTACTCCTACTGGGGAGTCATTGGGATAGTTTATGGTGCCATTATGAGGCATTTTGAACTAATCCAACTGACTAATCCAGTCTCATTGCAGTTGATTTCAAGCCCATAACTTGCTAGTTCCTGATAAGGGCAAAAAGCCACTGACTTCAATCATTCTGGCTCAGTCACAGAGCCTAATGTCCCTAATCACAGAGCCTTTGTCCCTAATCTACTGCGGGTGACTCGGTCTTCCCTTTTGGCATCCACACCCCTAATTCTCCTCTTTGCTGGGATTCTTCCTTCTAAATTTATGGGTTAGGGATATTTATGATTTCCTGACCTTAAATCCCAAATGATTATATTTTATAAAAACTTATTAAGCTCTCAAATAAACAAGTCAAATACCTGCACAATGCTATAACTTCTCAGTTTTCTCTTTGTCTCTTTAGTTTCTTTGACTAAAAGATTTACATGGCAATCATGCTTCTTTTGTGACATTCTATATTTGATTCTTCGAGTTTTAAAAAGCATAATATATGCTTAGTAAATTATGAGCAATCCCCTACAACATCTAAGCAAGAAAACAGTGATTTCATAGCCCTTTCTGATTTAAATTTCTAGGAAATAAGAATAAAAATCATAATGAGGCACTCATAAGCCCGCAGACCATAAGCAGACCGTAAACAGTCAATGAACTGTTTCTCACAATGGGTGGATAGTTATGCATGTAGACTGTTTTTGCATTTACTGAAGCCACTGGAAGGATCACATGGGCCTACTAACATATAGCAAATTTATGTATTTCTATGAATCCTCTCTCATCAGAGATTTAACTGCAGCCTTTAAACATTTACTCCAAGAGTTCATTCTATCACAGTAAAATTTTGCCTTTATTCTATTTCTTTATTTCCAAACATCTGATATTTTCATATTTTGTCTGCTATATCAGAGTCTTCTGCTTATCTTATATCTGTTCTTCATATACTCTGTGACTACCAGTTCCAATTCTTCTCCATGATATCCTAGATGCCCAGGACACTATATTATATGTCTTTTCCAAATTGTTTATACCTCTGGTCTGAAACCCCTCCAGATTTTAAGTCAGTTTCTGAACTGTATATCTGAGAAGTGTTTTCAGTAATGCTAAATAATAAAGCTATACTGATCCTCCAAGAATCTCAAATTTAAACTCACCAGGGATAATTTGGGGTAATATCTGGCTACTGTAAACTAAGGCAATTTGGAGAAAACTGCATTTGCTTTATCATCTTCTATAAATCCATTCTTACTTAAACTATTGGATTAGTTTACACAGAATCAATATGAGAATTATATAGCTAATGGAGTCATCACATTTGTATATTTTTAAAATTAAAACACTGATTTTTTTTCTCCTTTTTTCTTTTTTCTTTTTATTACCTTTCAGTCATCTGGAATTTCCTAATTGTTTTAAGTTGTATTAGAAATCAACACTGAGATACTAGGAAGCTTCTTATTATTTTCATTTTTCACCTTTGGGATAGGAGGTTGCTCAGATCTGTTGTTTTAAAACTAGCCTGCTATAGGACCTGCAGCTTCTGATTTACTGTTAGTGTGAAAAGTATTTAATCAGCAGCCTTGGGAATGACAGTGTTTATTTCATTTTTCAAATAGAGAGCAGAAAAAATTATTCAATAGAAAAGGGAAATATGTATTATTTATGATATATCATTTCAATCTAGTAAGGGAAAAGTTATTAGGATTTCTTTTTTTCTCAGTGTAGGTAAAAAATTCTCTTACATGGTAGGTTCTAAGGTTTTCCTTTTGTCTTTTTGCTCCTTTATCAACTTTTCACTGTTCTTTGTTTCCAATTTATATTCATAGTTAATAGTCATCCTATTTTGCTATTTGTGACAGATACATAGAATCAGGATAATTTGGGATGGAAGGGACCATAAACATCATCTAGTACCAACTCCCACCCCTGCCATGGACTGGGATACGTTCCACTAGACTAAACTTGCTCAAAGCTCTATCTGACCTGACCTTGAACACTTTCAGGGGTGAGGCATCCACAATTTCTGTGGGAAAACTGTTTCAGTATCCTACTACCTTCACAGTAACTATTTTTTCCCTAATATCTAATCTAAACCTACACTCTTTCAGACTGAAGCCATTTTCTCTTGTCCTGTCACTACACACCCTTGTAAAAAGTCCCTTTACAAGTCTCTTGTATGTCCATTTAGGGTAAAAAAAAAAAAAAAATTATATAATTGATCTTTGCACATATTCCCACACCCCTCAAAAGTGATCTTTCAAGTCTTGCTGGATCACCTTAGGAGAGCCAACACTTTGACTCTTTTGGGGAGACAGGAGGCAAAAAAGGGTCAGAAACCAGAGATCTCCCTTACACTTATCCATCCTTCTCAAGTTACATCTGCACAAAAACCTGTGCAAAAAGGGGAAAAGTTGCTTTGCACTTTCTTTTTTTCTCTTTCTATATTAAATGACATCATGAAAGATTCAGTATCCCAAATCCACTGTTGTAGTAGTTTTACAAAACCAAGCAATTTCATTGCACAGGAGATCCAATTGTGGTGGTAGAATTAGCCTCTCTGGAAAAATTCAATTTAATCCAGCTGGAACAAAAAGGTTTTATAAGACACTCCCAAAGTTTTAGAGAGGACTTCATAGTTTCTTATCTAGGGTTTTCCAGACCTGTGTATGGAGTAGTGCAAGCAGAAGTTCCTACTTTTCATTCATCCAATACACATCTGCCACCATCAGAAATTCCAGGCCAAGTCTTCAAAAGGGGTTTGAGATGCTTTTACGTTTTCTCTGCCAGCTGCTACTTGTTTCATGCTACTCAAGTTCCCCTGAATTTTTCCAGAATGAGTTTTTTGCCCCATTCTTTCTTCAGTAAGACAGACATTGGAAAATGCTGGAACTATGGACCCCACATATAAAACACACACAAAACACACACAACACAGTGCAGGATAGAGAAGAAAAATAACTCACATATGTTTGCTACCCTTGGTGAAAAGGCCAAGACAAGTTCTCCTGATTTCAGAGTTTTAGTATATTTTATACACTTCCTATACATTTAACACATGTACCTTGCTACTATTTAGTTAGTTATACTTTTTTAACCACAGGATAATAAATCTTGCTATTTACAGGCAAGCAATATATCCACATTAACACAAATACTCTTTTTGGTAAGGTTTTTGTTTGGTTGAGGTTTTTTGTTTTGGTTTGTTTTTGGGGTTTTGTTTGTTTGTTTGTTTTAATATTTACATAAAGCATCCAGACTTCAGTGTGTGAGTTATAATATACAGAAGGGCTTTTTCATTCAGGAGTTCTTTCACTCTTTGCCTCTTTCTTCTATTCAAGCTTTGACAATCTGCCTTATTGCCCACCCACCTCTCTCTCTCCTACGCTGCCAAACACTCCAAGCTTCCCTATCCCAGGATATCTGTGCCAACACTAACATCTCTTCTTCATACAGGGACCCATTCTACTCTCACACCAATGCAATGTAGATTTACCTCAGAGAGGTAACAGCTGGTAGTTTTTCCAGCAGTTTCTGAAAGTACAATAGCTTCAGAGCACAATACATTTCTATATTACACAGGACATTTTAGAACATATTGACTATAGAAATTGTTTCTCTTTGTACAGGGAAAGCTGCAGTTCTATTTAGTTGACAGTGCATTTGTTTTCACAGTTTTGGCTCAGAAAATACCATAGAACAGGTGCGATGACAATGTTTTATGGTATATACCATATTACTCTGATAGAAGGTAATTCTTATCAAAAAGTGAACCAGATTTATGACTGATTTTAGAAGAATAACATAAGGATCCTGCATAAATGATAATTCCAGTTCCAGTTGTTTACCATATGCTGTCACATCTGGAATGATGTCCTTTTCCCTGCCCTGCACACATTTTGTAAAACACTGGGACTGTTACCCTCTACAAGAAAGGTCTCAACTGTAAGCAGGAGGCTTCAGCAATTTTTCATCTTTTTATATGCTGCCTTTTGTTTCTTTACTTACTCTTTCAGTGCTTATAATCCCCAAGTAATCAGGGCAATGTTTGCTCCAGTCCCTTGTCTGACCTGGAGGCTCAGAACTCCAGAAATACAGCTCTCATCTGCCCTTCTTTGACACAGTTCTTTATGGTTTTTCACCTCAATGCCCATGTAAGACTGATATTGACTATAACTGAGACATGTCAGGGCTCTGCTGCAGTCTGCACACCACAGAAAGCCAGACTGCTGGATGAAAATTTGGCTTTTTCTTTGTGCCTTCTTTCTCAATACATCTGATTTGGGAAAATCTAGTTAAACCTATCAGTCACATTTCTACTGATAAATAATTTAGATCAGAACTCTTCTCAGATCTGTGACATTGTACTAATTAAGGCTTTCAGCTTACATATGGATTTGTATAAAGGGCTTAATTGTTCATGCATAATAAAGTATAAGAGGCTGTGGTTGCTGATACACATACAAGCATTTATTGATTAGTTTCCTTATCAGAAATTTCTTTGTCCGGATGAGATTTCCGATTATAACCAACACTTTTTAATTATTTAAATGGCTTCTTTAGCAATGCTGACAGTGTTCAGAAAGCTCTGTGGTGTAAGAATTTACCCATCTGCTGCTTCAGTAACACAGTTTGATGATAATGTGTAATGCTAACATAACAGAGACAGGTACTTAAGGAACTAAGGATCCTGTTCTCATGTAGGACACTGTAGTTTGTAGCCATCACTAACTACCATCCTACCTTGACTAATTTTTTTCAAACATTCAGCTGTTCAAGAAACATTGAACAGAGACTAAAAACTGATTCAGAAATAGGTGCACTTTAAAACGTGTCAATTCTCTTCACCTTTTACCCATACAATTTTTCCTAAATGTACAGTGATTCTGTGGGATATTCTAACCACATCCATCATTCTAGTAGCTGCCATTAAAGGCAAAAATAACTCCAAGTTCATGGTTTTCTTCCTCAGACTACACTATCAGTAAAATTGGGTTGGCATTTCCTACTATCCGCTTCTAGAGCACTTTTGAAATAATTTTAAAGGCATACAAAAAAAAAAACCCACCATTCTTGTAAGCCACTGATGAGAAGATAATTGTTTACAAAAGTCTTTCTAGTGGATAATACAGGATCAGTCAATTATACAAAAATATGTCCAAATTTTCTTGACATAACACCAAAAAATTGCTGTAAAATTTGTGGGATTCAAAAGACCACAAAATACAAGAATTATTCATGGAGCAAAGATGTTATGTATTTCACTGCCCCACTCTGGCCCTTTTTTCACATAAAGAAAATTTTATCCCTTATATAATTAACAAAACTTGGAAATGGGGGAATTTTTGAATTCAGAAAAACTTAGTTATCAGGAAATAACACAGCTAAGAGTATAATTCAGGTGATAATGTTTTCACAGATTATTTTGAACAGGTTTTTTTACCACTATTATATTCAGCTACTATTTATTTTGTATACATTTTTTAAGAGTTAGTTCTAAAGATAACATGAAAATTTAAATATTTTTCATAGAAGTACAAATTACCTTTTCATTACGGGCTGCGATAATAACTGCATTTTTTTCACATCAAACCTGCAAAATATATAAAAATATTTTCATGGACTAGGATGGCTTTCCTGGAAAGAGTGGAGAATTTAACAATGCACACCACAGAACCCAAATTTACTAAAGGATTTTAAACAGCACAAAAAATTTACTTGCATTTGTATTCCTACAGTATTCAGGGGGTTAGTCAGGTTTAAAGTCACTGCTTCAGTGCTTTGCTGAATTAAGCTCCAGATAGAGTAAAATGATACTTTAAGTTCAGCCTTGAACATAGAGAGGAACATAATATCACTTATCCAAGTGCTTTGGGAAGAAAAAAAAGTAAAAGAAAAAAACTGAGAAGGGAGCCATCTGCTAAGTACTTCAAAAAGTTAGTCTAACTGAGAAGTTAGGCTGTCCCTGCCCCAAAAAGCATGTAATATAAATAAGCAAGACAGAAAACTATTGAAAAAGAATTACTCACACAAGCTGAAAGAACAGACATAGTTGGCAAGCACTGTGTCAGTACCATATTTTGTTTAAAGAAGTTTCATTTTCTTTTTGTCTTATGATGGATATTGTTTATCAGAGTAGCAAAGGGAGAAGGACAAAAGTAAGAGAAAATAAGAAGTACAGACCAACAAGAAAAATGGAGGAAGGCAGTAAGAAAGAAGGGACAGGATCTGGCTGGTGTTTAGCAAAGCCTGTAATCAGCACAGGAAAGTGAGCATACAGCAATAGAACTGTGGAAATATGTTAGCTGTTCCTAATTCTTCCCCTTCCAGTTCATCTGCTTGACAGGTTGTTTTGGGGTTTTTTCTCTTCTTACCCTCAAGATTGCAAGAGTAAGAAAAGAGAAATGCATAAAAGAACATATCTAGAAATGTCCAGTTCTGCAACTAGGAGTGCTCGATTTTTTTGACTTCCTAGGTTTGTTCAGGATACAAATGTCTAGCATGTACACGTGAGGAGGAGAAAAAGAAGGAAAGGGAAAGGAGAAAGGAGAAAGGGAAAGGGAAGGGGAAAGGGAAAGGGAAAGGGAAAGGGAAAGGGAAAGGGAAAGGGAAAGGGAAAGGGAAAGGGAAAGGAGATACTTCATTGGAAGTTTCTAATGTAAACGCACGTACATCAACTTTTATTTTAAGAGCATTTATTGTGAGGGCAAATATTCTCCAGTGAAACACTGCAATATAAAACAGTGCCAAAGTATTTTGGTTTTTATTTTTTATTTTTTTTATGTTTTTATTTTTGTTTTATTTTGTTTTTTTCTTACTTCCACTCCTTCTAAAGAAGACAGTGTTAAATACATATATGAAGGGGAGAGTCTAAAAAGAGCAGATGCCTACTTATTCCCCCATGCTTGTGTAAAGTATAGAGAAGGAATTTATTCAAACATAATTGGATCCAAATATTATGTAAACTTAGGTTATGGATTCAATCTCTATTCTTCAGGGACAGCTATAGATTTTCTAAGAAAAATGTAGTTGCACAGAGTTTTTTCACTTGAGTGCTGACTCAGTGATAACTGATGGGACTCAGTTAACTCCAGATAGAAATGTGGAACGCTCTTGGTATAACATTGTTCATTTGCAAGAGTTGTAGATGAAGTTTGGTTTTCTTGACTACAGCAGAAATCAAGCAGTTTCCTATACAGCTCTACAATAAATTCAATACTTGAGAAATTGTTTCTCTCTCCCTTAAAAAACACTTTCATAACTCTGTCTTCTGCCATTCCCACACTAATTCACATGCTCCAATAAAATATGCTTTTAAAGATTTGATTTTATCTGAATTACGCCTGCACAGGCCCAGCCATTTCTTTTAATGCCTCCAGTGGCAATCATTTCCCACCTACTGATATTATATTAGATAAGGGTACTTAAGCAGTTCTGCCTTCAGTCCCAAAAGGGTGAATGAGTGGGATGCATTCTCACATTAACAAGGTCTGTGATCCCTTCAGGACAAATGATTCCTTTCTGTAGCGGTGTGATATTCTGTTGTGATAGACGCTATAATATAAAAGAATGCCCAAAACCTGATTGATCGTCACAATTTAAAATCTAGCGCAGGAACAAAACCCTTCTTCCCTCTAGTAATCTGTAATCACACTTCTTCCTTATCCTTTACTCTAAATCAGCTTCTATTCATCAGACTTTTATCATGTTCTGTTAGATGAACTATGTTCAAGCTCTCTGTATCTTTTTTTAATCTTTTCTTTCATCTTGTTCTATAAAAGGAGAAAACAACAAAATATGCTGTTGCTCTGAAATAAGCACAGGTGGATCTGAAGAGGACTGTTTGCTTCTCACCTGCCAACATAGAATTCCTAATTGGATGCCTTGCTGTGACAAAAGACCATTTGGGAACCAACAATAACACTGCACTTCAGTTTTCCCATGAAGGTAAATTTTGTAATGATGCCCTGGAAATAAGGTACTCTCAGAGTTTCTATTTATATACCCATTTGAAGAGAAAAGTATTTCAAATTGTGTGGTGCCTAGGGACATGGCTGAGAGGTGGACTTGTTAGTGTTTGGTTAATGGCTGGATTTGATGATCTTAAGGGTCTTTTCCAAGCTAAATGGTTCTATGATTCTATGAGTTAAGAAAAGTTAAAACCATAAAAACAGCACTGCACTGAAATATTTTCCTATATCTCCTTGGACCTTTTCCCAGTTCAATGACAACAAAAGTTAAAAATTAATGTAGCTGAGAAATGGGGCTACCACTAAATACTGTTTATTTTCATGAATATTGGGATAAAGCAGAAATTAAAAGTGTTGCAGAGAATACAGTATATCAGTAAAATATAAAACAAGGTATTACATGAATTACAATATAGCTCAAAGAGACAAGGTATTTTGAATTTTTAAACAAGTACACTTGGCAAAGCACTAAAGGCAGCTAATAGATGCTGTGGGCAAGTACTAATAGGAAGTAAATGGGGCAATGGCATACATTGCTCCTTCCTACCTCTTTTTCAAGTGTTTCAACATAAACTCATTCTAGTTAAAATAGAAGTCTGCATCTGTGATCTGCTTTACAAGCATAACGCTAAATTAAGAATGATTTTAGAAATAGGAAGTATAAGTAATGTCCAAATGTGTTTTCCCAGAAATTGTCAAAGTCGTATTCACTTCATTCTCATGTTATGATGCCTTATTTTCAGGTATTCTTTTTTTCTCGTCCCTGTCATTTGGTCTAAATTTGCTCCATTTTCTCAAAGATCTCCTAAGTGGCAATGTTTTCCTAAACTAGGAACTATCTCTTCAAATTCAGTGTAAGGCTTTCTTCTGGATGCATTCCTGAAAATAGAGGAGGTGTGAGGTGTTTGGTGTTTGGTTCATCCAAGCACCCCTAAAAGCTCTGCTATGTGACTCAAAAATATGATGCAGGGCAAAGCTCAATCCAGAATTCCTGTTCTCATTTCTGTCTTAGTGATATTACCAGGAACAACCTGAGCCAACTTTGGACACCCTCATATTTAAGAAGTGTATATCTGGAGCACTTCTCACAGTCCGTGACTTCTCCTTTAGGAAAGAGATCCCAAGCCTTGGGTTCTCAACAATACTAGTTTCTCAAATGATAACAGGTCCTAGATGTTTCACATAAAACCAGCTAAACTGGAAAAGGCTAATGGCTCTGTGTTTAAGCAGCAGGTCTTCTTCTTCCTGATGACATCCTGCTGTCTGTGTTTGGACACCAGAGGGTTAGCCTGGAGAGCTTCAGAGCTGCCAGCACAGTTGGACTGTGTGTGGGTGTTGCAATAGTCAAGGCTTGAGAGGCTCTTCTCATTCACACACCAACCAAGTGTTGTTCATCTGGAGTGACAGCCAGGCATTGGTCCCTGCTGTCTCTGTTTCTGCCAGATAAAAATGTCACTTTTAAACAAGTCTGTTCAGTGGGGAGCAAAGCATTCTCCTCCATGCCTTCAAACACATGTCCTGGACTGGGCAGGGCTGGGTGGGAAAGTTTAGAAATCTTAGATTAGAAATCTCTGTTTAGAAATCTCAGTTTAGAAATATCTTCTTCAGTCATAGCCTGAGACACAGCACTGGGCAAACTATAACTGGGCAGCTTCTAGAGAATAAAATTAAAAGGATAGATAGGATAGATCATGGTGGGGCTATTGGAGATGACAGAAAAGTAATTGGAAATACTGAGATCAGTATTTTATCGGTCTATGGTGATTACTCTTTTAGTGAAAGAATTGCAGGTTTGATGAATGTCTTGAGCAAATGTTCTTAGCATTTTGTGAAATATTCTGATCTTTCACTGTTCTTTCCAACAAAAGTTTTGAAACTTCAAAGGGAACGCAAGTTATTCCACAGTTTGGGGAGGAGAAATAGAACAGAAATTCACAGTTTCAGTGTTGGCAGGTGGCATATCAGGAGTTGCCTGTGCAAGCAGAGGAGGGTTAGAATCTTATTTTAAAGTAATTCTGTCCATGCACCCTCATCCAGAGCAACTAGGGCTCTTTGTGTGAATACTTGAATCTGTGGACATGGCTCAGGATACTTTTGGTTTCCAGGTACAATATCCCAGGAAATGCTCAGAGGGGAAAATATTATGCTTCAGAGAACTCTAATGTGCTTCTATGGCTCCTCAGGAGGAAATTTCTTCCTTACTCTTATCGACACCACAACATGGGATAAATCAAGTGCAGTTCTGGTTCCCACCTGCCCCAGTGACCCCACACCATATGGGACTGTCCAGAGCCTGCTATGACCTTCTGCCTGGAAAAGCAAACCTTGTGTGTAGTGTGAGAGGGCACCAAAGAATCTTGCTCTCATAAGTCCCGTAATCAGTTTCCCAGAGCCAGGATGCTGCTTTGATTAAAGTGAGCAGAAAGAGAATATTCTTCACAATGTGTTCTGTGCCTTATTCCAGATAGATATAAATTATTATAATTACACGGCTCTCTAGCTGAACATGAAGTTAAAGCAATAGTAATGAATAAAGATTCCTAGATTATATTCTTTAGCCTTTGTCCATAATAAAGCTCTGGCTAACAGGTTCATTTGAAGCAGGTCTCTGGGGACACTGAAATAAATGCTTTCATTACACCATAGAAGCCTCAGCAAAAAGCAGGGAAATAAAGTAAATCTACTGTGGATGCTAGTGCCATTAGAACATTACCCAAGGAAATTAGACACATTACTAAGGAAAAGAGTGAGACCGGGACAAACCCCCCACAAAATTAACAGTACACATTTTAACCACTGTGACAAAAGTTTATTTCCTCTTATTTCCTGAGTTCAGAAGAATTGTCATCAGCCCAAAACACCTGGAGTTTAGATTACTATGTGCTAAATTATGTTTATGTACTTGTAAAACAGTGCTACATTGCTACTGCTCTTAAAAAGCATATTTTCTAAGAGTTACTTACTTATGTGTGAAACAGACCTTTCACAATAAAATCTGAGTGTTTTCTGTATACCTAAGAAGTACCTCTTTTTGAAAAAGAGCTCTTTCTGAGGGACAGAATTAGAGGAGGGCAAAGCATAGAGATGCTTTCTCTAATTCCATATAATCTTGCAAAATTTGTTTTAAAAATGTTAATATCTGTCCATAATTTTGTATAGGTTCCTAAGCTACAGTTCCTCCACTCCGGAGAAATAGATGAGAGGAAGTTTGCAGCAACTTGAAATGGCAGTCTTACCCATTCCCCTCTACTGAGGCAGAGTGTACTCACAGTATAGATAGATTATCCTGGCACTGACTTGCTCAGCCTCCTTTTCCTTGTGAGAGGTTAAATTGCAAGGCTTTTTGCTAAAATGTAATTAAAAAAATAATAGTCTCCATAGCAAAAAAATATAAAATCAAATCCCATTCACTGTACCTTGAAGGGTAATTTTGAATCTGAATGCTGTATCAATTAAAACAAATACATATTAAATTTGTTAAGAAATTAAACATATAACTAAGTATTCTAATATATTACATTAGTATTTAAAATGATTACAGCTTCTCCCTCCTCAATGTCATACTGCCTGTGTCTGTAGCATTAAAAAAAAAAAAAAAGAAACAACTTTCCAGAGTACATTGAAGACAATATTTACAAAGGCCCGTCTTATGGTGCTATCAGATTTCATGACTTCACCAAAACATTGTTCATCTGAAATAAAGCTGGTTTATTTTCTAATAGTAGGCATTTATAGACATTGTATTGTTCTGAAAATTACTTCAGAGACAGCATAAAAATAATTCCACTTTTATCAACCTCTATGTAGCACTAGTATTATAGCATTGTTTTCATGTTATAGTGAAGGTTGTATTAGTCCTACACCATAAACTCCTATTTCTCTGGATTTTATAACCATGATTTATGGTCCAAACTAAAATTTGCTACTAAAAGTCAAAGTTATACAGTTCACAAAAGTCTAACAATATCCACAGTACTTATTACTTCTATTCTGGATGCAAAAAAATAAAGTCTCTTTAGGCACAAATTTGTGTGTGTATATAATGCATGTAAATGCATAATACTTGCACATAATAACTAATGTTTAAACTCCATTTTTAGGCACACAGAAACACAGCCTGCCCATGTATGAATACACATACGTATATATGTGTGTGTATATATGTAATTCAAGAAAATCCAAAATATTGTATTCAATTTCTTCTCTTTGCTTGTATTATTTTGCAATCACAATAATGCCAAAGCAGTATTCTCAGCAGAGGAGTAATCTCTAGCCACATTCAGCTCTGAGACTTTTGTCAGCACTGCTTTTGTGACAGAGCAGGGAGAGGAGCCAAACAGCCGTGTGTGATAAAGCTATTAATGGAAATTATCTTCTCAAAATTGCCCTCAGAAAAACTTACATTGTGCTAAAGATTCAGAGACACGAGCCTGGCTGCTGTCACTGCCCCCATTTTGCAGAGCACAGACATGAAGAAGATGAGTAAACCACCACTATGCCCATAAGTTTTCAGCTGCATTCAGATAGCCTCTCTAACAAAATGCTGAGAGCAGCTTCAGTATTAGTGTTTCTAGGAGGTGAACCATTTTTCTGCAATCTCTTATTTAGTATTTTTTTTTCTAGTGAACAAGACATGGAAATGTGTTCACCTGAGAGAATTCAATTCTCTGAAGATGCAGCATGTAATGTGCTGTATTCATTCCTCTACCTTCCTTAACATGATGCAAAAACAAGTAGTTGATTTACTTAGGGTTTACAGAATCACACATGATTTTTTTTAATTAATCAACATTTCTTTCATGCTTTTCAACAAAATTATTTATTGCATGTTTTTGTGTATTATATATAGTCTGGCTTATGAGAGCAGTTATGTGTTTTTTTCCTGATTATGAATTTACTGCAGTAGTCCATACTTGGATCTATTTAGACCAAGTTATCTTCATTACAAACTGAATATGGTTTTGTTTATCAAAAATTAGAATCTGTATCATCCTTCAGACTTTCACCCCAAAGGGTGTCCTTTAATTGGAACTGTTGAAGATATGGTCTTATTTTTTAAAGCTTCTAGAACAGGGAGACCATATGGACAATTTTCACACTTACATTAGTTGTAACATTCTTTTATCTTGTTCACTTCCATATCCTTAACACCCTTTCAATGCACAGCTTCTTAGTATTTCCCTTTAAGAGATGGAGAATAATTATCCAAAAAGTATAAAAGTGCACTGATTTTGAGCTGTACAGAACATTTTGGTCTTGCTTACACTTGCAGCTAAAGTAGTCATGACCGGTTTCACTCAGCTGTTCCTGGCCCACAACATCAGTAATTGGTTGTTTTGCCAGTAAAAGGACAAATTCAGGAAACCACAAATCCCCCACAGGAAAGGCCTTCACACCTATTAATATTGTACCATAGTGTGGAATATAAATTTATTAACCCTATTTTTCCTGAAGTGAGAGATGCAATTTATTTGATTGTATTTGTACAGTGACTATCATGAACACCTGTAATGTAGTTTGTTCCTTCAAAACCAAGCACTAGTGGAGGAAAACTCAGCTGACAAAAAAATGTGACAGAACTAGTGACTTTGTGCAGTTACACCAGCTGCTCCAAACTTTCTTATAATCAAAGACAGCTGAAACTGTTCTGTTCTTTTTCTTACACCAAAGCTAAACTTGAAAGAGTGTTTTTGAATTTGAATCCAAAAGTTTTTACGTGCAATTAAGCTGAAACCAGAATTGTATCGAAAAAAAACATTGTTTCTGTCATAGATGTTATATTCTTTGGGCATTAAATATCTTATTGCAAGTGAGTCCTTCCAAAACAGAGTTTCTTATACTGTTTATGTCAGATTTATCTTCCTTTTGATTCATAACCCCTCTATTAACCTTTTCTCTGGGGCTATAGGTCTCCATGTAGGACAAATATAACTATTAATAACTGTATTAATCTTTGCTCCCTGGTTAACAGACTTGGCCAAAACAAACTTCATCTTACATTTTTATATTTGTAGACTGCAAAGATTATTATTGCTACTTATTCATGTTCCTAATTAAGAAATTTGAAATTAAGGGCAATGTTCTTTTTTTGATATAATTAAAACTGTATTTCACAGAATGGTGCCTGAATTTCCTTATCGCACTCTGCGCCAATTAACTTGGCCCAATTTGCTTGCTGAAGTGGCTAGGCCAATTTAATTAGCCTGACTTCACTCTCTGATTCTGTATCTGAGTATTACAGAGTTAGTGTTTAGCTCCATGGAGTGACCATAATGAATCTGTATGTATTTGGGGAGTAATTGCTTTAGTAATGAGTAAGGAGAAAACAACAGTCCATATCAGTATGTCACTTTCTAAGCAAGCTTTCCTGTGTGAGGTCAGTTTAATAAAATAACCCACAGTCATTGTGCATCTTTAGGTCCCATTAGCGTTTCTGGTGTTTGTGTGAGCAAAGAAGTGATACAGCCACAGGTGTTGTACCTCATAAAACCAAATCAAGGTTTTAAAACTAATGTATAAAACATTGATAAAACTGCTTAAAAGTTTGGGTAAATATATTCAGTACTTTGGGGTTTTTTTTAGCTTTACAAACTATTCCAAGAGTGGAGGAAAAGCATTCCCAAAACTTCTTGAATTAGAATGTTTAGCACCTATTTAGTCTGCTTGATCTCCCAAGTACTTTATAAATGTTAAATTCTGCCCAATAGTCTTCTGATGTGTAATACCGTTATTGCTATTTTTATTATCGATAACCTATTGATATATTTACTTAATTTCTCCAAAATGCAAAATTAAATAAGCTATTTGGAGAGTTTGTATGAGAGAGTTGTGCCATAACTTACACCAGCACAGGTTAGATCTGTTATCTGGAAATAAGAGAGATGTTATTTCAAAATCTTCCTTACCAGGTGGGGTATCCTAACACTTTCAGGAATTCATCGCCATATCACCTGAGGGTGTAACCAAGACAAAGGCAAGGGAGTGAAAGTAACATATTTCTCAAGTCAGAAATAGAGGGAGACAATGATTTTCTCAGCATAAAGGCTAATATCCTGCCCAGTCAATAAGGCAATTGACACAGGAGTGTAGTATTTCATGCATCTTCCTCTACCATGTGGGCAAAGAAAACTAAGACAAAAATCTAGTTTGAAAGGACATATCGATATCATAGAAAAATTTGATACCAAAAGTGAATACAGAGTTCAAACTTTCGTAGTGAATCACAGAATCATAGAATCAATCATAGAATCATAGAATGGCAGGGGTCAGAAGGGACCTTAAAGACCATCTGGTTCCAATCCCCCTGCCATGGACAGGGACACCTTTCCCCAGATTTGATTTCTCAGGTCCCCATCCAACCTGGTCTTAAACACTTCCAGGAATGAGGCATTTACAACATCCCTGTGCAGCCTTTTCCAGTGTCTCACCTCCTTAACAGTAAAGAATTTCTTTCTAATATCTAATCTAAACCTACTCTTTCTCAATT
This sequence comes from Vidua chalybeata, assembly GCF_026979565.1. Classification (NCBI taxonomy): domain Eukaryota; kingdom Metazoa; phylum Chordata; class Aves; order Passeriformes; family Viduidae; genus Vidua; species Vidua chalybeata. The sequence continues at coordinate 99,551,089 of NC_071530.1, forward strand.
TGAAGTAATTCCCCCCTTGTTTTATCACTACATGCTCTAGTAAACTCTTACCTACCCTGCTCAGTCACCAGAAATCACTGAACTCTAATCTCCAGGGAGCATGTTAGATCTGTACACACTTTTGGATTTGGCAAACCTTTACTTAAGCTAAGAAGTTGCTTATGCTATAAATTGACCTACCTTTTCCTTTGCAGGGAGATCCTACTCATTGTGGAGCAGTGGTGGTGGTACTAAGCAGTTGCGCACACTTCTGCAGGCAAAGCCTTTATTTGATGTACATAAGAATTGTGCTCTGAGATATATATAAACTCGAAGGCAAAAGGAAGATATTAAGGCAGTGAGGATCATAGAATGAAATTTATATTAGTGGAAATGAGAGGAATACCCCAAGATTAGAGAGTCAAGTTTGCACAGCCCCATCCTGATCACATCACAGAGCTGCTTGATAGCAATATTACCCAGAAGTGCACCATTCAATTCCATTTACATTGCCACTCATGCTAGTGGGAGCATTAGGACATCTCAAATGTCATAGGTATTTTCAGGATTTAGTAGAACCTGAACACAAGTAAGGTTAGTCAGTGGATATCAGCAGTGTAGTAAAAGCATAATCTTTCCTTTGGAGTATGTCCTTTGGAGTGAATTTGTTTTAGGCATGATAGACCACCACTTATATAAACTTCTCTTTATTTGTAGTGTGAATTAAAGCTGAGGTATGGCACTTAAACTTCTGTTCAGCCTTTGGAGAGGCAAGCTAACCTGATATGGGATTTTTTTATCTTTTGGTCAAATTCATCTTCAAAAATCTATTTCCCACTCTTTGCATTAGATGACCATACAGACAGCAAACTAAGTGAACTAAGGTCCCTTCAAGATGCAGTTCAGGAACAGCACCAAAATTCCAAAGCTAGATTCAAGATGCCTGCCATTATGTGATGTAAAATTAATGTGGACTGAAATCCAAAACTGACCTGAACATGGCCTTGAAAATTGTGAGCTGCAGGCTGTGAAATTGAAATAGAAAAGTATAATAATTATCTTCTACATTATTCTGTATTTTGTAGTTCTTTTGAGAATGACTTAATGCAAAACCTTGGCACATGCACATAAATTATATAACTAGGGTAAAACACCCTTTTCTCTCAAGGAAAGTAGAACTGTTCTAGGATACTATTGTTCAAAAATGGCCAAAAGTCTGCCCTTGATAAAAGAACAGCAGTGTACATGGATATATGAACAGCCATGGCTCAATGGCAATCTAGACATTCACACCTGGGTAATATGGGAGTAATATAACCAAAAACTTTAAATAGTCCATTTCTTTATTTTTCAGTTAACATGGATTTGAATTATTTGGCAAATGAGATCAGGAAAACTTGCTTTTTCCTGGCAGATTTACAACATCCTATTATTGAATCTGAGGAGATAAAGATGACAGAAGTGTTTACAAAACTAAAACAGTTAAGATTTATGAATTTCCACATTTATTCATAAAAAAATTTGCATTATTAAACTTCGTTTAGATGGAAAAAAACAGTAAATGACACATACCTTCATCTTAGCTGGTAAAACACATTGGGAATCCAGATGAAGCCCTGAGGTTTCATTTTGTAAAACCACAGCAATCACTGCTGGTGTTTTGCATCTTATTTCTGCCAGACTAGTCTATTTGTATGGATTATGTAGTTCCATACACATGATTCAATAATAAAGCAACAAAGAGGCTAAAATACTTGTCATCAGTAGTTGCTGATTATTTCCCAAATTTTTTCAATTTTATTACTTATTCAAACAACTGGTTATGGGTTTACAATTCTAATGTTAAATATTCTATAAAAAATAGTATGTTTTTTTTTATTTCTTCCCTATGTCATGTGGTTATTTTATCGAGTGATTTCTGCTCATAGCTCTAAAACTTACTGAATTTTTTTGACTTTAATTTGATTAGTTTATAAATATATTACAAAAAGCAAATATTGTTATTTTCCTTAGTACTGCTCTCTTTCTCTATTTGCCAAGCATTGCATATAAATCAGGCCTTCTCTTGCTTTTTGGCAACAGCATGAAAAGGAAAATGTTCAACTGAATTAATATGCATTAAGACTCATAAATAGCTCACTGGATGGGGAGCAGTTGTGGTTTGGTCTGGGTCATGTGGTCATGTTACACAGGTGACTAGAAAATTATTCTGGTTATTTCCGCACACAATTGCAAATTCTTGTTCATTGCAAACAGAGGTACACTTTTTTAAGCATATATTTAAAGGTGGGCTGGCACACCTATGGTTGACTAAATATTTTCGTTGGGAAGATACCAAGCAACAGCTCAGGCAAAAATGGGAAGAAATTTTAGGAGTGGAAAGAAGTAAAACAGCTCTTGTCTTTATGAGAAAAGCAATCACTGCACTGTTTTTCAGGCCTAAATATTAACAAAATTATTTTATGAAGCACACACATGTAACTCAGGCTAACAGCAAACAAAAACAATCTGCTTAGTCATGCAAAACTAAAAAATAGTATTTTCCTATGCTAATTTTCTTAATATGAAACTGCCTGAAGATAATTTTTTATTTCAGTCTCCAACAGGAGTAAAGAATTGTTTGTACGCCACACACAACTGCCTTCAGAATAAATTAATCCAACAAAACCTTTCATGGTTAGTTCAGCAAAATCCAGTTTCTCACTAGGGTCACTGCATTCTCAGTTCTTCACCATTTCAAGGAACCTTTTACAGACAGGCTTTTGAATCGACAGGGTCGATTCAAAATACAGTTGCTTCTTGCCTTTGGCTATCTTGCCCTACATTTTACTTTAGGTGCTGTCTAGTGCTTCGGACCATTACTGTAGAAACCAGTCATATTTTCAGCTGATGTCTCACATAACAGACCAATCGCGAGGCTGATGGTCCAAAGTTAGAACTAGCAGATGAATGAAACTGAAAATTTATATCCTACATTGAGAGCCAGAGCTACTTAAGGGAAAATATTTCATTAAACTTGTCACCAGATGACGCAAGGAAAAACGATGCACCACAGCCTTGGTCACGATGAAGAGACTAATTTATTTTCTCTGACTCCAATCTTTTATAGTTTTCAAAAGGTGCCAGTGGATTGGAGGGTGAACGTGCCACCTCTCCAACGACACTGGACAAACTACCTGTACATCAAATTTCTCCGCCTCTATGAAAGAATGCAAAACAATAGGTTGTTTACAGAAAGTTGTGTGGGAAAGTTCTCTACAAGAATGTAAACTCGGAAGGCTTTAGAAAACTCTTGAAAATCAGGACGATATAAACTCTCCCAAGGTTCCTTTCCCAGGAACAGTAACAGAATGACTGTGAGCATATTAAACTGGATTTTGCTTAAAATTCTAACATACCTATTCCATAACTTTTTTGCAATTTCCCTAGGAGAAGATCTGAGTAAACTTACAAAGATTTACTCTTCACCAATCTTCTACCACATTAGCTATCTCTGCCTTAGAAAATGTCCCTTTTTAATAGACAAACACTTAAGAAAATTTATTGGGATTTCACATGGAGTCTGACTCAGTAAAGTAGATTTAGGCATTTCTTAAATTCCTTTGCTTCATCTGGGAAGTCAGCAAGGGCAGGGGATTTCATATTTAGATTATATTAGAGCATGTGGTATTCAAAGACATTTTTTAATCTAGTTTATCCCAAAGTACCAAATCAGTACCCTGAAAGTTTTTCAGTAGAATCAGGATGTTCATGGTATTGATGGTATTTCAACAGATGGGCCAGTGTTTGAAGAAGATTAAAATGCTGTTTTGAGAAAGAGAAGCAAAATATCTGTCACTTTATTCACAGCTGTTCTTTTTTTTAACTTTCCTGAGATTAGGTTGTTGAGAAAGCAATGATGATTTTCTGACTTCTCCCCTATGTGTTGGTCTTCAGGTCAGAATTCAGAATAAATAGTAGATCATTACAAATGACTGGTTTATTTGACTGCTGTATGTGTTTATGTTATGCAGGAATTTCACCTTGCAGAGCACGATTTTCCTTGGAAGGCTCCTCTACCTCATCTCTCCCAATATTCCAGGCTAGGACTATAATCATGAAAGATTCTAAGTTATATGATGATTTTGAATGACTCAGCATTTGGTGCTGGTGACACATCTCTTATCTACAAGAGAGCAGTACCTGAGTCTCTCCATGAAATTCAAACACAAAGCTCCTATTTGCTTCAGCTGCAAAAGCAAAGCCTCTGATCTTCTATAAAAATTAAGTTTAAATTCAGTGTTAGCTGAAAATTGGGAGCAATGAAGATATGTCAAAGAAAAGAAACCCAGGAAATCAACACAGACTAATATGATAATATCAGCGTAATATAGCTGAACTCACCACCAATTGTCTTGGTGGATGCAACCTGGAAGTACAGCAGTCTCCCTTTAGCCAGTAGGACTGACTGACAACTACTCTTTTTTATGCTACCCAGAGGGATCCCCTGTGTACACGGATAGGTTCTGCAATATGTGATCTTCATAAACAGTTTCTAACTCTCAGTATAGTTCCACGTATCTCTGTCACTGAGTCTCAATAACAGTTATCAACTGAAAAGTACCCCAAATTTAATTTTTACTTTCCACTTATACTTCCATGGGAAAAAAACATAAAACATATGCTGAATTGAGAAATATTTGGAATGCAAATCTTACAAACTGAGTCCTTTCCTTAGACACCAGTTTAATTACTGATTTTCACATCATTAACACAGGTCATGAGTTGGCAAAAACTCTTCCAGATATGAGCTCTTTCCTGGCATGAACTATTTAACAGAAGGACTAAACTTATATACTGTAGTAGCAATCAGGAGAAAGCAATAAGAAATCATTGACACATAAATTGTGGGGGCTTTGTAAATTTAGCGTAAATCTCTTCATTACACCTACAAAACATATACCATTTAGCTAATGATGCACAGCATTAATTTTCAAATTTTAATTAAGATTTGAACTTATCATTATTATCTTTAGTGTCCTTGTAAAAGTTATGTAAAAGTATAGTATTCACCGTTTACATTCTAAAGAAAAGCTGTCCGGATGCTGAAAGCTTGTCAATCATTTTTCAGATGTACCCAATAGATTTCTGGCTGCAAGGTTCTTTCCTAGCTATGAACAAAAATAGAACAAACAAACAAGAAGTGTGACTGTTTTAATAACTGGATATTTTCTCACTTTCCAGAAAGTTATTCATTTCTTATAAACCTCAGGTTGTGTCTATTTCAAATACAGTCCAGACAAAAATTCTCACTGTCATTTCAAGCCTACCTGCTTAATTCCACATTAACTGTCTGCTTCTGTATTTTTTCTCTAAACAAAGTTCTTAGTAACATCAAAATGTGTGCAAATGGGCAAAGAAGCAGGAAATGTGGTAATTATTTGATGTGTGCTACAATAATCTATTTTAAAGTAATTTTAATGCTTGGTGAGCAATTAATTTAATTAGAAGGAAACAATTTACAGATCTATTGGAGATTCTACCATTTTGTACGTTAAGTCTGTTACTTATTAATTGCAATGTTTTGTTTATTGTTGCAACATTAAAAGATAAATCAGAGAATGTTGTACAGCTTTTCAGGATATTTTGATAATTCAGCATTTGTATTGATTTTTCTTTGTCTGGAAATTTGACATGCATCTAGCAAGCTGTAGTCCTGCAAAATGTCATCTCTACATGAATGACCTTCCTGGAAATAACTAAATGCATTGAAGTTAACACAGAAAGAGTTTTATAATAACAATTATTTAATTGTTTATAAATATTATAAAATTGGAAACAAATTCATGCTGCTCACATCAGACCTCAATGAATTGTCTTACAATACATCTGGAATTGAACTGAATTATCATCTGAGCAGTTTGCAGAAAAATTCTTATCCTCCTTCTCTTCAGGAATGTTATTCCTCATTTCTATCTCTGAATCCTTTTGAAGCCATAACTGACATATTGCACCTACATCCACATGGGCAGCTCAATTGCTACAGCAAGTGCTGTTTACTGAAACAGGTCCCCAGAAGATCCCAGGGAGGGTTTTGTCTTTCAACAGAGCATAATTTCCTAATGATATTTGTTATTTTTAGAATGTCTTTAAAATTAAGTACATGCAAATTTTATATTTTTTAAGGTATTTTCAAGCAGGAATATGATGTTCACACCTCAGGACATTCTGACAGTTATTGGAACTTATATATGCATATTTAATTTTGCTGAGGATTGAAATTTCACATTTGAGTCAGAAAAAAAATTGTATGTTTTGTGTGAAACTGTATTTTCTGTAGAAGTATTTGGGTTGAGAATTGAAAACATGACTTGTCAAGTTGTATACAGTTAACCAGTGTTGAGTCACTGAGCTAGAAAAAATGTTCTGTGGTGTTTGTACTTGACTTTTTCTTCATGATTGCATCAATGAACAATAGTTTTAGCGATGTGGATTTTACAGCATGCAAAGACCTCCAGTCAGGGGGGAGAATAAACCAAGTGCAAGGTACTGAATGCTATCACAAGAACAACTACATTAGGGAAGGGTGAATTTCCATTTCATCATCTGTGCTATAGGGATTACTATCCTTCTTCAGCAATTATCCCTTCACGAGAGTGACCATGTGGTGCTGAACTGTAACCCGACTTCTGTATTTAGAACTGAGTCTATTAAATGCCATGAAAAGCTCATATCCAAGGAGAAATGAACTGGAAATAACCTGAAGCAACAAAGAGCTTCTTAACAGTATTCTGCTGAGAAGGTCACCAATTTCAGCACTTAGAGGCTTTTTCTCTGTGATGCTGATCAGGACAGCACAACTGCTTTGACTGCGGAGGAGAACAGAGACAAAAAAAAAAAAAAAATTACTCCCTCAATTTCTCTCCAGCTAAAAAAAGTTCAAGAAAACAAAAAAACAGTTTTGGGTGTTTTGTTTTGGTTTTTGCTTTTTAGGGTTGTTTTAATTATTACTAAATGTCTTGAAACTATTTTTGCAGTAGAAAAAAAAGCACTGCTTTATCTTGGAATATTTTCTGCTTTATCCCATATCTCTTTTCTCATATTAATTAGTATACAAGCAACACAACATCCTAGGAAATAGATACCTTTGGAAAATGCTTTGCACTTGAAGAATTTTAAATTATACTACCTTGGAGCTTCATTACCCTTTTCTTAGGACTATTTTTTGGGAAATAAATCCACACTTCTAAAGACATAGCTCTCTTGTTTAGAAGAGCAATAGAAAGTACAATTTTCAGCCATATTTTAATAAATCTCTAGTTGTCATAGTTTTTTTAAGGGCAATCCTGTAAAGGATTATTATTTTGTTTTAAGTTTTTTGATGGTGGTTACTGAAATTAAGATTTATTCAATGAAAAGAACATGTTGGACACTGTGGTTATGTTAAAAAAGCAAATAAACGAGCTGCATAATTTTAATAACTCTTTCCCTAACCTTTCAATTGTTTATCAGATTTTAAGTATCTGAAGAAAGCATGGCTACCACTGGCTACAATGCCTAAGAGCATAGTTTAGCTTGTAGTAGATAGTCCTGAGATAAATTGCACTTACAGGATCTTAAAAGAATTACTGGATCAAAACTGTAATTCAACCATAGTCCAAACATATGCTTATATGTGACAAAAAAGCTTCATTGGAATTGAAAATGTATTTTTGCAGGTACTCAGGATTCACAGAAACTTTCCAGTCTCCATTAATGTTCTTCTCTGATAAAAACAATTTCTAGAAAACATTTAAAAAGTGAATACACATTCATAAAGAAAGCAAGCAAGATAATACATAAAAGTAATACATAAAAATCAGCAACAGGCTACAGCCTGTTCATCAGCCCTGGATGAGTTGTTTTCCACCACTCAAGTTCTGAGAGAATCACAGCACACCAGAAATGAGCTATTTTAAAAATATATATTCAGCATTCATTCATGTTTTTAACTGTCTAAAGCCACTTTATATTGCCCATACCTCTGTCTTAGATCCATAATTGCCTGACTCAAGACGAAGAGTAACACTGATGGGGTCTTATGGGTAAATATTTTTACCCATATTAAACAGATTATATTTTAGGAAAATATAAATTCTGAGAGATCGTAGCATTTTTGAGAAAAAAAAACACCCATCAAAAACTAAACCCAACCAAACCAAACCAACAAACAAACAAAAAAATGTCCCAAAGCCTCCCAAACTTACAAAACCAAACTTAATTTCAAAAACCCCATAGATCTCTCATGATCAGCCTACTTAGACTGATTCACATGGTGATGAATTTACGTATTTAAAATAATCAGGCCAACACTGAATAATGACATCAACTTTTAGATGAGTCAGAAATCAGTGCAGTGCTGCCATGCCCTATTGTTCTTTTAGTATACTGTGACTTTATCTCAACACACCATAAATTAAACAGACTGACACTTCCAGGACACATTCACGAAGGGGAGCACAGCAGCCTAAAATCACTTTTTTTTTTCCTCTGCCTCTGCTGCTATGTTTTCAGCATGTGACAACACAGTCATGGAAAGGAGTGAGATTAGAAAAAGGATGGGATTAGTGGAGGTCTGATCAAAGGCAGCTTGGCAAGGATGTATTTCCAATGTTTCCCATGCAGTCCATTCCCATAATTTACATTAATCTAAGTATCAGAATGAAGTTTTATCAGGCCGATACAGTTCTAGAGAAGACAAAGGACAGAGGGTTGAAGGGAAAACAAAAACCAAAGAAAAAACCTGAAAATACCTCAAACCCAACCAAAACAAAAGACCCAAACAAATAACAAATTGAGTTACTCTGAAAGGTGAGAATGAAACTTGATTTCCTATAGTCTGGATCCTTTTTCTGAACAGCCTTTTCCCCATAAAAATCCCTACTGTGTCCTAACTCAGAAAGAGACACAATGCTATTACTGTGCTGTTACTAGTCAAGACTGGCTGAGCAGCTTTTGACAGAGCATGCCACAGAGGAGTTCTGCATTCCTTTCGCTCAACAGACACTCTCATTTGTGTCTCTTCTCCTGCAGACAGCAGACAATCAGGCCTGAAGTGTGCAGCAGTGCTATTACCTTTGAGACATCTCTATTTATTTCAAACATTAGGTTAGAAATTCCATTAGAGGCTATTGGAGAGAGATACTAATGAGCATATAGCAAGACTGAAAAAGAGCACATTGGGACACACCTAAAAACCAAACCAATATGTAGACAGAGCAGATTAAGTAACAGTTGTTCTGGAAAATACACATTTTCAAGTCCCCTTTAGGTAGAAAGTCACACCACAAATTCTTTTGCCTCAGATTATGTGTCTAAGTTTGGATAGAATAACTGCAAAAACACCCCTGAAGAAAGAAACTGGAAAGTTACGAAGCAAAAACAAATTCCCTCATCCCTTACCTTGCTGACCCACTAGAGTGTCAAAAACTAGCCAGATCCCAGATGTCAGTAGAAATGCAGAAGCCAAAGGGATTTGGCAGAACAGTACAGAAATTATATCAGGCAATTCCCATGGCTTTAGCTGATCTGCAGAATAATCTTATAAGGTTATAAACATGACTCATGGTTGTCCTTCAACACAGAAGGTGTAGGCACACTTCTCTTCGCATGTGTAATGAATTATTGTGAAACCAGTGCTTCTCTGTATATCATCTTGTATCTCCAGGAGCTAATTCAGATTTTGTTTCCTATACATTGAAAGAACAGTATTGTAGTGGTCCAAACTGCACAATTAATGACATATTTGTTTCATATGCCATTTTTTTATAATTAACAATTTGCCATAATTTTTTTGTACAAGATGCTTTTAATTGATGGCTACCTAAACAATTAGCTCTCTTTCCCCAATATGGACAACTTGACTTGTAGAAAATATAAATGAATAATGTGATGTAAATGAACAGCAGGCACTCACTGACCCATGAACACACCAAAGAATTCAAGTACTGCAAGTAGATCCAGGTTATCTGATGGGATGAAGCCCATGCATTTTAGATATCTCTAGATTCTGTCGGGCTCTGAGAAGGCCAGATATGAAAGAGGAAGAGAATGTCAATAATGCCTTTTGAGACAGGGTTTTTTTTTCTCTTGCATTCAGAGTAACAAATAGGCAAAAACCCCAACAAAACCCACCAAAAAATTTAAAAAGCCAAATCTGAAAGAGAGAAAGAGAGAAAGAGAGAAAGAGAGAAAGAGAGAGAGAGAGAGAGAGAGAGAGAGAGAGAGAGAGAGAGAGAGAGAGAGAGAGAGAGAGAGAGAGAGAGAAGAGAGAGAGAGAGAAAGAGAAGAGAGAAAGAGAGAAAGAGAGAAAGAGAGAAGAGAGAGAAAGAGAGAAAGAGAGAAAGAGAGAGAGAAAAGAGAGAAAGAAAAGGAAGGAAGGAAGGAAGGAAGGAAGGAAGGAAGGAAGGAGGAAGGAAGGAAGGAAGGAAGGAAGGAAGGAAGGAAGGAAGGAAGGAAGGAAGAAGGAAGGAAGGAAGGAAGAAGGAAGGAAGGAAGGAAGGAAGGAAGGAAGGAAGGAAGGAAGGAAGGAAGGAAGGAAGGAAGGAAGGAAGGAAGGAAGGAAGGAAGGAAGGAAGGAAGGAAGGAAGGAAGGAAGGAAGGAAGGAAGGAAGGAAGGAAGGAAGGAAGGAAGGAAGGAAGGAAGGAAGGAAGGAAGGAAGGAAGGAAGGAAGGAAGGAAGGAAGGAAGGAAGGAAGGAAGGAAGGAAGGAAGGAAGGAAGGAAGGAAGGAAGGAAGGAAGGAAGGAAGGAAGGAAGGAAGGAAGGAAGGAAGGAAGGAAGGAAGGAAGGAAGGAAGGAAGGAAGGAAGGAAGGAAGGAAGGAAGGAAGGAAGGAAGGAAGGAAGGAAGGAAGGAAGGAAGGAAGGAAGGAAGGAAGGAAGGAAGGAAGGAAGGAAGGAAGGAAGGAAGGAAGGAAGGAAGGAAGGAAGGAAGGAAGGAAGGAAGGAAGGAAGGAAGGAAGGAAGGAAGGAAGGAAGGAAGGAAGGAAGGAAGGAAGGAAAGAAAAGAAGAAGGAAGGAAGGAAGAAGGAAGGAAGAAGGAAGGAAGGAAGGAAGGAAGGAGCACCTGTACAAAACTACATCAAAACCAAAGGGTCTTCCTCAGTTCTTCCTTTCTTCCTTCCATTCTCTTTCTAATGGTACTTAACAAAATGAGATTTCCTGTACATAAATTGATGAGTCAGCATGTCATCTTGGTTTTCAGTCTAGCAAACTGAAAAACTCAAAACAAGTTGACTGTATGCTCCAACTGACTGTTGTTTTTATGTGTGTACATATATATATATGTATGTATGTATATGTATGTATGTATGTATATGTATGAAGTATATGACCTACTAATATAGTCTTTTGATCTGATATGAAGCAATAGGGATCCATGTTTCCATTTTCTTTGTCTTTCCTGACTAGAAAGTGAAAAATTAATGTCTTTGTTTAGCATCCTACTTATTCTGAAATTTGAAAAATATATCATTAATAACAATCATTACTAATAGGCCATGTGGCATCAAGACAACCAGAATTCAGACTTCTTATGCTCAGCATTCTATAAACATAATGATAAATTAGAGTTGCCCCGTCCCAGTACTAAATAGCATCTGAGGAAAAGGAACATCCAAAAGATGGGGGGGGAAAAAATATATATATGCATATATACATCAAATATACAAATTATTTCCTCTTATTAAACTCATTTACATATAACAATACTACCTAACTTATTGCTAAATCTAAGGATCTAAGTAAGCCCTGAAGAATTGAAAAGATGCTTTTACTTCACTAAGGTGGTTTTGTATTGAGAGGCTGGAGAATTGATGAGTCCACAGTGGGGACCAGATCAGTTTTACAGGCAGGTATGTGCTGGAATTGTGCCTTGTTAAGCCAGTGGCCTTTGTTAAGCACACATAGCAGAAGAGGCTAGCTGTTGAAAATATCCACCTTAGTCTGTGGTATTTAAAGGAACAAAGTCATAAATTCTTTCATATCCCACGTTAACAAGTTTGCACATACAGTAAGACTAAGAATAGAACTATTTATAGGAAGTACTAAAAATCCAGTTTAATAAATCAGATGTGGTTCATTTCTTATAAGCCTTGCTTTTTGTAGACATTTTAACAAATAAGCATTGTATTCTTAAAGCTTGCTTTATTCACAAGGAAGAAAGAGATGTTAGCTTTATTCCTCTTAAGAGTAACTTCTGATGCTAAAAACACCCATCAATACAAGGAATAAGTTGGACAAGAAACTTGAAGGATCTCTACTGTGGCGGCTACCTGCCGCGACCTCAAGCAGTCGAGAAGCGCCGGCTAGCACTGCCTGTGTAAGGCCGGGTGGCCGCCACCCGTGGGTGGGCACTCCAGGGGAATGGCATCTGCCACCCTGGCAATGCTGAGCGCTGCGGCATGGGTAACGCAGCTTTGGCGGCTTCACACGCTGAGAGGAGATGAAGGGACAAAAGAAGGACACTTGTTTGCGAGCCCTAAGAACTTTTATTCCCCCATGCGTGGTCGGAACAAAATGCTCTCACCACAGTGCAATGCAAATGCTGGAGAACAAAGAGTTGCAGCAGATTAAGTAGGGGGTGGGAGGACAGAGGTGGAAACCTGGCTCTCCCAGTGGGGACAAACGTTAGAGAAATGACATTGATTATAACAACCAATGGTAACATAACAGAGGTGGGTACAGAGTCCTGGGACGAATGGAAAGGCTAAGGTGGGGTGATTGATACAGAACTTTCATGAAGAAGCTGGGGGTGGTTACAAGATTGACACTTGTCAGGGAGTGATCACCCCTGACTGACAGAACCAAACAAGGAGAAACCAGGGAGGTGAGAAGATTGACAGGTAACTGGGGATCTGAGTGGCAGGAACTTTTGGGGTAAACAACTTGGAGCAAACCACTGTGAGGGGAAAATAGGGAAGTACAAGGAACAAACTTAGCTAACATTAATAAAACCCCTGACTAAATCAACCCAACCTACAACACTCTAAATCTAACCTGTTCCTTGGAATTTGAATTCATTAAATGGATCCAAATATTTTGAATAACTGTACTTTCTTTGCATAATAATTTAATTTTGATATGCAAAGCATAAAATACAATGAAATAATGAGAAAACTGCTCAGAAATTCTTAATATATCTGCATTTTCAGAAGACACATATAGAAACAGAAAAGTTAAGAAAAATCAGAGAGAGAGAAAAGAAAAAATCTCCATGATAAAATATCATTTTATCCTGTATATTTGTACAGAGTATAAGATAACTACATAGAGCTACACAGTGTAGGAAGATCAAGCAGATTTGTATAGAGAGTGTGTTCTGGAAACACCCACTGCATGTCAGACTTGCTACAAAAGTTCATCAAGAGATCCAGCCCCTCAAGTGACATCTAAAGACTTCCAATATCGGGATTTCATTAGTCCTTAGCTAAAGCACCATTTCCTCAGCCATGCCAACCATAGGATATATCCAGGGAGATGGACATACAAAACTCTAGATACCTGGGTGCCATTAAGATGGGAAGCAAAGATATTTATGGAATATAAAATTCAGTATCATGCAAAGGTTGATCTGAGGTTTTCTAAACAGTAATTTTTGCTGCCTAATCTTCAGGTAAGCCATGCCTTGATGCTCATGTCCTCTGGTCTTGGCAACTGAGCGCAGAGATGAGGATCATAATGTAAAACCAGAATAGGGAAAATTAATTGGAGGTTGTGTGTCTTTACATTACCAACATGTCATCTAGAAAGTGATGTAACTCCTCTGGATTAATGCTTGAGTCAGTGTCAACTCAAGATAGAAATTATTTGTTTCAGCTCTGAAAGCACACTGGGAGCACATTACATAGGGGGAAAATAAAGGGAATATTAATATTAATTTCAGATTAATATCCTGGTCACACAGACAAAATAAAACTTGTAGATGTTATATGGAAATATAGTCTGGAAAGTTCTTATCATTAATATTTGTAATTAATATTGCCTCAACCAACCTCAATAATCCTGTTAACAACTTACAATATATTTAAGATAAGATAACTCTTTGTTTGTAGTTGTGGGGGTTATAAATTTTTAAATGTGTCTAAATAACTGCTCTCGATTAAGATAAGATTTCTTGCTATGTTGTGCCATGTATCTATTGAAAAAAGATTTTAAACTACTAGATGTGCAAGGTGACATCACTTACATTTACCAAGTCTTTATATAGATAGTTCAGCCTCAGTAATATGTATAACTCAAGGCAATTCTTCCAGATATATTCTTCCAGCTTACTTGATGTAGTGAGTTATTTTTGTTTAGGAAGTTGATTTAGGAATATTTCTTGTTTCTCCCAATACTAGGAGATAATAACTTAGCAAAGGATTAAGGAAAGTTTGTGAGAGAATAGTCATTGCCTTCTTTTTTTTTAGTTTTTTTCCTTTTTTTTTTTTTTTAATATAAATGTTGCTTTATAGTTGGCAACTTTTTCCTTACCAATTACTTGCAGTGACTTTTTGTGTAATTTTCACCTGCCTTGTCCTTTCACTTAGCAATTCACTTTGGGTTGTTGTAGTCCAGCTGTGAACCTACAGCAATTTCAAAGTGACAGAATGATGGAAACTCACACTTCAGCAAAATCCTTTTATGATTCCTAATAAGTGGGGATTCTTTCCTCAGTGAACATTATTTTAACTTCATAGTTCAAAAAGTAATATATATGGTTGAGTTGACTGACAAAAGAAAGTTTTGTTTTCCTTCTATACCGAAAACGATTCTTAGAACTTGGAAAAAAACTGGAAGAGAATAATAAATATATTTTAAATGGTAAAAATCTGAAGATTTCATGGCTGTTGCTTAAAAGCCAAAGAGCAAAAATTATTATCAGCTAGGTTTTCAAAGATGCATTTATTCACTCTATTGATGGTAATAGAAATATATCTGAGCATCACCTCTGAAGTTTCCTATGTTCTCTCCAGTTTAATCAACAGATCCTAGACATTACATATGCTGAAAAAAAGATTCAGACAATGTTTTAAAGCATGTAGGAAGGCAGTACTTACTTTTGCCTTTCAATTAATTTATTTTTTTCAAGGAACATAAACATTTTTTTGCTACTGCACAAAAAATAATTTCAAAAGAGGAACTGTAATAAACAATAATTTTCCACCAGGCAACTTCATGTTATTATTAAATACCTTTCTGAGAGGTAGAGAAATGTGATAAAGACAAGTCACAAGGAATGGGGAACAGAGGTGACCTTAAATGTGCTCAGATAAATTTCTGGAGAACAAAAGCAAAGGGAATCTGAGACATGGCAGAGTCTATTTGTTCTGCTCAAAGTGTCTCAATAAACCTTGGACTTAAAGAAGTCTACAAAGACTTAGGTAATCTAACGATGTTAGACTGTAATTAGCGAAACATTTTTGAGGTTCTGAGAAGAAGATGCATCAACAGAAATAAATCAAGCCTTGAGAAAGGGATAAACAAAAACACTAAAAGTTGCAATTTGGACTTCGGGCCACCCAATCCACTTCCTTTTTGTGTGTGTGTGCGTGTGTGTGTACCTCCATGACAGACCCTCACGTGTCCATCTGCTGAGCCATCGTGTGAATCCCAGTGTGATGGCCCACAAAAGAACAACACAGAGCCCATGGATGTTGGATGCCAACCCAACAACTCACACCATTGGGCCAGTGGTTTTTATTGGACAAGCAAAAGCGTAAACACCATGGAGGTGGACCTGACTCGAGAAGACTCATGGGTGGCAGTGGGTTGATTTGACACAGGGATGACCAACCAG
The DNA here is from genome assembly GCF_026979565.1 of Vidua chalybeata. NCBI lineage: Eukaryota > Metazoa > Chordata > Aves > Passeriformes > Viduidae > Vidua > Vidua chalybeata. Next base: position 99,566,864 of record NC_071530.1, read on the forward strand.
CATCCCAGTTCATCCAGGCTCCTTTGCATGACACTATACCAACATTGCTGCTGGAACACCTGCCTGGCTGCCTACCAGGGCCCAACCTCCACATCTTCATGACTGGACAGTAAACAACAATAACCAATAGTCAATTGAGACATAGAGACAACTTGTACTCAATTTGCCTAGACTGGAAACCAAGATGAGATTTTGACTGTTAGCAATCTGGGTAACAGGAAATATTTTTTTTGAAAATTCTGATACAAAGGAAGAACTGTGCACTCTCTGAGAAACCAGAATTTGTTTCATAGTCCTATAAGAGGTGTTAAGGGAAGTATCAAAGCAATGCTAAAAATACAGCAAGAACAAAAATACTCAAATAGAGTAAAGAAGCTACAGGAAAAGTTATTATTGAATACATCTACTGTGTTGTGCAGAGATAACTTTGTGTGTGCTCTCTGACATTAAGAGTAACAGATAAGAACAGAAGAGGCAGGATATAAATGAGAGAACAGGTAACACAGCACATCCAGACTAAGCAATTCCTCTGCAGTTTTCATGACAAAACTACTGCATACCTCTGAAGAAATGTGTTACAGACATTGCAGCGAACTGTCCAGCAATCTTGTGATTTCTTACCAACAATTTTCATTATTTCCCTTGGCAGCAAAAGGGATGACTACAGATTCATTCTCCTTCAAGCTCTGTTATAGAGTCTAAGCGGCATGGAAGACCCCAATAGACCTCCCCACTGATAGATTTTGGCAAAGGATGGGGTTGTTGGTTTGCTTTGCTTTCCATTAATTCTACTCCCTTTCCCTTTTTTCCCTTTTTGTCACTGTCAGAATAAGATTCTATGATAATCTGCTTTCATTAAATCTAATCTGATTTGACTTGATTTGCTGTTTAAATTGAAATGGGTGCATCTATTTATAGTACAAAATAACAAAGAGGAACACTGTGAACTTCAATGGTTAGGTAAAAGAAACTGATAGGAATTGTTACAAGACCTTATTAAATATTTACCCTTCATTACCCAGGTTCAAACACCAAATGATTCCTTGGCTTTGATAGACTTTGACCAGTGTGAGAGAGATCACAATTCACTCCACAGTCCATATAGGCACAAGAAGTTTTCTTGATAAATAGCCTGGGCAATTTTTTCATTTATTTTAATCATCAGAAATTAGTATTATGCTTAATGTTCCATAAACACATTTTAATAAATGTAATATGGCATAGACCATTTGCATAAGAAAATAATTTAGAAAATAATTTCAACATACAGCTACTTGCTTTTGCCTGGTGTCTCTCTCTCACTTTCTCTCTCTCTTGCGCATGTATGCATACACGTACGCACACTCTCACACTCTACTACATTCTAATTTAACTAGTTTTATGGGTTTCTCATTCTGGTGACAGTACCAACCATTTATGGTTTTAATGCAGTGCAGAGGCATAAATAAAATTTTCTACCAGTGTTTGAAGTAATTTTAGAAATTACAATGCATTTTTGCACTGTAAAGTATAAAGAACACTACCATAAACAGCAACATGTTTATAATTCATCCTAATTAAAAAACCCCAGTCTGCCTTTAAATTTAATTAGAATGAACCTTCTATAGGAGACACACTGGAAGCAAAGTAATTTGCATGTTTGCAGATGATACATTGTGTTGAAGACAGGCTTAGTGTCAAAAAAAATTATCTACGAAGTCTTTGTATGTTAAAGACATTTTAGCTAGCAATGCAAACTACTGATTGATGGATCCTTAATTCTTGGAGCCCCATTCTGTAGATTTAAAGTCACACAGATGTATTTCCCCTCTGATTTACTTCTAAGCAGATGGTTTCAACGTCATAACTTTTTATACAAATAAGCTCAAATGGCTACCGCATTGTCATTTTTCAAAAATATATCTGAATATCATGTCTATTAGAATTCCCTAATTCTCTTAAAAAGATTTACATTTAAGTGCTAAAACACTTGAGGGTGGGTATAAATAAAACTGGTTTATATCATGATATAAATACACAGGAAGACAAAATAGTGCATTTCTTATTTTCCATGTAATTCCATTTCTTTTCTTCCCACACAACATGAATGACTATAACTGTAACAGAGCTTTAAATTTGTGTACCTGAACACTAAATGCTTTTTTGGCACAGCACCTTAGCTATGTAAGAAGATCTGTTAACCTGCCCTGTAGAGCAGTGCCCACTAACAGAGGAGTTTAACAAATGAGCATGCAACAAAGAACACGCAGGTTACTGCTAGCTCACGTAGCACCTCTGCTTTCTTTCTAACTCTATCCTGGATCTGAGAGTAATAACTCTTTGGAAATATTGATTTATTTTTTTTTTTTTTAAGAAATCCTGAAACTGGTTCATTTGAAAAGCAGTAAAGAATTTAAGCCATGTATTTAATGATAGATGAATTGGTGAACAGTAAGAAGAATATTAGCATAGTACTCATAGGTTTGCTCAGAGGAGATGAAGAATTTCACCGACCCATAACCCTCTGTGGTTGGCTTGGGACACTCCTGCAAACTATTAATATTTCTAGGGATTTATTGCAAGGTTTTACATGAATCATTTTACCTACACCAAAGAAAATGCTGTTTCTCAAATGTCTAGTGTAGGGCTACAGTGCCTCAATGATTTTCAAAATTAATTTTGAGTCCTTGAAGACAGAACAGTTGATTGCCCTATGCTCATCTACAGATTGATTGACTGCATCTCTTGAGAGTCTACATACACCTCTCGATTTTTCATACGAAGAACTGTAACATTATTCTTGTGCTTGTCTCTGTGACTCTAATTTTGAAAGGACAGTTAATGTTGCAGGAGTTACAGAAGAACTTCCATCTTTTACAGAGGACAGCTATCAGTACCAAGTTCTTTGGAGTATTAAGTAACTTTTATTTGATGATTTCTATCAAAGATAAATTAGGGCCTTATCATATGCATGTAAAGTTAATGAAAATAATCCATTGTATTCAATTGTCTTCAGAAGTGACTCATCCTGTTGCCACTAAGAGGAAAAAAAGTGCTTATTTACCTGCATGTTCCTCTCTGTGTCAGAACTTTGTTATTTTGGGCATGCTGGGATGTGTGTTAATGAGTCCTGATTAGTTTCAGTAGACCATTTACCTTTTATTTCAGCATGTTTCCAGAGACTTCTCATAATCACTTCTTCTTCATTAATCTGGAGGGAGACTTGACTACTAAGCAAACTTTGGGAAGACAGCAATGTCTTAGAGGCATTAACCTTTATGTGTTATTGCTAATGTTGTCAATCCACCACTATTTCCCCCTGCAGCCTAAGTCTGTCTCTTATAATTTCTGTCACCTGGATATAGAGTAGGACTGATGTTATGTGGCTGTGGTATCAGCCACAGATTTTTGTGACAGTGATGAATCTTTATTCTTTTAGACATATCTAACCTTTTAATAAGCACTTTAATAGCATATTGTGAATGCACCAGTCAGTTTTCAATAGACCTTAGAATATTTCAGAAATCTTCAACAAATTCAGATCATATTACTTCCTGGCATCAGCTGGTGTTAGCAGTGATAACAGTACAGTGCTCTAATTTATTTTGTCAAAATGCTTCTTGAAATATTAAATATTACTTCAGGCTCAGAACAAATAAAGGGCTTATGACAATTACAATAAAAGACTTCAAGTTCCTTCTCCCAAAACTTTCAATGATCTAAATTTCAAATGTACTGGCATCCAACCCTCCAGTGATGAATGTCCCATAACAGAGATACAGCACAGACAGTTTGCTCCTGGTCTGCTGTCCTTCTAACTCCAGGAATACTGTGTTACTTCTAACAGAGACTGACACAGATGGAGGGTAGCTCATTATAATACCTTTCTCCACGATCTATTATGCTATCTGGAACATTCTATAAATCACATTTTGTAATTCAAATCTGAGTGGAATTTTGCAGATGAGTTCATAAACTGGACCTTCAAGGTGCCTATATCTCCTCTGGAAAATTTGGCTGCAAATGCAAAGCAGTTGACCTTGAGGGTATCACACCCTGTCATGTCACATTACACCTCCAAAAGGCAGGTCTTCCACTGTAGGACAAAGTCATGTGAAAGATGCTGGATGCCTTTGAGTGTCCCAGCAGGTAGCTGCAGTAAAGTATGAGTACCCATAGTGGCTAGTAGGTAAATTGCAGAGTGCTCACTGAAGCCCATAAACTTTGTTGTGTCCAGGAACAATTAATTAGGACAATGGATCACGTTCTCAGCTCCAGCCATTTTAAATGGATATCTTGCACAACAGCCTGTGGCAGGATAGTCATTCACCTCCCTGTAGGCTTATTGTGCAAATTCTGTCTAAAAGATAATGTGCAAAGTTTTGACCTGTCCTGGTAACCACAGAAATTTCTGAAAATTTCCAAACAATTAAGTAGTATAAATAAAACAAATAGATGTCCAGTAGTTTCAGCAAGGACTATGATCATGTCATCTAACAGCTTACCTAAACAACCCTTTTGCTGCATCCCTTCTTTCATGCATAATACAAGCAATATTTCTAGTCCATGGAAGCTGTAATTTCCTGGCACTCATAATAACAGTACACAGTGAAAATGAGTCAAGCCTGATGCCTTTTTCTGTAAATTAGCCAGTTATAATACACTCTCACAGCTCTATTAGAGCAGCAGACCTGGAGGCAGGATTCTTGACCCTGGTTTTATCATTTATGAGCAGTTTAACTTCAGTTGACTTCAGCTGATGCCAATAAGGCAGTAAATGAGTGTTATAATGTTTTCATTTTTATATATAATATATATTTTTAAAATGTCACAATGTTTATGCTTAGTTTGGGATCTTAAAAAATTGTGTTAGAACATTTTATTCAAAATATTTCAGAGTATAGTGCTTCTAATTGCCTCTAATGCTGATATGAGTTCTGAACAAATACAGTTTTGAAGATTTCTACGTTTGTATAAATGTCTAGTGTATAAGATGATTTATAGAGTAGAGAAGGCTTATTTCAGTACTGCTTTAGTTATGACCTAAATCTAAGAATATCCCCTATGCTAGCCTTTTTGTTGTTCTCACAATAGTTGACTCTGTAGTATGGCTGCAGCTCCCTGCTGTGGGGCATTCAAAACTTTATGTAGCCTTATTTGGGTACAACCTATCTCCATTATAGTCTCTGAGATAAATTGTGCATTGGCTGCACACATTGCTTCTTGTACATAATATTATGTTCAGGGATGAGCCAGCAAATACAAACCTGAAATCCTTGGACCTTGTAAGCCACTGCTTCAAGGACTAAGATTCAGCTGCTATCTCAGTCACCAAATCCTGATGGGTCTAACTGACAAGGATATAACAACCATGACTATGGCCATCATTTTTATTCTCCTGTCACTTAAATACAGAGAAAAGGGTGGGATTTCATCTAATGTCATTCCTGTATTCCTCCGTGTATTTCAGTATAGATGTAATGTCATTGTTAAAAATTTAGTCATTCCCTTAATGCTAATGGAAAAGTTGAGTTCAACTGTCAGACAACCCAGATTTATTTTATACCCATTCCTCAGCTGGTGCAAAATTGCATTACATTAAGGCAATTTATAGCTTGTGAAGAACAGCTCCCTCTCCCAGTATGAGGACTGGGACACTTTTCTGGAATTTCTTTCAGATATAAATATTTGACTGAGATTATGAAACAAAAGGCCTGGAGTTATTTACATAAATTAAAATAAGCTTAAAGCTTATTACATACTTATTATACCTGTTATAATAACTCAGGAAAAAAATTCCAAATGTTCCTGGAAGTAGATGCTTTTTCTGTGATATTTAAATGAATGGGTGGTGCATTTTGGCCTTGAGCAACATCAAAGTGTGCTATTCATGTTCTGGGATTAATGCTCTTTTATTGCTGAAGTTAATCATCATGCAATCATATGAAGAAAGTAAAGCTCACTTTTACAGAGGAAGAAGGAAAATCCCTGGTGTTGCTATTCATGTCTGAAGGAAAATAAAATCTCCCTGAGAAAGAGAAGAAATCTTTTTAGTTTCTTGTCTCATGGGAGGGTCTGTGCACATAACCCAAGGCAATTTCATTGCACCTTTGGCAGACAATGGAGAATTAAAAATGCTCTGTCACACTCATTAGATTTCTTCAGTGTGAACTTACAGTGCAGTTATACTAATAGAAGGTAAAATCTACAATTAATAATGAGAAAGGGGGTCTCTAGTAGCTTTGGTTTCCCATGACATTTGAATTATTCATTAGAAATTATTACAGAGTAGCCCAGATGAAAAAAAGTATGTCCCCCAAATCCTAAAATCTCCAATATCAGCAGCAAAAAGCCATTTGTTGTTTCTTCGTAAGGGAGTGGTGACAGTGAGAATCCACTAACTAGTAAGATGATTTTCCATTCAGAGTTAATTCATTGGTCTGATAAAAGGAATCTCCTTTCTTATTTTGTACTTAAATTAAATGTCCTGGTGTTACAGAATTAAAAAGAAGTACATTAGATTGTATGAATTATTCACAGGGAGCTGTGGTGATAAAGAAAGGCAGCAATCACAATGAACAGAAATACTATTAATTCCTTTTCAGGCCAACATGCAGAAAATATATGTAACAGTAAAAGGAAGTACAGAGGCTATGGTAAATCATACTGAAAGCCAGTCTGCAATCTGTTATTCACAATATAGGCTTCCCCCCTCCTGCTTTTGTCTCATTGACTGAAATTAGACACTATTGCACCATGTGCTAACATTAAAACAATGTTAGACCCCTGTGAAACAATTTCTATTCAAGTTTTTCTATTCACAGTTTCCACTTGGGCATAGCATTTGGGTTATTTCCCATTGCCAGCCTCCAAACTCTTCATTAAGTGTCTGGCAGAGCTGTAGTTAGTGGTGGAAGCATCCTCTAGCTCAGGATGGCCTTGGCAGGACTCATTCCAGGCATCCAAAAATGCTCTCTCACCCCATCTGCTCTGAGCTCAATTGTCTTGGGGCTCACTCAGCTCTGTTCCCAGCCTCCTGCTTTCAGACGTTACCTGGGCATCCCTCTCTTCTGCATCAACTTGCTCATGCTTCAGTGGGGAAGATAAGTGACCAAAAGATGATGATCAAGCACTTTCTACACGATAATTCCAACCATAAATACGAAATTACAGACACTTTGTCATTCCTTCATTTTCTGTTCTCTATGTTGTATGCCTATAAACATCACTGCTGAGTTCAGTGCTCCATAGAAAGAGAATAAATACCACAATGGTTTATAATGCAAAGACTTCCGTGTCACTTCTCTTAGAGAAAAAAACAGTCGACTATGAATTGCTTTGGACTTTAAATAGCAAACTGGTGATACAAATGGATCCGAGATGGGAACAAAGATTGTGGCTGTTCTTGAGATGTTTATAAGACATTAAGTAGATAACATGAAACAAACACTCAAAGAAACATGAGATAAAAAGATTCATACTAATTAACAATGATGCAGATATACCATTCCCCAGACGTGTGCCAGATGTACTGATGTTTTGTGCAAAAGCACAGGCTTCACAGGCTGCCATTTCACTTCAGTACAACATGTTCATTTTTACAGTGTTGCTTATCACTTCTTTTCAGAAGATACAGGACCAATAATATTAATTAAAATGGTGGGGAAGGAGTGCAGGGGGAAAGTAAGAATTGGGCTGTCAATTCTTGTACATCAAGATAAAGACTGGTGAGTTAAAAAGATGAAAGATTTCAGAAAGATTTAAAGATGAAAGATCACCATGGCAAAAATGTCTCATGCAATCCACAACACAAGAGGAAGCCAAAGACAGAAGAAGGGTAAGAGAACAAAAACATTATATTAGGTAGAGTGATAGCATGTGAGTAAAAACCAGGAATCTGAAGGAATTCAGCTAAGTGTAGAGATTGGTCTTGCACAGCTAGAGACAACTGAACCTAAATCAAGCCTTTGCTTTGCTTACATTGCTGACATATTTTCTCATTTCAATGAAAATATGTTTCAGTCTTATGATTATTTTATGTATGTCAGATTTGCATACTCAAGCAAAATGGGTTTCATTATCCATTTGCATATTGAAGGTATTCTGGAAAGTCTCCTAAAGGATTGGTACAGCTGACTGAAAAGCAGAATATTCATGCTGTGAAGAGTGTCAGCAATAAAGCAGAAAAATGTTGGATTTTCCAAATCAAAAAGAAAAGTAGAGTGTTCAATACTGCAAATTTGCTGGAGGTATTCTGCCACCACAGCTTAAAAGGTATCTTAGCTAGAGGAAAATTCTTTTCTGTCCAGTGTGCCTTTTGAATAAGCATAGCTTTGTTCACAGTCTTTCCTATTTCTCTGCAGCTAAGGTTTTGGTCATTTACTACTCCAGGGCCATTTATTTAGCCTTTGCATTTTGAAATCAAAAGGGTCTCTCTATGTCTTCAAACTTCTCTACTTGAGGAACATGAGTTTCAAAGTTATTTCAAAAAGTAGGGCTTGGAGTCACTTGGGCCAATTAGAAAATATTGCCTTAATCAAATTTGCATGCTGATTAACCACCTTCCTTTCCACAGAGAAGACTGTGACATTCTGTTCCAACAAAAGCAGCAAAGATATTTCTTTGAGATGGAATTTGTCTTTCAAAGCTTCATCAGAATTTGAGCCAAGAGTGGCATTTTGTATATGCAGCAAAATGGGCTTTCTTTTAAGGCATTCTGCAATGCAGAAAGAGATTGTGGGTTTGGGGTTTTTTAACCTGCAGAAAGATTTTATAGGAACCCTTTTTGTGATTTGAGAAACCAATTTTATTTCTCAAGGTGTTTAGAAATTTTCCATTTTTATAATATTCAGAAACCTGACATTTAAGCTACAGAAGCTTTGAACTCAAGTCTAAAGACCAGCTCTGTTTTTGCTGTGTACACTTCATCTGTGTACACTTTAGATGAGGTACATAGCACCTATTTTTAAACAACTCATCTCAGACTTCCTATAGATGAAATGCAGAAAACTAGCTTAAACTGAGCTATCTTAAACTTCCAGCTTACTACTCTTTTGCCTCACACAGAACACTACTTAATGTCTAGGTTTTAAATTTCTATCTAATTTTTCTGAATTACTGTTGGGAGAAATCTGGATGCAAATAAGAGCATAAAAAACCACTAAGTGACCCAAAAATATCTCAGAAACTGGCTGGATGATGAAAAAACTTAACAAGGAAAACTTGTTTTCTGTTGAATTTCTCCAAACTCATCTTGAGATAAGGAGATGTAAATACAACCAGTATAAAGAGCATGATAACATTACCATAATTTGGAAGTCAAGTTTGTCAGTAAAAAGGGAAAGCAAATTGGATGTAATCAGAAGAGTCTAGACTACAGAGAATGTTACAACCTCATCAGCCCCTGCCAGTTGATGTGCCAATTATGCCATGCACACTTATTGTTGGCTATCATAGCCTGAATCCGTAACAGGCATCTGCACAAGTATTTTAAATAATTTTTTCAGCCATTAGAATATAGAGAAATCGAGATTTCCACAAGCAAATGAGTATTTGAAAGTTTCCACAACTATTTCTATTACACTTCCTTCTTGCCACCTGCATTAAACATCTATTTAGACTCTTTTAGCCTGGTGACTTTTTTCTCCTTCCTGAAGGAAGAAAACAACTTAGATTTACAACATAGTGTTTCATTACATGACTTTTAAGAAAAATAAATTACAGAAGTGTCATATCATGTAACAGCATAATAAACCACTGGTAAATTATTAAGTGCTGGGTAGCAGATTTTGTCATTCTTTATTAAGTATTAACTGTCTATTCTAATCCCTGTCAGGGATTTTGTATTTTGTTCTTTGTTTTATAATGGTGCTTAATTTACTAAGAACTTCTCTGTGACTGAAATTTTAGAGTCTGCCAGCCACACAGATGCTGCTCTTCTGCATCTGCATGTTGTCACAGTGTCACTACATAATACTGTGCCTCTGAAAGCCATAAATAAGTGATTAGGAAGACAAGGGTCAGGATCTAAGCCCTTTTGAACCCACATTGCAGCACTTAATGGGGGCTCCTGATATATTGCTCTTTCCTCTGTATTTCCAATTATTTGAAAGCTCTCTTTAGATTATGTCACACATTCACTCTCCTCCCCACCCTCCTCCCCACCCTCCCCACCACTCTTCTCCCTTCCCTCCTCCCCCACTGCTTGGCTCATCATCTAACATAACATAATTCAGTGTGAAATAGAATGGTGTTGGAAAACCAAAAGGGAGCATTTTCTCCACATCAGATATTTGTTATCAATTCGAGAAAAGAAACCAATTCCAAATGTATGTCAAAGAATCCTCATTTATTGTGCCAAAACTATTTTATTTTCATGTGTGTTGAATAATAAGAATGTAAATTGGCCCTTAGTGGTGAAGGTTTTTTTTTTTATTTCACATGGAAGCATCAATACTGCTTTAATCCTGCTTAATTAGGACCAATTTAGCATGCAAAGGATAGAAAATATTGTGAACATCTATTTACCAGTTCGTATACTTCTTGACCAGACACTGAACAGATAAGCTGTCATTATGAAATTTAAAAAGCTGTGTGCATACAAATGACATTGCATTAAGAATCATCTAGCAATAATGTACAAAATAAAGATGTACAGAAATTCCAATTTTATAAATCTAATTTCAGGTTATGTGTAACTCATGAGTATTTTGTTTTTCTTTTTCTGAAATGAATTATCCCACGACCATATAGTACTTTTAAATAACTAAAATTCTAATACTGATAAGTCTTTTGAGAATGTCATGCTTGTGTGATGTCAAAGAGGACATTATTTGATGTCATAATAACAAAATTTATTTGCAATATTATTTAATGAATTATTTTGCGTCTACTTATTTTTCTATTCACAAAATACTTGGTTAATTTGCTGATTGGCACCCTACAGTCCATTATCATTGAAAATAATGAAAAAGCTTGGAAACTTACAATAAATGCTTATGATGTAGAAAAGTGATAAATAGAAAACAATTTAGATGAAGCAGCAAGACAGTAATTCATTTTTATTATTATTACAATCAAGTTAATTACTGTTTAGTTTTAATCCAGTTTTCATCAGACTTAATCACAAAGCTTTTCCAGATGACTAAAAACCTTATTCCTTACAGAACCTGAAGGAAATTGTCACAAAAGGTGTCTGGCAAGGCATTACCACACTGATGATAGGAAATTTTGAGCTTCTTCAACATTCTTTATTGACTTCTCAACAGCTTTGTCTTCTCTCCCATCCTGTTACCAACACAATCCAGATTTACATTTCTTTGTAAGTTTCTAGATCGGCCATGTTTAGAGACATGCATCAGACATAGTGATAAGGGGCCATTTCAGTAATTTATAATTGTTATCACATATATAAGTGAAAGAACATCCCAAAAGCCAGATATATTCTAAGTGATTCTAGGTGATTAAGGTTATGATTTTCTTGGCAAGCTCTAAACTTGCCAGGCAGTTTAAACAGTGGTATCAGTCACAGAATCACAGAATAAACAGATTGAAGTGACCCTCAAGTACCAAGTCCATTTCTTAGCCCTCCACAGCCGCATCCCCAAGAGCCACACCATGTGCCCAAGAGTATCCAAACACTTCTTGAACTCTGTCAAGAAGAGACAGAGTGCTGTGACAATTCTAAATGCCTACTTAAATCTGAAGTCACAGAAGGTGACTACTTCCAGATTTCATTTACTTCATGCTTCCAGATTTTCTGATAATAAGCACAGAATATGGCAAGTGGCTGGATTTCACTTGTCCAGCCAATGAGCTGTGGTGCCTTAGGTGTGCAGGCCAGTAAAAAAGAAACAGGGAATGAGGAACATTTGTGAGGGAGTATTTTTCACATCATTGTCCCAGTCAGCTGCTCTGGTTTGAATCACCTAAATACTAACTGTGGTTAAGCTACAGCTGGAGTGACAGGTAAGCCAACAGTGCAGGAGAAATCTGCCCAAGGGGAGGCAAGTTTTAGGAGATATGTTGGTTTAGGGAATAAGGACCACACCTCGATTATTTCTTAATTGGGATGCTCTCATATGTAGCAACCTCATTCCCAAAATCCTTACCCCTGTATTTGAATCCAGATGGTGTGGAAAGCTCTTGCGGAAAGCACATCCATAAATTCTTTTATTTTTGTGGTCCTTGGACTCTGTAAATACCAGAAAGGGGCCAGGGAGAGAGTTACTGCTGGCCTGAACTATACCTGGTGCTAGGACTGTGCTGTCACTTAGTGATGAAGGGGCTGGAGCCCCTGTGCCCAGAAACATGCCCCAACTCTACTGAGGGAGCTGGGGTATATGTAGACTATAGGACACATTTAGTCTGCAGTGCCCTTCCAAAAAGACCATACTGAGCATACATTTTGGGAACTGGCAGTAAAATATTTTAAGCAAACTGTTTGGCTTATATGACTGTATGAAGCACATGCACACTTTGAATAGTTGCATCTCTTTAAATACCGCTTAATTTACACTGAATGATTTCAGTGAATGTTCTTCCTGGCAAAAGAGTGGAAATAAAGAAAAGAATTAGTAAGACAAATAAATTTCCTTCTAATAAGATTTTTCTGCTACATTCCTCATCCCAGAAAGCAAGTGTTAAAATATGTGATGAGAATCAAATACAAACTTCATTTTTTTTTCTACTGGAAGAAACAGTAGGGAGATTTTGGTTTATTTATAAACTAGCTTTTGGACTTTACTTAATTGCATGTGATTTTATTTAACATTAATAAATTTTATGCACCTTTTTTTATTGGCACTAAATTTGTGCCTTGAATTATTCTAAAATTCACCATGAGAATTGGGAATCTACCTGGCTCCAGTGATATCTGTACTGGACTGGCAAGTTACCTTTCCATCCACCACCCATTTGTATGATATGTTTTATCTACAAAGAAAGGAAGTGGCTGTTTTGGGCAAGTGCTTTTTTTTTTTTTTTTTACTTTAGAGCATTTTTGAGATGTAAGAGACACATAATAGTGTTCTCATTTGGTTGCTGAAGGCAGCTGAGAAGTGCTGGAAAAAGCATAGTCTGATTTACTGATGCAGGCACTACCTAATTGCATGAGCAAAGCAAGCAGGAACTGGCCAGGCGTTTTTATGGCATCTCTCTATCATGGCATTCAATACTTTTCATGGAGTTATTAAGTATACAGAAGATTAAAGGGAAATGCCTGCAGTTTGGCTTAGAGTATATCTAAAACGTTATATATATATATATATATGTGTGTGTGTGTGTGTATATATATCTGCTAGCACACAAAGAATATTTTAAATTTCCTAGACTTGATTCATCCAGCTTCAATGGCTCAGAACGTCTCCTTCAGTAACTCATAACCAATGTGGCTCTTATTTGTTTTAGTGCTCTGTGACACTCACTGAAATAAATACCCCATCACTTTAACAGTCTCCTAACTGAGAGTGCCTAGTGCAAGAGCTATTATTTTATAATCTCTAATTCCCAACTTTCAAATACCTTGAAGATACGGAATTGAGAGAGAAGTGAACTGTATTGAATGGTAAAAGACAGATGGGCACGGTAGGCAAACCTAAGAAAGGGTAGCTCTAGGCACCTTTCATCAAAGAGAGACTGTCATTGGAACAATTTAGTCATCCATTCAGTGCAACCTATTTTAACACTTGGCTTGAAGTCTGTGGGATCTTAGACACACTTGTAGCTCAGTGTTGCTAATGAGGTACTTACTGCTTTTTTACCTGGGGCTTTATTCTCTAAAAGAGATGCCTCTACCGTTTTCCTTGCAGAGTAACAAAAGAATTGCTATTGGCAGCAATTAAGAGGTTTGAATACCATTTACATTTTGTTATCTCTCAGGTCAGTGAGACACTTGCACAAGACAGTTTAAATTGAAATACTACTTTGATTCATTTTTTTAAAAGCATATTAACTTCAATCAGAAAATAGATGACACCTGAAGTCACATCTTATGCCTCTGGTCTCATAATGGAATTCAGTGTTTAATCTTCTTCTGTTAGTTTAGACTAAAAATTTTTCTGTGTGTAGACTTTATCCTTTTCATGAGTCTTTTGTGCAGCTCTGACCACATGTGAGCTGTATGATGGGGAGTATGCTAGTAGCCGCTCTGTGTAGGTGCCTGGCAGCCTGGATAACTCCTTCACTCTTCCCTCCAAGCCACCACAGAGGAAGTGTCTCGCTAAAACAGTGCTCTTAGATACTCTAAATCATCGACTCCTAGGAGCTTCAAGGACAGAACTTTAAATTCAGCCTCAGGATAATCAGGGAACAAGACCCAAGCACACAGACAGACTGCTATTGAAGGATCTGTCACTTAACTGTTCTCTGCTCTCAATGTGTAAGCAGACATGCCGAGCTAGGATTAGACACTGCAATCCCCTTCTGATAATACACTTTGGATGGGCAGAGCACCATTCAGTGGTCAAGACCCAAACCCCTCTATCTTTTTAAAAGGACACATTGCATTGATCAGCCTCTGAATGAGGATGAGCATTTGCAATGCACATGTTCAACACCTGCTGTTGAATCGGACCCTAGTTGCAAGGAATAGGCTTATCATACAGCTTAGATCTAGTGTGCCCTCCAAAAACATCCACAGAACCAGCCTTCAGGCTTGTGAGGGCCCCACCACCGAGAGTGCCAGGGAACAAATTTCTTCTCTATGTCACCAGCACACCAGAATCTAGAGATTAGTTCTAATGGGACAAAAGCAAGATGTGAGGAGGACAAAACATTACAGTGCTGCTGCCAAGGTCAATTGCTCTACACTAATTATGATACAACTGCATGCCTTTTTACACCTTGGAATATTGTAGTTTTCTTCTTCCTGTGATCATCATGCACAGCTATGATGAACATAATGGGGAAGTGATAAAGAACATGCAATAAGTTCAGATATCTTACTTGAACAGCAAGGAAAAAAAAAATCTGTGAACGTCTTTATCCTGCAAGTGAAATTTGTCATGCTATTCAGGCCACTTCATGTAAGTCCAGAAGTGAAGAACCATTGTGATACAGAAACAAAACCGGTAGATGATGAAATCAATAACAAAAAAAAAACTGTCTGAGACATATAGAAGTTGCTGTTTGGTTGTTTTTTTATTGTTTCTTTTTCCCTGATTGGAATGGGGTGTTCATCCAGCAGAGCTGGGAGGCATCAGAAGAATTCACTGATCCTCTAGTATGCTGCAATGTTGTAACCTCAAATGATACATAAGGCTTAATATAAACTCATTTATTTTCAGACAATTATTTCAGTCCAGGTTGTTTTATTAATATTTAAGGGGGGGAAAAAGCACAGATTTATATAAAATATCATTCTAATTTTATTTCTGTGTTTATAGACAGCAATAAAATTATAAAATGGTAGAACAGTTTGCAGGGTGAGGATGAACAGCACATAGCTCTATATATAATAAATATAACCAGTATATAGTTTTATATAGGTTTTACATTTATAATACATATATTAACTACAACTTTATGTAGTTACAGAAAGCCATGTGCATATAGTTTTCCATTCATATTTCAGTACAAACCGCTCTTTCTTACATACTAAAGGAAAGGTGGTCGAATTCACAAAAGCTTTTTTATACTGAGACCTTGAGAGCCACCTAAATGACAGAATGGTTAAACGCAGATGCCTGTCAGTTCTTTATCCTCTTTATCACTAACATTGTTGCCTTCACAGTGAAGATACAAAAGGAGAAAATGTACTATAAATAAGATGTGAAGTTAAAGATAAGACTTACTATCACTTCCCTACTATAAATGTCAGCTTGACTTTGAATAACTCAAAATAATGTCTCCAAATATTACATAGATATAATTTTTGACTACATGCAAAAGGGATTCAGAAGCGGATATTATTAAGGACATGGTTAGAAATCTTCTAACTGACTATTCACACACCAAAAAATTTCCAGCATTTTCTGTGTCCATCAGAATGTATGATCATCCAGCTGGATTGTAACAGAGCTCTAGACAGTAAAAATGGAAGGGGGCATATATGTTCAAAGCCCTGACCCTGCTCACTGCTCACACAGGATACCAGTTTTATTAACAGGAAACAGGATGTGTGCCTGGAAACCATAATTTATGAGAAATGCAGACTTCCTTTTTTGCAAATAATTGACTGGACTATTGGTAAAAAGAGCTTCCTGCTGAAGTATGTCTTCCATCCAATGGAAGACTGGGAAGTCTTTTGGGAGAACAGAGCAAAGTAGGAAGTCCTAATAAGCACTGAGCATGGGCCTGGAAAGGTGAGGAAATATAAAGGAAGGGAAATCAAAAAAGGGGCTGGTAAAAAGCACAAGTAGAAAAAAGAAAGCAGGAAGGAGCGCTAACAAAGCTGAAGGCTTGGAGCGGTTGGGCAAAGCTGACAGGAGAGAGGAAGTCTCACACTTGGTGGGGAGGATGTGAGGAAAACTGTAGGAGTTAGCCCAGGCCTCTACTGAAGAGAGAAGGTTTCAGCAAGATGCCTAAATATGTATGTGCCTGGATATGTGTCAGGGTGGGTATCTAGACACAAAGACAAAAATATCAGGGAGCTGAACTTGGATATAAAGTGTTTGAGCTGAAGAACAAAGAAGAAGGATCAGACTATTTCTGGGCTCTGCATAAGGGAAAATAAGCTGGTAGAAAAACTGTGTCGACAGGGTGTTCAGGCATTTCAATCATGAAGATACATAATTATCACAACAGCCAGATATTATATGTTCCTACTTAACCCTCTGGACTTCTTCGTTTCAAGAAATGTACCTAAGGTTCACAACTGTAATTTCCTGCACTTTTCTGAGCTAAATCTCTGAACCGTTTCTGAACTTTGGAATGGAACTTTTAGAATAAAATTTTATCTTTTCAGAGCAAACTTTACACTTTAAGACTCTACTTGAATAAGAAAAATATTTCCTATGAACATTTACTTTCTCCCTTGAAGTCTAACTTCAACTCAAAACACATCTGTTTCAAAGATAAATCAAAGATGATGCAGCAGCTTGTGTTCAAATGAAAACACACATATACTTTTTTTTCAACCCAGACTTAAGGATCTTTAGGGTTTTAAGGCCTCAGTATTTAAAATAACTTCAAGACTGTGATATGTACAGGCAAACCTTATGGTGTTTTGGTTCTCTATACTTTTGGTGGGTTGGGGGGGGCTTTTTTTGTTTTACCTAGACTTTTAGCTCAGCTGTATATTCATTTCAGAAAACCTGTTCTAAGTAAGTTGGACTTCTAAAGGAGACAAAGACTTCGGGAAAGCCAAGTCAGGTATGTTTGAACTTGAGTGGTCGCTAGTAGTCAGGCAAGTCATGTTGTGCATGGAGCTTTGACTAAAGCCTGCTGATAAGATCAAAGCTGTGAAATACTTGTGTGAAGGTTTCAAGAGACTAAAATTGGAAAGGTTTATGACCTTAACACTGGGGGTGTCCAGGTCAAGAAATGCAGTTAAAGATATTTATTTCTAGCCCCAAAGGTAATTATTTGTAACTCTAGTGAGGGAAGGAAGGGGTCAACATGTGGAAATGAGAAACAATAAATTATAGGTAATATCTCAGGAAATACAGGATTAGGGAATAGTGTTGAAGGACAGTGTAAGAGTCAAATTGGGAAAAAGCCTGAGTGTCATTATCCCTGTAAGCACTGCCACTCACACATTGCTGTGTGCTGTTGGCAAGCTGAAAACTTGCAAGTCTGGTTTCTCCAGACTAGTTTCTTAGCTATGACTTCTTTCCAGAAGCAAGTTGAGGTTGTCATAATTTAGGATTTCAACTTGAAAACTTGAGTACAATTTACTTATTTTATTCTAAATTAGGGAAAAAAAAACAAAAAAACACACACAAAAAAACAAAACAACCAGAAAACATTTCTACTAAGCCCACAACTCCCTGGCACAGCCATGACACAAAGACCCCTAATACATTAAATGCACTGAAGTATGTACTGGATACACTGGAAAGTTTTGCCACTATGGAACAGGTTGTCAGACTAGGACCAGGTGAGGATGTAATGGTCAACTGGGAGTAATGTAAACCCCTGCAAAGCAGTCATGTTACAATACAGTGAAATCCTGAAGGTGGGAATACTATTTGAAAGCATTTTGACTCTGTGATCTGATTGATTTTCGTGGGTTTCTGAAGCACAAAAAGCCACACACAACTCAGTGAGTGTTAACTAAATATTCCAAAATGCAAAGGAGACAGCTCTGTATTGACGCAGTTTAAGGCCCAGAGGTTTATCTGTATGCTTTCCTTTTCAGGATGGAATTTAAATGGTACATAAAATTTGTGCTGGGTTTTTTCACACAGCACATTTTCATACAGTTATTTCAACTACACAATGATTCATGTACACCAGTTCTAGCACCAGGCTGGTCTAAATGACACTATTTATCTCACTTAATCAGGAAACCCACCTGACCCAAGTGCTCCATTAAAACAGCTGGATATTTTGAATAATTAGTACCTCATAATGAATAGCTGTCAAGCAAGTTAGAGAGCATTTTTGCAGCAGTCAGGCAATATTCTGCACTCATTATCAAACCCAAGAAAATGTTGGTCCATTCATAGAGGTTTCTCAGAGAGAAAAAGCAGTACAGTTCGATGATAAGTGCATGAGAATGTTCATTTAACAGCTCTAAGTTGCAAAAGATGCACATTTCTCTAGCTCATTTCATCCACAAATGTTTCACCATTGACCTACCTAGACTTTAAACAACAAATTCACAGTATCTGAAATGTCATTAAATCAGTGGTAACCCACTTTGACTCTGCTTATGTCTTATTTTTCCTGAGATGATTCAGAGTCTGAGAGCAACCTTCTCTTTAATGTTTGTTTTTCAAACACATAGAATCTCAGTCCTTCAATCTCCCTTCTGGGTCCTGAAATTTCCCTGGTAACAAATATTTCCATCTGTTTTAAAAAATACAGCCTGTGTTCTTGGAAGTAGAAAGATAACATGGATCCATCCTCAATGAAGTGTTTGTTCTGAAGGCCTCAATGTAATAACCCAGTCAACTGGAACTCTTGCTTTTGAAAATGTAAATAAGATCATCGGCACCTGAAATAAATTCCTTGAGCCCTTCAGTATTTTAAAGGAGTCACCTTCTTTCAAGAATTTTGATTGAAATTCATGCTGGAGTATGTGAATTCAAAGCCCAAGCTAGCTCAGTGAAAAGTAAAAGCATTTGCCCCTCTTCAATTTTTGCCTTCACCTGTTTCCACCCTTTTTCTTTCTGCCCCACTCCATGAACACCTTTCTATTATAATAAACCATAAATATCTCTCACAATACTGCACAGACCAAGATGACAACTTATTTCCCCTCTAGATATTCATATAAAACAGCCAGAATATTTACCTACTGATCATTTGTTAAGGAAAAAAAAAAAAAGAGTGTGGAATAGAAGGCTTGTGAACAAACTAAACTTGAAATCATTAATTCCTTTTAGAAATTACAAAAAAATCAAGATTTCATCCTGTACTTCAAGTATTTTTGAATCCACATACTTTAAACCTGCAAGATGGCTCCAAAATTATGGGGGTTAATTTACACTGTGAAAATTGTGTATTTTCATTTTTCTTTTCACAACAATATATTTCTCCCCTTCTCTTATCAAACCACAAACTTTCAAGAAAAAAAGGGGTTTTGTGATTAACAGTATATTAGTTAAAATGCACAAAATAAGATACAATTTGAACTTAATTCATCAAGTAGCTAAATTTGAAAAAAATGCAACAAAATATTCAGAGCAAAATTCAAAGGGAAATTGCTTATTTTTTTGACCTGAATAGCTTATGATTTTCTTAAGCTATAGGAGATTGACTCTGAATTCTTAACTTCTGCATGAGAGAATTTGAACTGTAATCTCTAACCTCCACCAAGAAAGTCCTAAATATATCCAGTGCCACTCAGAAGCATAACACAATTTTCCCCACCTCTTCTTACTTATGCCCCTGTACAGGTCTTCATTCTCTGCTAGGGGGAATTCACCTGAAGTTCATCAACTGTACCCTAATGAAGGAGTCATTATGACTGAAGTCTGTATTACATATTCACTGATCATCAAAGCTAGTGAGTTGAAATATGTACTTCACTGAGAAATATTTTCTGCTTAAGAAAGCACTTCTTTTTTTAGTTCACTAAGTTTATTCTTTTCACATGCTCCCTATGCGTGCTCCTCAGCTTGGCAACTTGATGGTGATCTTCAGTAATGATATTCACTTAAAATTTCCTCAAGCAATAAATTTATTCACTGGCTTTTAAGCTCTGAAAATAAAAAAAAAAAAAAAAGAAAAAAAAAAAGAAAAAAAAAAAAAAGCAGCACTGCAGTATCTCTGTATCCACTTATTGGGCAGTACTGGTGAGAAATATATGTCCTGCTTACAAGGAATGAAAATTCATAATGTTTCTGAAGAGAAGCACTAAAGTGATGTTCATTGAATTTATTGCTAGCAAAATCAGAGCAGGATAATTAGAAGTAAAATAAAACTTTAAAAACACCTTTCCCCCACCCCTCCCTCCTTCCCTGCTCTACCTCCTACCCCAGAGCTGCAGGGAGATGAGGAATGGGGGTTATGGTCACTTCCTCACAAGTTGTTTGTGCTTTTGCTGAGGGAGAGGAGTCCTTCCCCTGTTCCACCATGGGGTCTCTCACATAGGAGATAGTTCTCCACAAACTTCTCCAATGTGACACCATCCCACAGGAGACAGTTCTCTACAAACTTCTCCAGTCTGAGACCATCCCACAGGCAACAGTTTTCCACAAACTTCTGCAGCGTGGGTCACTCCTCCATGAGGTGCAGCCCTTCAGGAACAACCTGCTCGGGAATGTGTCTCCTCCATGGGCTGCAGGGGGACCTCTGCATCCCCGTGATCCTCCATGGGCTGCAGGGGCACAGCTGCTTCACCATGGTCTGCACCATGGGCTGCTGGGGAATCTCAGCACCTCCTGCCCCTCCTTAAGTGACTCTGGTGTCTGCAGGGCTATTCCTCTCACATGTTGTCACCCTGCTCTTCTCTGGCTGCAATTATATCTGCACAATAACTTTTTTTTCTTCTTCTTTTTAAATATGTTATTACCAAGGTGTTACCATCATTTCTGACTGCTCCAGCTTTAACCATGGAATGTACATCTTGGAGCCAGCAGGGATTGGCTCTGCTGGACATGAAGGAAGCTTCTGGCACCTTCTCACAGAAGCCACACCTGTAAATCCCCCACTACCCAAAACCAGGCCATGCAAACCCAGTACATTCCATCCCTCGCCTCTGTGAATCACGTATTTTAGAAGTATCACTAAAATCCACATTTATCACTGTCCTGGTTTGACAAGGAAGTGAGTTTTCTCAGGAAGTTGGGGTCAAACCAATCAGTGGTCAGATTTGAATACTGACAACTGGAGTGACCACTGAAGGCATTGGACACACCTCTGAGAACACAGGGGGTTAAAAGCAGAGAACTCCCAGGGGAACTCTCTCTTTTTGTTCTGGACATGAACAGTTCAGACCTCCCCTGCCCAGCCACAGGCTGGGTTGGAGAGAGGAAGCCATGTGGCCTGGGAGAGGTAGGCCAGGGTGTGAAGGGACTGGAACCGGGCCAGACGGAAGGGTGGAGAAATCTGAGATGTCTTTGTTCCCTCCCCAGAGGGTGAGAGAGAGAGACAGAGAGCCTGTGCTGAAACACCTGGAAATTTGGTATCATGTGCCGGCAGTACGCTGGCAGAGGAGAAAGTGAAGTGGGGTGGGAGGAAGGTGCCCAGTCATGGGAGTTCTGGGCAGTCAAGATTTCAGCTGTCCTGGGTGCCCAAGACTTTTGACCCCTTCTTGGACAACGAAAGCTTCGTGAAACATTAATCTTCCTTGATCTGAAAGAGAAGAGAGATGGCCTTGGGCCTGAGATGTTAGAAGAGGAAATCCTAGGTGGGAGGAGATGATGGAGTGGCCTTGGCTGGACTTTTCTTGTATAGCCATAGACTGAACCAATTTTTCCTGCAACAGAGACTGCATTCTTAGGGGAATGCAATGGTTTAAGCCAAGAGAGTGACCGGTTGCAGTGATTGCATGTGAAGGAGTGGAGTGAACAGAGAAAATTGAGGAGGGTGTGGTGGTGCCCTCTGTCTTCAGGGAAGAAGATCTCTGTTCTCGAGACCCTTGGCTGCAGGGGAGGAGAAAATGGGGGGGACTGTTGTCCCAAAATGAGAAACTGTTTTTCTTTGGTCCTTGGCAAAGCATCCTTAAAAGGAACCCTGTGAGCAGTCTCAATCCATGCATGGTGGTGAGAGCACTGTACATGGAAGGAGATGTCACGAAGGCAGACTTTCTCCAGGTGGTGCCATGTGTGACGTGGAAACACAAGAGGTCGCAGCTGTGTTTCCTGGGGGTTCTATGGTACAAGAGAGACTCCTCTCTCCCCTGATGGGCTGAGACTTGATTATTTGAGGGGTGGTAACTTGATTAAGGGTCCAAGTTTTGTCTCAATGTGCTTTGGTGGAAACTGGGTGGGGGGAGGAAGAATGTTTCAGGAGGTTTTCATTCTGAATTCTGTGTATGTTTTTTATTATAGTTGTAGATTAATAAAGTTTTTTATTTTTAAGCTTGAGCCTGCTCTGCTCTGTTTCCACTCGCATCTCACAGCACTCATTTGGGGAAGGTGTATTTTCATGGAGGCACTGTCAATGCACCAGCGTCAAACCATGACAATCACACAACCTATACTCACATCAACAAAAACAACCAAACAAAGCAATTCCTCCCAACAAAAATCAAAATAGCATCATAACAATATATAAAGAAAATGGACAATTTATACAAAATCCACCCCTCGTCCCTTCACCATAATTACAAAATGACTCCACATGATCATTCTACTCTCTGAGTTGTTCCATACTTGTTTTGCGAGTTACCTCTCCCAGTTACTATTCTTATCTCAAAACCTCATCACCCCAGGTTTTGGTACCAAAAAGCCTACCTAGTTTTCCATCGGGGAACCACAACTCAGTCTCCAGTGTGACATGTGGGGATAGTCACCACCATACTGAGTCACCTTATTATATCACCTTATGTAGGTCAATTTGTCATTATCCAATCTTACCAAAAGAAAAAATACTTTTGTAATTTTTCTTCCATGTTTATACAATGGTCCCTAGTCAGACAAGTTCTCATCATGACTTACAGCCATCGAGTCCCATGATAAAGGTGACAGTGCTTTAGCTCCTGGCCTTCACTGCAACCTTTATTTGCTACTCAGAAATTATTTTTGCTGCAATCGGCCATTTTTTAATTCAGTCTTTCCTTCACATTTTCTTCAGAGGGTTGCAGGAGAGTCCTATACCTTTAATGCAGACAGAATCACAGAATATTCTGACTTGGAAGGGACCCTCAAGGGTCATTGAGTCCTATATCTTCTCTAAATTCAAGAAAAACTGCTTGTAAAACTGTGTCATTGTGTCTCTGTAACATGCTTGTTTTTTCTGGAAAATAGTACGTCTCACTCTCTCTCCATGCTGAACATTTAATTACTCAGTTCTGAGTAACAATTTATTAGTCAGTGGTTGTGAAGTCTCCCTCACTGGATTCAAGAACTTTCTGGACACAATCCTGTGCAATGTGCTCTGGGATGACCTTGCTTAAGTAGGGAGGTTGCACCAGATGACCCACCGTGGTCCCTTCCAAACTTACCCATTCTGTGACTTGGTCATTCTTTGAAAAGAAGTAATGACATAGAAAGCAACACAACTATCCTTTTTGTTTCTTTGTTTATTTGATTCCTGGTTTCAGTAAACTGAAGAGTGATGATTTCTTCATATAAAAAACCATAAAATATGATGTATCCTCTATCTCTCCCTCTCTGTAGCTTTTCTCAACTATGCTTTGTGATATTAAAATGAAATAAGCCATTCAAAAACCAGTGCATGTCATCTTGGGTGCCTATGTCTGACTATTGCTGTCCACCTGCACAGGCTCTCTTCATGCAATCTTGCTGCCTCAGTGGGTAGAAAATCCAGAGGAGCAAACCCAGTGGATCTGGATGATCTCTGGGAAGTGCTGTGTTCCAGCTGACCCAAGTCTGTGTAGACTTTGCACAGCTCTCCTGCCTCCAGACTGAAGCTATTCACAAGCCCACTCTGTGGAAATGCTTTTCCCAGGAAAATCTGCTGTTCAATAGGCTTTTGCTCATTCTACAAGCATTCGGAAATATGCCAGGGGATGGATTGTTACTAGATAGAATGGAAAAGTTGCCAGCAAATGTGACTGAAAACATCTTAATCAACTCTGAAGTGTATTTTACATTAAAGAAACACTTCCCCTGAATTAGTGTGTAGTGTAAGCAGTCCTGGGAACTGGAGTACTGCAACTTCATCAAGTACTCTGTGCCTGTCCCAACAACTGCTACATGATTCAAAGATGTTTTTTCGCTTCAAGTTAGAGTGGTCCTTAATTTGGGGAAATGACACGGTAATCTGGATTTATTTTATGTTTTGACACCAAATCACATACTTTTCAGTTGAAATTCCCCATCTATAGAATAATAATTCCTCCTTCCTGTTCCCTTACAATCACCTACCCCCACCCCCAAGTTTAGACCATGATGTCCCTGGTCTGCTTGAAAACACAAAACTGAGACTAGGAGTTACTAATAGCAGTGTTTACTCAAAGGATTCCATCAAGTGCTAGCTTTGTGGGGCTGTTTTGTAAAACCTGTTTAGCACAGAACGGTTATCACACTGCATATCTCCACACTATATTTTCAGCCCTCTTACCAAGGCAGGATGCATTAAGGCAGTTGTGAATTTCTAAGCTGAAATATTCCTTTTCAGCAGTATAGTTTACATTGCTCTCTAATAATCTGGGCTGGCTGTCAAGAAAATACAGAGGCAGAGCAATAGCAAGAGCCATGTCACTACAGAGCTCAGTAACATCATTATCTATTCAGTAATCTTACAAGTTTATTTTCTCTACTTTTATGCTCACCCTATACCTTTTCCACCTAAAAATAGAGAAAGCTTTCATTTTCCCTACCTTCACTGTGCATTGTGTTATTCTCTTAGAAGTAGAGCAGCAGAAAAGAACTGGAATAATTCCTGCTGCTGTGGCTTTGTGTCCTTCTCCTAATGAGAATTTTAAGTTGGAATTTAGGAACATAGTAAGAAAAACACAATGAGAAATTCTACTGACTGAGCCAGTTGACATGAGTAGCTATTACTGTGAGCACAAAAATAGCTTCTTTAGCAGGGTTTTTCTTAATGGCCAAGATTTTACATACCATTTAAGCCATTGTTCCATTTTGAAGTTCAATTAAGCAAAAGTTTTCACATCTTTAGTCATATATATGAGATCAGACTAACAAACTGTTCTGTTTGCAGCTTTTGTTGATAAAGAATTGTGCAGGGTCCAGCAGTTTCACAATGTAATAGTATGTTTTATCACTTGAACTAATTAGAATGTATTTTGTCAGTATTGAAGTATTTGTTCTTTGTGTTAAACATCGTATTGATTACAAGACTGCACATCTCATGCAAAAGACTTTTAATACTTCGATCCTTTCAGACTCAAACAGCCTTACTCTTTTTTTCATTAGCCATACTCTGTTGAATCTCATGCCAATCCCTTCTCTCATCTCACAGTTCAATTTAGGACCTTTAGATGCCTCAATTTAGACTTTTTCACCAAAGCCAAATATTTGAGTGAAAAGGACCTCTGAAAACTTGGATCACAATAAAAACTTTATTACTATTCACAGGGAGTAGCACCACAATGACAATATGAGCACTCTTTTAGCTGCATTAATATATTCTGGTTTGCAGCTGAACACAATCAGCAAACCCCAGAGAGTCTGCAATTCTTCCTGTTCCACAGAGGAGATGCTGGACTGAGATACTAGACCACAATGATAATAATAATAATAATGATTTTTTTTTTTTAAGGCCCTAAAATACTTTGACACTCTGAAGCAATGTCTCAGCTTCCTTAAAGTTCTTTGTACTATGCAGACAGTTTAAAGTTCTGTTGTAGCAATACCAGCTCTGGCTTCCAAGACACCACTGCATGCATAATGTGGCAGTCATCTGAAAGCAACAGAGCAGATAGGGGTATTACTTTGGTTTTGTATTGTTGTTGTTGTTTATTTGCATAATTTGGAGTCAAAGTCCTTTCTCTCCTACTGCATTCAATATACATCCTTCTTTTTCTAATAAACTGTGCAGCAGCATGTAGGTACCGGCAGATTGCAAAATGCAAAGAAGTTTAGATTAGTCCCTACAAAAGAAAGCAAGAGAAAGGGGAAAGAAAGCCCAGAAAACACAGCATTGTTTTTCTATTAGTTTGCCAGATGTGATAACTTAAATAAGAGCTGAAACAGAGGATTTCATTGTTCTTCAAGCTTCAGTGATCTATTGTTGGTCTCTTTTTCTTCCCTTGATTGTCTTCTTTTTAAGTTTTTCTTTAAACTTTAAAGACTTTAGTCCTTGAAAAGCTATCTCAATGTTGCTTTATGTGAAACAGTAGGTAGGTGAGAGAGAGAGATTGGGGGAGGAAGGTAGAGAATTCTAGCTATCATCGTAATTCTGCACACATATTAGGCTTAGTGAAACTCCATTTCAAATATTGATAAAAATCAAAATTATTGAGAAATTGAACACAGATGTTAAAATATAAAGAAATACATTTTCAAGGAAATGAGCCTGTATTTTACAATCAAGCACAGAATTCTGGTATTTAAAAACATAAGGCAAGGCATGGTCTTTTTGAAACAGGCACATCTCTCACCAAAAACAGATAATCACCTCACTATCCTTTAACATACCCCTCCAAAAGACCAATTCACTTACATAGAATGTAAGTCTGCACTTTGGGGTACATTTATAAGTGCTGATGGTTCAAAAGCAGAAACATAAACCAAGGCCTTTTTT
The DNA here is from genome assembly GCF_026979565.1 of Vidua chalybeata. Taxonomy (NCBI): domain Eukaryota; kingdom Metazoa; phylum Chordata; class Aves; order Passeriformes; family Viduidae; genus Vidua; species Vidua chalybeata. The sequence goes on from NC_071530.1 coordinate 99,593,789, forward strand.
AAGATTTCTCTTACCAACTGCCTTTGCAGTAGTCCAGTATTGTATTCTACTAGAAAAACATTCACTATAGAGTTCCAAGGTCAATTCTTATCTCCTGATATAATGTCAAATATCTAATAACATTTCCAGCTCACTAGGGACAGAACAGAAAGTTAACATAAAAATTAATAAATCACTGTCCTAACTGAAAAAAAAAAAAAAAAGAACCTTTCATCTACAATGCTACTTACCCTTGAGCAACTAACTTAGAGCAACTCTTAATTAAAAACCTTCTTTTTGTTGTTTTTTTTTTTTTTTTTAATGGAGGAGCTTAGTAGAAATACTTCATCTAAAACAGAAGACAGAAAACAGAAATACATAATGCATTTTAAAAAGCAGATTTTCTTGGAATACACTGGCTACTAAGACAAAGGACTTAAATTTCTGCTCCCACACCACAACTTTTTATTTACTTATGTATTCTGAGGAGTTATAGTTTATTGCCCACAGCACTGGAATAACATAAGGAACACACAATAAAAACCATAAATGTTCTCATAGAACAAAATACCTTTTTTAAGGAATCATTATTATTTTCTGGAGTATTAAGAGACCAGTACTCTGGATCTGAAAGGCACTGAATTTACTTTGCTGAAAAGTACTAGTTTTCCAAAACCACACAAATATTCCCCCATGAATCTGCAATGTCATGCCCTTGTTTAAACAAAAATTCAAGGTTAAAAGCTACATTTTTAAAACAATCACACTGAAGTTTATCCATGTTCAGAGCTGTAAAAAGTAATTTAGAAATACTCAGCTTCTTTTGCCACATGAAGCTTAGGTGGTTATATGAGGATTCAGGAGCAGGGTTAATGTTGCATTCCAGGTTTGGATTCAGATTAGGGATTCTGATCTGTGTTAGCTAGCCGAGGTCTGTGTACCCCCACGCACTCCCTGTGTTTCTACCCCCCACGGTGGTTCACTCTGGGTCTCTTACTATTGGAGCTTCAGCCTGCCACTCCTGTAACCACTCCCCATCCCGTCCAGAGAGCTCGGTGTCTGTCACCCCAATCCCGCAACCACGTTCGCCCCAGAGCCTGGGGTCCACCCCTGTCGCGTCCCCACTGGGCGCCGTGGTCCACATCATTGCCACGGCGCCTGTCCCCATTGGGCGGGAGGGCTTCTGCTCCCCTCATCCCACCCCCAATAAAACCCTGCGCCTCCCAGATCTCGGGGCCATTTTCATCCACGCGGGCGCGGGAGAACGAGCCGCGGCTTCTCCATCACGGCTCCCACAGCCATTAAAGCCTTTCAGCCTCCCTCATGGGTGAAGTGGATATTCCTTCCCTCTTTGCCTTCGTTCCTCGCGCGCAGCAGTAGAAACCGTGGCCAGCCCTGCCCGAGCGTGGAACGGAGCCACACCTGGGAACAAGTGGCGAACCCGGTCTCCAGAGAGAAGTGGTGCCGCTCCAGGCGCCGGAGCTGCCCGGAGCCAGGAGAAAACAACGGAATGCCGCAGGTTAAGAATCAAGATAATCTTCCTCTTGATACAAATTCCTTATTTTTTTTTTTCCCTGAATAAAGTGGCAAGGCTATGCAATATATCATTAAAGTTACAAAGACATCTGATCTCAGATTAAGTAACTAGAGCTTGTTGGGCATTTTCCAGCACAATGCCTTTTCACCTGAAAATTACATGAAAACCAGAAATTATCAGAAGTGAACACTTCCATACATACATGCTCCCCCACATGGAAAAAGAAAGTACTTTCTTAGTACTAAGTAGTAGTACTTAATACAACTTAGTACTAAGAAAGTAGAAGGAAAGCAAGAAATACCTGCAGGACTCAAGCTAACTCCACATAGGAAGTGTGTTTAAAATTTGGAAAATTTAATCAGGACAGCAACTTCAGCTTCTTCCTTCAAAGTTTTAGTTTTAGTTTTATCTGTGTGGAGACAATCAGTGTTTCTCTCCCTCTCCCTCTGGTCAGAGGTTTTTCATATTATATAAAACATTATTACTGCATTAGGAAAGAAAGAGAGATGGAAAGGGAGAGTAACTTCATAGGCTAATGATTGGGTATGCTAGAGAAAAACATAAAAATCTCTCTACCAAAGAATATGTATTATCTACCTAAAATGAAATGGCTCCAACAGGAGATAGTGAAAGTGTCTCATGCTGGAATAAGCAGTATCCCAGTTATCCCAGTCATCTATGAATTCACATCCTTGATGTGAATGAACTCCAATTTAAGGTCTCTTCTTCTAACATTCCCAGGTGGAATTTGTCTTATGTGTCACCTGAGAGCTCTAACATTGCCTCAGATATTCAGGATATGAATTTGGTATTTTTGTAGTTTTTTGCTTTGATGGGACATTATTTGAATGATTTGAATTACATATATTCTTAAACCTTAAAAAAAGAAAGAATGCAGGACTGAAAATGGAGCTTTACTCATGCTAACAATATTAAAACTGCAGCTTTGATCAAATGCTACGTTTACTCAAGACTGACTTACTGATAACTAGCCAGGGCAAGAGCCACCAATTTCTGCTTTGTTTGACTATTTCTTTTATCATACTAATTTCCTCTTACTAACTCTTGTGTTTGCTTAGTGCCTTCTGAAATTCTGGGAATCAATTGGCTTCTGTAAGTAGAATTAAATCACTTACACTATTTTCATTAAAAATTCCACTCATTTCTTTTTTGTCCAACAAGAATCTTTTTTTTTACTTAATTAGCAAAGACAAAACTGTTTGTCTGCAAAAAATGAAAAAAAAAGTTCAAAAGTTGTAAGACATTCTTCATTTAAAGAAAAAGCTGTTCAGATTCAAATTCTTTCAAAAATACATCTGACTTGAACTTTGACTGTTTAAAAAACATTCAATTGATGTTTCAGCTATCTCCTTATCACACCATTGACTTAAATAATATTCTGCAAATATAACTAGAAATCACATTTGGCTTGAGGCATATAGATCAATAGAGATCATTATTTTCAATGAAATTTTTAGTATTTTATTTTTATTAACCTATTCCAAAAGCTAAATATTCAAGAGACTTCAATATTAGGTGTTTAATTCTATTGCTAAGTAGGAGTCTTTAAATGACAATATTCATCTGTGTGAGATATTCCTTTCATATTGCTCTGCTTGTGTTTTGAATCATGGTGGACTATCTGCCAGCTGGGAAATCCCAATCCTGTTTGCAGCAGCACTGCAAATTCTATTGGTGTTTATGAAATAAAATAACTTGATTTAGGAAACACAGTGAAAGTCTTGTGCAACACTTCAAAATTACTTAAATTAATAAATCAAGCAGTACAAGGCATTTTTATATCTTTCTCCAAGAATCACAGAAGACTCTTTTTTGAATTAATTGCATTTTAAAGTGTATCTGTGAAGCTGTTATGTATGTTGCACCCCTCACTAGTGGTGGATGTGAGAGTCAGATCATACATTACTTGCAGAATTAATATTTTCATTTCCTTCTGTGACAGGAAACCTTTCCAGCCTAAAATGTCATTTTCTTACCTTGTGGTGTGTTTCCTGGGATGCCACCATAAGAATAACTTTACAGGCTCAAGCAAATCTCAATATTTAGAACTCTAAAGGAAAATGCTGCTCAGCTTATTAGCTATGGTTCTCACATTAATGTAGAATATCTCTCTCTTTGCAGGAAAATCCACTGAGTCTCATTTAACAAGCACACTTTCACAACTCTTGTAGCTGGTCACACAGGCTTGATGGCAATTGAATTTCTGTTGCATCTTAAAAAGTTACCACTTCAAGTACACAAGTATTGATCATGAAACAATAGTTCTAACAATAAATTAACAATTACCAAACTTCTCCTTTACAAAAAGCCCACTAAACTCCAAATAAACTACAAAGCCTAACCAATCAACAACCTGTATAATCCAGTTGAATACAGTTGAATAATATATAATCCTGTATAATACAGTTGAACAGTATTTATCTCTATGGTAAAAGATGATTACCTGAGAGACCTGAATTAAAAAACAAATTAATCTTGCTTGGGTTTACAAATAGAATAAATTTATTTTACACTAATTTTTAAAAAAGTAATGCCTCCCAAGTGGCAGTAGCATTCTCATTTCTTAGTGTCTTCAAAATTATAACACTTACTGAAATTCTATAATACATTATATTTGTACATTTCACATATCTTACATTTAATTATGGTACATTTAAAATAATAATTATTGCCATTTGTCTCTCAAGGCTGCACATAAAATTTAGTCTTTATAGCGGAAAATGGCAGAGAATTAATTCAAAGATTAGATTTTAGGATGGCAGACTATTGCCGCGTCTCGTCCCAGCTTCTCAAGAGCAGATCTCTTGCTAGCCCCAGCTAGCTCTTTTCGGGGTGATAAGGCAGCGAGAGGCACTCCCTGCTGAACCCAGCAGGGCTTTAGAGAGTGCCTTTGTGGGTCCGAGGACACTGCTGATCCTACCAGCAAGGAAGGAGGCGACACTCTTCTGGGGATAGGTCCAAAATTTATTGTGATTCCAAAGAGAGCCCCAGAGCCCAACAGCCCTCAAAGAGGTCCCAGAAGAGAGTGAGCTCTGGGCCTCCAGCAGGCCCTGATATAGGGTGGGTGGGGAAACCCGATCAGCCAGTGGGAGAAGACATGGGCGTGGACCTCTGAGGGAAGGACACCCAGGGTATCCACTGAGCAGGGAGGAGGGGAGGGAACCCAGACCATTGTCCAGTCACCCAGCAACCCTGGCAGAAGCCTCCAGGCAGAGGGGAAGGATGGACAAGTCACCTGGGAAGGGTCAGGGGCATGAGTCAGGGTTTTTGGGATTGATGGACACACAGGTGCTGATGGGAAAACCTGGGATGAACCAAAAAGGCACAAGGAGGGGCACAGAGGGATAAACCATTTTGAACATACATACAGTGGAACCTAGAAACACAGCTCCACAGACTGTTCTTTATAGATGGATAAACAATGTGTTCTCATAATAGTGGCCTTTTGTGAAGGACTCATTTTGCTTTTTGTAAAATCATTTTATGTCATTTTTCCATAGATAAAAAACTTATCACGTTTTTATATTTTACTTAAAAAGGGAACTTCCCTCTCTACAAACTTCAGCCTTTAGTTGATTTTATTAAAAAAAGTCATTACGAAAGTAAATGCAATGCCAATTTGGACATATTTCAAATCAAAGACCATTATAAAGTGTCACATTTCATTTTGTACTTTGAAATTTTTACTTGATTAACATCATTACTCTAAAGCTTGTTGTATTGTTTAGCAAATGCATTTAATACAGAATTAGATTGGGAACAATGGGTAACATATATATGACAGCTATATTTTGCATGCCATGGATAAAATTTGCATAAGTGTGGGAGTTAGCAAAGTCATGCAGCAGACCAAAACTAAATAAACGTAATCTTTAAATACAAAGCTCTACATAAACTATTAATATGAGAAATGGAATTTTGACATTTATTATTTAAAGGCTTCTGATTGAAGTATTCTTGAATTCTTTCCCTACCGTACACTTGCAAAATACAGCTGTACAACTGTACTGCAAAGCTTTTCATGATGGACAGGTAGAGAATTTTTTTACCACAGTAATCCCAAATTACTAAAAGCTCTTCTAATGATGTAATACAGATTTGAGGGGGCAATTTAAAATTTCCTGACCTGTTAATGATTGCTCTCAAGAAAAGCTCCTTCAACAAGAGACAGAATGACAAAAGTGATTGCCCATTTTGAATTAATATTAAGGATTGACTCTTTTTAATTCTTTCAGAAGAATCTCAAAGAGAAAGATCAGATAAGCTCCCACAATATTCACTGCTCTGCCCCACCAACTCACTGCAAAGTACCATGCTACTACCAAAGAAAATAGCACAGCAGCAACATGTTGCTGAATTGTATATCCTTGTTGGAGCCATTTGAGACATAATTCTCAAGTTTTGGAAATTAGGATAGCTCAGAAAAATTCATAACAGGATGTAAAACTACAGTATTTGTGTAATCTACCTAGAACTAGAAAACCTTTTTATTACTTAGGGCACGGGTTTACTTGAATCTACTTCATAAGGTGAAGAATAAATAGACCCATCAGAATTGATACTCATTTTACACTAATGGTACTAAATTAAATGCAATCAAGGTACAGAAATATAGTAAATTACCCGTTGGGGTATGAAATAGATGTGCTGGCTCAGTGTGGTTAGTGTACTCTTTTCAACCACACAAACATGAACTTTTAGTTCACTTTGGGAACATTCTGTACACTGCAGCAAAGAAAAAAAAAAAAAAAGAGTGAACTTAAAGAGTAAGTTTTGCTTCTGTGGCCCAGAGAGTGTCCTCTCTAACCTAAGTACACATTTGAGGCAGAGAAAAATCTCCAATAAAATCACAAATCCAAAAGACGGAGAGAACACGTAACAGATTTTGAGAAACACTAGAGAGAAACAAGATTTACTATGATACTTCAAGCAATTCCCAATTTAGAAATACTCACACATGTTCTTTTTTCACTGAAATTGTCATTTGGCTTTAATTAAACTCACCTGAATGATAAATGAAATGGTAGAGGAAATGTGACACTCATCCTGACACTCTGCTATAGCTTTTGCTAAAGACTGATATTTATCAAATTAGCATTTAAACTAATCTCTCTGAGTACAGAGAGATGAGGGAAATGTCTGACTTTCTCAAGAAGTCATATGTTTAATAAACTTTAAATATGCCAAAATAGAATCCTTATTTGGATTCACTTGTGTCTCCTATGATGATGTGGCTTTTGATACATAAAATTGACATATCTTTGTTTCTAGTACTTTCCCAATGTCTCTTCCTTAAAAATTAGCGTTTCCCTCTAGTAAAGGTATTTATTAAGCTGGAAACATCATGTCTTTTTGGACAGAGGTGACAGTTTACTGAGACCTTTGTGCCTGTGTGGGACAATAGTGTCAAAGTGTTGGAGGCAGGATGGTTGTAGGGGTGATTCCTGTGAGAAGAGACTGCCCCAAACTGCACACAGCCAGTCCCAGACAGCTCCAGCTGGCTCCAGTGCAGCCACTACTGGGTGTAGCGTGGCACTCAGGCAACTCTGGGAAGAGTATTTAAGAAAGGGCAAAACATGGCCTAGCAGTGGTGAGGGTGATAAATGAGAAAAAAACCTGAGATAAACAGCCCCACAGACACTGAGGTGAGAGGAGGGTGAGGAGGTGCTCCAGGTACTGGAGCAGGGACTTCTCTGCAGCCTGAGGTGAGTCTAGCTGAAAAAGTGCAAGGAGGAAGGAGCAGCAGTGAGAAACCATTCTGGACTGTCCCCAGACCCCCATTCCCCATCCCAACTGTGCTACCTTAGAGTGAGAAGTAGAGGAGTAGGAATGAAGGAGTTTGAGCCTGGGAAAACGGGGAATGAAGAAGGTGTTTTAATTTCTTTTTGGTTCTCACTATCCAAATCTATTTTATTTAGCAATAAATTAAATTTATCCTCCCCATGCCTAGGCTTTTTTGGCCTTGACTGTACTTGGTAAGGGATCATTATCTTGACCCCTGAGCTTTTTCATCTTGTTTTCCCTCTTCATTCTCTTGAGAAAGGAGACTGAGAGACTATCTTGGATGAGTTTCTGGCAGCCAGTCAAGGTCAACCCAACCCAGTAACTAAGTTGCATAGACCATTTTTGAAAACTATGATCTTTTATCTATCTTAAGAAAAATATGCTAGGAGTAAGAAGGGTAGAGTGAAGCAGTTACAGCTGCTGAGTAACATGCCAGTGCAGCACTTGGCTGGGTAAGTTAAAAGGTGCTTCTCAGCCATTTATTTTGTCATACACATAATTACTGGTCACAGCTTTTAATTAGAGTACTGCATGCCAGCTATGCCACAGCTGTTTTTTTTATTTACAATGTAGGCTGAGTATTGCTGACCAACTAAGCAGCCATATATATTTGATGAACATGCTCATGAAAATTTACTGTAATCTGCTGATGCAGAACTTTTAAATGGAATTCCAGAAAGTACTGTCAGAATCTGTTCATCAAAAATTCTCAGAAAAACAACTGGGAAAAAAAATTAAGATGGGCAAAGCTAGGATTTTCTCCCTACACTTGTTCTGGAGGATTGCAAAAGCATTTTTACTAACATAAATATAGGTAATAAAGAGATAACCACCTTTCCATTTGGGAAAAATCAATAACATTTTACAGGTTAAACTAAGGTTACTCAAGAAGAATCTCAGTTAGAACTGAGAATTATATCCTTGGTTTTTCTCTTGGATTCTAAGTGTGTTTTTCTGTGATATAATGTCAAATCCATATTTTGAAAAGCATGAAAATTATTTTCTGTACACAATTTTGCTCAGAGTTTGATTTTATAAAATATGCTGTATGAAACGTCTTTACTGTGTCATTTGAAGTCTTTCATGAGACTCCTTTGCAAGAAGATTATTAGGAGGATGGTAGCCCAGTGAAAAAATGCTGATTGGCTGACCTTGTAATTTAGTAGGATAAAAGCTGATATTCAAGTTATTGCTTCAGAATTTTATATCACTGGTGATGCAGATGCCAAAGGGCCAAATGGAAAACAGGCTTAGAAAATACACTTCTGTCTTCAGAAACCTGTGGACAGTTAAGCAGTTTTGTCAATATTTATGCTGTATTAGAATATTATAGTTGGAAAGAAACTACAAGGGTCATGTAGTCCAAAAATATATTCTCAATATAACCTTCCAGAAGAATTGTTTCTTATTATTCCCAGATTCTGCTTTGGATGCCTGAATAATACTGATGAATGTTCAAGTTTAATTTTGAAAGAAAGGGTTAAGATATGTCTATATTTGCATTTGGGGAAAAGTGGCAAATACTTTAGTATCTTCACTTTGTATCTTTGTCATCAAAGTAAAGTTTGAAATAAATTGATCAGTATTTGTCACATTAAAGTAATGTGTTCTCCCTCCATCATTTTCCCCCAAAAGCACGAAACTTGAAACAGATGTCCTGATTCTTTATTTTGAATCAGAACTTCTCACTTCTATCGACCATGTCAGCTTAGAAAGTTCCAACACAGGTTTTGCGTGGGCAGCTCTTGCATTTAGACATGTAACCAGAATTCATGAAGCCAGTATTCTCATTTACTTAACAAAAGACACAGCCAAGAATCCATCAATATTGTATGTATGACAGGCAGCGTTGAGCCATTCCATGCCTAGATATTTGCTTTGACATTTCCTAATAAAAATCTTCCCCACAAAAATTCTATGACATTTAAGAGGCCGACGCTCAGAATTTTTTGCCAGGCCAACAAAAGATTATGCCACAAGTATCATCCCAATCCCTGACAAAAGTAAACTATGCTTTTGGCTCCATCATCCTCCCACATGCAAAAATATAATTTGTTTATACTCAGAAAATTTTGCTGGCATACAGCAACCCCAGGGCAGCAGCTTAGATTCAGTTCAACCATTTCGCTTAAGCCAACTCCTGAATGGACTAAACTACTAAAAACATAAACTAAGCGTCTAACTAAGTTACATATATGTTCTTTTCAGGGGAGGCTCACTGTTCTGCTTAGGGTCATGGGAGTTTTTTTCACAGTCATAGGGGACATAAGTAAATAAGTGACATTTTTAGCCCTTATTGCAACCTTGTGGCTGAATAGATAAAGAAGGTTGCCTTGTCTTATTCAAAACTAGTAGTGTTTCATCATCGTGTCCCTTCAATTTCCTTCAAAAACAGCAGTACACTAAGGTGGAAGAAATAGTTAAGCTCCAAGACAGCTTGGAGATTAGTATCTGTCCCCTTGTATTGGCACTGCTATAATTCTTGGAGTTGTCACTTTGAGATATACTTCCCAGTGCACAACCAGCTCCGGCCAGAAAATTACTTGGGCACGTCTTCAGATAGATTTCTTAGTGCACTTTTGAAGAGCAGAAACAAAACAAAAGCAGTTTAAGTCTTTTGGGAATTTGAGGCAGTGTTTATGCTACTAGGGGAACTCTTAGCTAGTTTTATTTGCTGACAAGTGCCATTTCCTTCAGGGCAGAGGAGTGGATGTTCATGCTTGTAATCAGCTTTCACTAGCTTCTGCACAGCTGGTAAAACACATGGAGTACAGGGGAAACTACAGCAGTCACATGGACACAAAAGTGACCAAAGTGAGAATGCACTTGCATCCTTATGAGAAAATTAGGGAGCGGTTGTGGTTCAGTATTGAGAGTGGTGCAGGACAGCAGGAGAGGAAAAGCAATGAGTGGGAACATGAAGAAGAATGGGGATTTTTTGTGCTAAGAGCAGTGTAAAAAGAGAATGAAACATTCATTAGGGAGGGGAGGAAAGAGCTAGAAATCACATTCAGATAAAATGGAGTATAAAGGCATACAAAATAGATGAGATAGAATGAGCAGTTCTTCTCTTGCTTCTCCAGCTGTCAAACCCTTTTTTTGCATCTCTTCCTGACACACACAAAAATCACTGCCTATGATCCTTTCTCCCCTCAGGAAAAGAGCCTAGCTTTTGTCCATGAAAATCTGATTGCTCTCTAAGCCTTTTTCTTTTGTTATTGAACAAATAATGTCTTGAACTATTAAATGGCTGTAAAACCTTTCCAGAGTCTCTCTCTTGGGCATCTTCATGTTTCAAAAAGACACTTCTTCTTGTGTGCATACAAATTCACTTAACAGACTGTCAGACCTAAGGCTATGCAATGCTTTTATTTGGTTGCTACTATTGCACCTGACACAGTGAAAACCTAATTTGGATCTTCATCCACTTACTGTTCAGAAAACTTATATCAGAGCAGCATTCCTGCTGTAGTAAAGGTTTACTTTCTTTTTAAAACAGGACCATTCTAAGAGTGCTAAATAATAAAAAAAACCTAATTCATTGACATTTTCTGTCTTACTGGGGACTACTGAAGACAGAGGTTCCAGAGACAGATCCCTGGCAAAATAACATGGGAATTCATAAAACCAAAGCCATAAAAGCTTTACATATGGAAAGAATTTTTCTAATCACTTCTAGCCTACTCTCAGGTCCCTAATAGACAGGTATGCAAGTTAGCCATTAGCTCTTTGGGGAGGTAATACTTCTGGAGAAATATTATTGACCTCATACAGTTTGAATCTATTGATTTGTTTTCAGTCAGGTAATGAGCCCAAGAATCAAAATGCTTATATGAACAGGGGTCTGCAATCTGAAGGGCCCAAGAGAAGAGAGTGAAGGCCAGAGAAAGAAAGTAGGGGCTATGTCCAGGGACAGGGAGTTTAGAAGACAAAGGTCAAAATAAAATATTTGTATATAAAAAATGATAACATGAGATAAAAGATTATTCAACATAGATGGCAAAATCAGAAAAAAATTATCATCACCATCTAAGCTGACCTGTCAAATAACAAAGGTTATAGGATTTACTAGAAGCAATTCCCACAGAATTAAAAGAGCATGGTGAGAAAATTATGCTGAATCTTAATTAAAATTTTCACAGAAAACCAACCACAATTTCATCACAGTACTCACTAGTGTGATGTTAGACATGGGAGCCTTATTCTATCACTCTAAATTTGTCTTGCTTCATCTTCCAGCCATTGAATTTTGTTACACTTTTGTCTACTATATTAGAGAACCCTTGATCAAAGTTTTGTTTGCCAGGAGATACTTCCAGGATGCACGACAGTCATTCACCCACACATGCAAACATGTACACTATCCTGCTTAAATTTATCTCTTTTATGTCTTTGATAAACAGATTAAAACCCTCAAGGGGGCCTGTTTCCAAATCTTTTAATGATTCTCCTGTATTTTCTACAAACTTTCTCCAATTTCAACTACAACCAAGAGGACTGCATTCCATATGGGTGCTGGCACCTATAGTAAGATCATATTGCCCCCTAATTTTAAAAATTTCCCTCTTTATACTTCTAACTCTCTCTTTTGGGAACTCACATTTAGCTCATTATCCACTGTGAACATTCAAATTAATTTCAAAGTTGTTGTTTGCCAGGCTAAAATTTCCCAGCTTGTCAGCACAGTCTGCAAGTATTTGCCTTTAAACACACTAAAGTACCATACACAAAAATCAAGATTGCCCTCACATTTTGGGAATGTGCAAGATGATATTTCACAAGTACTGCATTCTTAATAATGTCATCATTATTTATTCCTTTTTATATTTTAATTTTTACCTATAAGTTTCTTCTCCACCGTAGCTATTGAAAATCAATGAAAAAAATCTTTCTTGAACTGGAAAAACCACCAGCAAAACAGAATAGCATGCATTTACTTCATCCCCATTACAAGGCAGATTATTATTCATATCTTTATGAAAAAAAAAGTGCTGGATTTTACCTAAAAGGCTGAGAACTGAAGCATTACATATGTGTTACAATCACATGTCCAGAAAACTGAGGTACAGCTGGTATCTGGTGAAAGGCCAAATAAAGGCCCAGCCCACACATCTTCCACAACAATATTTAGTTCTTAAGTCCTATTGAGGAACCTTTTTCCACCTTCCCCTCTTCAAACATCTATTTAGCTAAGTATAGGAATTATTTTTCAATTATGCAGAATGCAAAAGCAGTATTTTGTTCTATTTTGTATTTGAATTTGCTTTTCTTTTTTAGACTCAAAATCTTGCTCTTTGTAAAAGGGAACAAAAAAACCAAACATAGGTTAAATGTTAGTGTACAATGAGAACAATCTGTTTTAACAGATTTAACAACATGGCTTATTTAATTGAAACAGAAAAGTCTAATAATAGCATTTAAATTGAAAAAAATCAAAACAAACAAACAAAAAAAAAAGCCACAAAACCACAAACAAACAAAACAAACAAACCCCACCTTTCCAGGTGTTTATTTTTGTGATGTGGAGCTCACCCTTCTTGTATCCTTTTCCATCCCAAGGGTGATGGTTTCAGTCTTCCTAGAGAAAGTAGGGGAGAATAGGAGGATATAGCAATAAGCACCTGAGGTATTTTCTGGAAGCAATATGAAGATCATGACAGGGAATTTTTCTCCCTGATCTTCCACCTAGGGCTACTTTTTTTTTTTTTTTTTTTTTTTTTTTTGTATTTTTTTTCCCCTTATAGCCCCTGTTTCCCTCTCAGAGGCTCCCATCTAAAGCCACAGTGTGGCACAAAGGTCTCCCCCAGCCTCAGCTCTGCACCTGGGCTGCTCTGTGTCACCTGCTGACTCCTGCCTTGCTCAAGACAGTGCCACAGGGGATCATAAGAAAATCTAAGACTGGAGAGCCTACAGGTGCTACCCCTTTCAGCAGCTGTCAAACAAGACCAAATCCAGCTGCAGCCACAGCAAACCTAGATGAGCCCTAAGACCAGGGCAACAAAAGGACTGCAACTTTTTGCTAGTCATGGCAAAAATCACATTTACTGGGCTACAATTACTTGCTGCCTCTTGAGCGCAGATTGCATCTTCTATTCATTGCAAAATTTAGATTGTGTCGGACCCATTTTTAGATGCGTTGTGGTTTCACCAGGAGAGGTGTGCAGTACACCCAGCACCAACTGTGCCAGGGGTGGAAACACAGCCTCAAGTTAGGCTCCAATGAAAGCTGTCCTGGTTTAGGAGCAGCTCAAACCAGAAGCCACTCTTCCCCTCCCCAAGTCTCCGGTGGGAGACTCCAAAGGCAGAGCTCACAGGTTGAGATAAAAACAATTTCCTGGAAACAGAAATGAGAAAAGAAAAAGAAACAGTAGCTGCAACAGTATTGGCAACAAAGATGTATAAAATAGGGCAATTTTACAAGCAAAAATGCTCACAAGCCCTAATCACTGAAAACTAGTGGTGAACAGACCCTCCATGGGGTCTGTTTCACGCTTTTTTCTCCAACTGTGAGCCGCCCCCACCTTCTTCTTAAAAGAAAAATCCCTTACTTCCACCCCTGAGTAGTGAGTTGAAAGTTGTATAGAATAACAATCCAGACAAGCCCACATGGCTTCAGGCTCCACCGCCTCACAGGTTCTGCAAGAAAAATCAACTCCATCCTGGCCAAAAACCTGGACAAGATATTACCACAATCTGCACAAATAATAGCCTTTAGAAAACATATATGCTTTCCTAAGAATTGTCTGTGATGTTGAGGGCAAAGGAAAAGGAAATAAATACTGATTAATCTGACACAAAAAGAAAGCAGAATATAGCACTCAAAAATGTGTGATAGGATAAGATAGCCATAGGATCTTCTCACCAAACATATTTGGGAGAGAAAGTTTTCCATGAGAAAAGCTATAGACTAACACATATCCCTTTAATTTCTGCCATATTGTAACTGAAAGGAGACCCAATATGCTTCAGTTAAATAAGGCAGCTTAAACTTGTAGAGTGAAACATCAGAAATCAAAAATTATCTAAACACAGTAAAACTAACAGTCTTAAACTTACTTAAGTTAGATGAAATTATGTATCCTTTAGCTATCAAGGTATCGAGAATGTTGTCCTTATTTTTAAAAAAATATATAATTCTTTTGTTAAAATTCAGACTTTCTATGATGTAATGCTTTTAATATGTATATTCAATTTGTAAATAAATATTTCAGACCAGCTGGTTGTTTCCATTTTAAACTTGCAGGAGGGCATTCATGTCTCCAGATCTGTATACCCTTCCAGCTGTATTTCTTGATCCAGTTAATGATGCTATCTCTTTCTATGGAGTTTATCTTGCTTGTGTCCTTAAAATACCTCAGCTATAATAAAACTACCATTACATTATGATGGATTTTTTCACTGCTTCTGTCAGTGTCCTTATTTTTTCTTTTAAAATAAAGGGAAGATAGACCAAGGGCAAAGAACTTTTGATCCTAAGCTGAGAACTCCAGCCAGTATAACAGACAAACTAGGAAAATGTTTTTAGCTGGTTCAGGGAGAACACAAAACACAGAAGCCTATTCAATGCTCAGCAAACTGAGGGTGTAGTCTTTGATTAATTTCAGCTAATGTAAATTTACCCCAGCTATACACTCAGTTATTTCTATTGTGGGCTAATCTACCCTATTTCTAGAGGAATGAGAAAAAATAGTATTTCTTTCAGAGCATGCTGAAGTTGTAGCACTTTTCAGACTGTGTATTTAGTCAATATGAGGTACAGCTGAGGATTGAGAGAAAGCACTAGTGCATTCCCCAATTTATCTGATGGCTTTTTAAACCTCTGACTAAAGCAATTTGCATCTGAGTTGTTTAATAAAAACTATTCATGTAGCTATAAAGAATCACTAATTTTTGGTATTTGCAATGATTCTGTTCACAAACTAAAACTTTTAATTTCTTACTTTACAATTCCTGATATGTAAGATTTCACCTTGAAGACCTTAAATAGCTCACATGTTTAGAAATTATTATTTTTTTTCCTATATCTGTTATAACAGCTGAGCTTGTCCAAGGCAGTCTTGCTAACACTCTTGAAAATCACAAAAGAACTGGAACAATTCCTTTCCTCTATGGAGTCACAAAATTCCAAAGCCACAGGCCTTCTGGCTTTCAGAGGTGGGAGCATCATTTAAAGAAAGCAGCTGATGCATCTCACTCATCATGACTTCTCTTTGCATGTGCCACCTCACCTTTTACTTGTGATAATGTGACATCTTTCTGGCAACTGCAGCAAGGGAAACAAATATGAATGTATTTGTGTATTTTTAGTTGTCTAGAATGCATTGATTATGCTGTCACTTTTGTGCCGCATTTTGTCTCCCACGCCCATCTGTTCCATTCCTCTTCTGCATCCTCTGCATCTTCTTTGTCACCTGATTTTCTCACTACCTCTTCCCTTCAGAGAACCAGGAGCAAGGAGACTGTCATCCAACCCATGAATTCTCCACAGACCACTATCAAATTGTGTACAGAACACAGCCTGGGGACTGTAGTTTTCTCTCTAATTCCCCAGGTTATTTCAGAGTTTACTAATTTAATCTCAGAGGTTTTAGCAGAATTTTAATTTGCCTCCAGACAAATATACTTGGTTCACAAATCTGTAGCACTTGTGCTGAGTATCTGTTGAATTGTTTATGTCCACTTCATGCATTCACCCATGACACCGTCACAGGAAAAAAGCTCAGGCCTCAGTTTGGTAGGAGATTCCAGACCAGAGGAAAGTTGTTGCATCCCGCAGAAAGTAACACTGTTAATGTGTTGTGGTATTCTTTTTTCTTCTTTCAAGGAATTTTGACTGGAATCCTGAACCAAGGCTGGTAAACCAGGTGTTCTGAGAATATCTGAATTTTAGATATTTTTATTGCTTAGATATTAATCACAGACTAATATCAGTCCCACGCAGTCTCACAACTCTTATTAGTTTGCAGCTGTAAAATAATCACCTCGACTATCCAATAACAAAATAACCTATGTCACTGATTTTTGTGGTAGAAAATTGAATGATCTCCAATAAGAGTAAATCTGCAAGCAATTATATTATGCACTTTTAAAACATTTTCCCCCTAAGAGCTCAGGCATTTAACTATTTGTTCTTTAACATCTTGGTTGGTAAAATTTAAAGAAGACTTTTGGTCTAACTAATTAAATTCAAATATTTTTTCAGTCTGTTTTCTCACCTTTGTAAGGATTTCAATGCCACCATCAGATTTTCAGTGAAATGCATTGGGAAAAAAAAATTAAAACTTTTGCTTTCATTCTCATCAAAGAAGAGGCACAAACTGGGAGAACATCTGCATATCATCAGAATATGCAAATTCTGTTAAATTTTGTGAAAAAAATAGTATCATGTTTATAGCTTGATGTATGCTCTTTCCCCCTATCTTTTTCAACCAACCAAAAAAACTATTGACACCATACTCTCAGTTTTAAGTTATTTTGGAGTAGTATTGGTGATGTGTACTTGGATAATAACTGGAATTTGATGTGACAATCACTCAAACATTGTGTCTCAGGTAAAAAATTTTTAGTAATTTCTAATTATTAGATTAATCAGCTGGGTATTGAAATGACAGTACTGAATATTACAGGCAAGAAGAGGGAAAAGCAGGATAGAAAGATAACTTAATTCATGCACAGAGAGCAATAGCAGAAATTACTGACTCATTTTGCTTTCTGCTGAGAAGAAACTTTATATAAAGTGAGAACCACTCCTCAGACCATTGTGCCTTCTTAGGTGTGTGCACAAATGCACGTGTTTTGACGCACATGTTTATGCCTATATAAGTCATTGTGGCAAAAAACACCATTACAAGTCTGCCCATTTCTTTCCATATCACCTGATACAAGCCCCTCAGAAAATCCTTGAGTGGCTAATTTGAAAGACTGGTTTCCTCCTTTACACTGAGCTATCTGTGCAGTAATGGTGTATGATAACGTCGCTCTTGAGGCCTGTTTCTCTTTTGTAACAGATAAAGGAAAAATGAGTCTTATTAATCCTGCAGAAAGTTTGCACCAGAAGCATTTTCATGATAGGTGAGGTCATACAAAATAGGACTTCAAGATAGGACTGTTAATTTGGTTGCCAATGCAGAAAAGTCATTCGTGAACCTAGTGAACTCCATTTTGAAGAATGTGCTATCAGTTCTGCCATGATTTCACACTCTTTTGGTTTTCTTTTTTTTTTTTCCCTGAAGAAAAACAGCAAATTCATCTTACTATCATTACCCATCCATTATACTACATGCTTACACCTCCATCTTAGTAGAATGCAAGTATTATTTTCTTGGGTGTGTAAGCCCAGAACTGTATCCTTAAAAAATAATTAGAATTATAAAACAAACAACCCAAAACATTGTGAAGCTGGTACACTGAAAGCAGAATAGAAACAATAACTGCCTTACAGACCTTCAGCTGTAATGATGAGTTTTTTCTTTACCCTTGTGTCTCTTTGGAAATAATAGGTTTTTAAGAACTCCAGTTTTTCAGTTATACTTCCTGGGAAATTTGTCCAGCAGGCCACAGTGTTCAAGGCTACACTTTGCTGGAGTAAATATATAAAAGAAAAAGCATCTTTAAAAAGATGTATTGTGTGCAGTATTTAAGAAGAAAATGGTTTGCCTTTAAAAAGACATTCCTGTTCTATCTACAATTGTTTATGAGACTATATTTGCAAGTGAGCCAAGGGGCTGAAACTCCAAAGGACCTCAATTTATTGAAGGAGTTCTTTTACCAAGGGAAGGACATTATTAAATTTACAACTGAGCACACTATTTCATAGATTTCTGCAAGATTGTGCAATGTACAGATTACCAGCCAAGTGTGCATCAGAATGGCAGCGGCTCTAAGCACTCCAGCAAAATTAAGGGTTGCATTGAAAACTCTGAAAATTTGTTCATGTAGTTTTAAGGGAATGTGTTTACTTGTTTGTTTTTGCAATCAGCTAAAACTGTGGGAAAGAAAAAATTGTGTGGAATTTTTTTTCTTACATATCAGGCCTGTATTTTAGTAAGAGATAAGAAAATATGTATGTTTGCTTCACTGTTTTAGCCCAGCTCTGTTTTGTCTGGCCTTGGGGAATAAGAAAGAGGATCTGCTTTTGACAGAGTAAGATTAGTGCGTTCTTTTGTTGTGCTCTGTGTTCTTGCATATTTAAACTTGAAGCCTAAGTGATTGACAAAGAGAAAGGAATCCAAGATCTAGTTACAAAAGAAAATATTTCAAGCAGAAATTATTAGCACAGGGCAGTTTTAAAATATGCTTTGGGAAGAAAAATATACAGTTCCTTTGGCTATCATTCACTTCTATTTTTCCCAGAAACTTGGCAACACAAAGTATTTTTTTGTTTAGTAGTGGTGGTCTTTGAATTTACTTTGGTCGGCTTTCTGAAAGCGTTTTTATAGAGTTGTAAACTAAATTAGTAGTAGAAATGAAATTGCAAATACACTTTAACAGATCTTCAGGCTATCAATATTACAGAGAGCTGTACGTTATTCTGCTTGTTTTAAAACTCATTAACCTATTGATTTTTGGTCTGGATGACTCAACCACATCACTGAATTGATTTTATTACATAATTTACATAGAATTCAGTGTCCTTTTTTAAGAACATATGGTGAAGCTTACCAGAGGATTCTGGTAATGTAATGTATTTATAATTAAAGAATGCACTTTTCCTAAGCACAATCTGGACATAGAGGGAATCATTTTACATCTAGTAATTCCTCTTAAAGTTGATTCAAGTTAAAAAGTCAGTATTATGATCCATGCCAAGGGAAAAACCCTCAAATATGTATCAAACAGACTTTTGTATCATATGTGAAGTCAAAAGTGTCCTAGGAGAGTTTCCTGTAGAAGAGTCAGGTTTCTGGGGGGAATGGATCATCACTTAAAAGAGGATAATTGCTTTCTGCTAGTAATATGCATGTGCATTTTTGTGATACAAGGTACACTTTCACGTATGTGTGGAAGTATATACATATGAACTCACTGGAGAAGCAAATTCTGTGGGGATTGTTTCAGGGGCATACAAGGACCATGTAAAGATGAGCCCTCAATAAATCAGAACCCACTTCAGTTATGCTATCAGCAGAATGCTTGTGCAGATAGCCAGAGGTCACTGCTATCCACCAGGTCTGGAACTACTGAAGAGATAGCTCATCTAATACAGGAGGTTCTTCCTTACCCTTCCCAGGACAATGCCAGTATTTCTGACCTAAAAGTAGCCCTCATTTTATTTTATCTAAAGCATTTTACCAGAGGAAACTTTTCTTACTGTGGCTGCTCACTTTGGAAGCCTATCAGATGATTTATCACCACATCTCTAACTTCAGGTTCAGAAGCCATTTTGTGGAGTGCACCTGAATTGTAAAAAGCTTTCTTTCTAACGGAATAGGGATGTCAAGAAAGAAAGATAGCTGAAATGTGTTACACTGACACAGCAGTGTAACACATGTATTTAAAGTGGACTGGAGATTATGGGTTGTCTTTTTGTTAAGGCAATGAGTGCCAGCATACAGTTTACAGTAAAATGGTATAACCTGGTTTGTACAGCCATTCTGTATCTTAGATTCAATGGCTACATCTCAGGGATGGTGTTTTCTCTGTATTTTTTTGCCAAGTTCATTACAGAATTGAGACTTCTGTGACGCTACACCAAGTGCATATGTTTATGTGAGTTCCTTCCAGAAGGTTTTAAATGAGTTGGCCATATTTACACACTTTTTTCCAGAGGGGAAGATGTGCCATGGATGACTCACTTCTACCAAAGGTGTAGATAGTGAGAAATTACATAGTGGAGAGAGGTTCTTGGTGCCCATATTAAGGAAAAGATAAAGTATGAATTTAACCCTGATTTGATTTGCACTCGGGAGAGAAGTTATAACTGCATATAAGTAAGATAAAACTTCTTTTGGCATTTGCTTATTGTTAGACAAAACTAACCACTCAAATACAGCTATCCATAGGAAACACACTCAATTCTTGTCACAGAACATTTTTTTACACTTACTGATAAATTTGCAGTGTTTTGAGGAGTAAATAAGTTTCAATGCCTCCCATTCTGCAAAAACAGGATCTGAAATACAAAATTTTCCCATCATGTGAGAAAGGAAATAAAAATTACACCTCTCAGACTGCAGATTAGCAATATGTCTATTAGACCAAGTTGTCAGCAGTGCCTTAGGTCTTCATAGAAATCCCAAGTAGGATTAAAATAAGAATTTAAGCTGTCAGGTTTTTCTAACTATATGCAAGGGTCATGCCCTCGAGGCCTGGTCACAAGAGTAAGATGGCTGAATAGGTAGACTGTCAAACCAAAGCCATTTTTTGATGGTCTCTGTCTTCCAGACATGACAATTCCCAAAGCCCCTGGGTTTTAGGGGTGGCAGTAGGACAAACCAATGCTGTAACAGTCCTTCTCCAGTCAAAGAAACAGTGAATGTACCTCCAGGGGCTGACAGAGATTTTGTTCATGTTTTTTTGCTTTTACACTTTGTGCTGTGAATTCGAAAGAGAAACATGAGCAGAGAAGTACCCCACTCTTTAGTTTCTCAATTACATTTTCACACTTGGAGGGTACTATGACAAGTTTGTACTTTAGCATGAAAGTACCAAGATCACAAAATTTACTATAAATATATTTGGTTAAAGCTCTTTGCTGTTGATGCACAAAAAGAAAACTAAAGTAAAAAAAAATCTCCTGTGATTTTTAGGAGTTTATTTTCCCTTCTATTTTCACAGGCATGCATTTGAAAGTTCAAACTGACACTGAATGTAGCCAAACTGTCAAGGCATGTGTCTAACATTACACAGCTCAAATTTGATACTTTCGGGTAACTTGGGGCTCTAATTATATACTGACCTAAATTTTTCAAAAGTGATTTTAGATGTTTCTCCTGGAATGTGCAATCTGAGCCTGTTTAAAGACACCAAATCTTTATAGGTTTGAAATGTCTTTTGTATGTAATTATACAGAACTTTTTAAGAAAATATGAATTAGGAGGCTTAAGGATTTACTCAGGCCTGCCATTCTGAAATTTTTAATGGTTGGAAGTAATCCTAATTTCTTATAAATATCATCTGGGGCAAAGTTCTAGAAGAAGTCCTGCACCAAAGTCAATAATTAGTCTGAACTGCTAAGACAAGAAAACATCTATGATTGTAAGGTGCTGAGAATGACCTAAAACAGAAATGATACAGTGTTTTGTGATTTTCCAACCAAATGAATTTTACAAATCTGTAGAGAGGAAAGGAATATAACAAACTCCCAAAGAAATATTGATTAATTATCTTTAAAACCTGCAAACTCAAAAATAAATTCCTTCACTTGGCTTTTCTTCTCCTATGAAAATTGTAATTATAAAGATGACATCCTGTATTTATTGCATTCCAAATCTTAGTAAAATATGGGTTTTCAAAAAAAAAAAAAAATTTCTCTGTTCAAATTGCGCAAAAGCAAATTGAATTACAACTTAATACCAAAACACACATTCAGCCTGAAAAAGAGAGTTTTATACCCTAACATAACTTGCAAAAGATAAGAATAACTGGGGGCAAGTATAACTATGATGAAATTCAGATGTTCAGCTTATGCCCCTTTAATATTTACCCATTTTTATCTTATTTCTCCAGGGGAAAAAACAAAAAAAGGAAAGGATACTTCATCAACCATTTTGTGGTCCTCTACTCAGCAGATAAATTAAATGGTGCATGTTAGCTGATATTATTTATTCAAATACATATCTTTACCATGTTATTTGATCTTGGTATAATGTAATCACTTCTGATTAAAGATATTGCTGTCATCTGTTATGCTTGTAATTAATCACTACTTAATTCAATTCCTATTGTAATACATTAGATACTATCGTGTGATACCTTGTTGTGCCATTTCCTATTAAATGGATTTGGTGTTAGGAGCTAAAAGTTATCCTTTAAGGATCCCACCAGTGGAAGTTATCTCTAAAGAGTTTTAATTCTCTACAGAGTTGTGCTACAGATAATTCAATCTGCTTTACTTCATGTTTATGATATTAATTGATTCATATGGAAGATTTTCTAATTGACTTTCTATGTAGAAGTTTTGCAGTTGGCAAGAGTCTTACTGATTTCAGTAGAGCTTGGGTCTTCATCCAGCTTACACATATTCACAGGAATAATGGTAGCCAGGCAAAACTGTCTGTCAGCTTATAGGACTCCATAATGTTACATTTACTGACAGAATTGTTTGTGAGAACTGAGGCTTAGTAAATACCAAAGTAATTAAAAAGCACTATTAATAGCCTCTGTTGATTTTGCCTTTTTTTCCCATGTTTTTATTTTTCTGGGTTTCTTTTTTGTGCAAATCCTCCATATTGTACTTTTATTTTAATAACACTAATATTCATCTGGTTATATTTCACAGATACCTCTGTCTCCATCACAAACACAGGAATTTTGGGGGTTTTGTGCATGAGTAACTATTTCTTATTTTTCTTTTGGCCTTTTTGGGAAAAAAAAAAAACAAAAAAACAATTTTTGGATGATGTATTTGATAATTTCTTCATGTATTTAGATCATAAAATAGATCACTGAATTGTTTGGATTGGAAGGGACCTTAAAGATCTTCTAGTTCCAATTTTCTGCATACTTATTTGAAGACTGTACTCTAATATATAGGTAATTCTTAATTAAACCACTAAAAGATGCTTTTTCCTACTAGAAAAAAAGAATTTGGTCAACTGAGTTGTAGGAGGGGATGTTACCCAGAGGACTCCTCCTAAGTACCTGTTTTACATTATTTATTTTCAAAAAAAGATAAGCAGGATATTTACCTAATTTACATTAACAGAGATTGTCTCTCTGTCCTGATAATGACTGCCTTTAGTAATAGTACAGCATTAGAAACAGAGGATATATAAATTATCTTCTGGAAAATTATGTGTTTGTAAACTGAACTCCGAATTTGTACAAGTGAAAGAAAAGCAAGTTTTTTTTTATGGAGAGATAATTTTGTTTCTAGGTATATATAACAAGGAAGCATATTTCATATGCACACACACCAGAATGAATTCTTATGTCCTTTGATATTTCATAGCATCATATGGCTACTCACATAACAATTCCTATGCAAGATGGTAAACTAAATTTCTTGATATAATAATAATAATATAATATAATTAATATAATATAATATAATATAATATAATATAATATAATATAATATAATATAATATAATATAATATAATATATTGTTTAGATCAGTATAATATTTTAAAAATCATGTCAGTTTCTTTAACTGTATGCATGCACTGTATTGCATTTTATTAAACTATATTCACAAAACTGGAAATAGATTACAATGGAGTTACATCCCTAAATAGATTTAAAATATTTAATTTCTTTTTAGAGGAAATATGATATCCTGGTCAGTGCTTGGATGTGCTAATTTTAAAGCATCTGCTTATATCCTCTGAAGCCAGTGCAATGTCTGCTTCAGCACTGCCCTCTAAATGAGCCAAAATTTAGTCTTTTGCAGATTCAGACTCAGCTGTCATGAAATAACAATCCTGATAATCTCAAACAGACAGCTTGTTGAACTAACTTTTTTGCTAAATTTTGACTAAATTTGAATAAATACTGCACATGCCTAGATGTAATTCATAAGAGTGATTTATATTTTGTTACAGTTCTGAAGATTGGTAACATGTAGAATAATTTTCCTGCAGATTAGTAATGTACATACGCTTTATCAATATTATATATTTCTTTTACAGCAGTGGAATAGAAACACGCTTGTGTTTCTTTGCTTATACATTTACAACATGTAGCTATAGGAAGCTGTTATCTGAACTGGGTCTACTTTCTGGCAGGGGGGTTTAAAAAATTCCAAGATATTCTCATGTCATCACTTCAGACAAACTAAAGTGCTTGAAAACTATTAATTCTTTATCTATGGTATGGACTACTTTATTTTTGTTGATAAGCTACCTAAAAACAAATCCATTATTTCACACATGCAGTAGAGTATAAATTTCCAAAACATATGCAATACTTCAAGATAATGTGTTTCTAACACTTGTGCTTATCAGTCCAGTCCTCCCTTTCACAGCTAGACATAATTCCCAAGGACAATAAAGGGTACTGGATATGTGTTTACCAAAGGGATATAAAGTAATGCCCGACGACTATACTGAGCCTTAAAAAATGAAGTCTTGAGTCTTCTGCTACTGTAAAGCTTAATACACAAATTCAGTTTCAGAACAAAGCACAAAACATGGGGTTATCATTGACATATTGCAATTTTACACAACCGTGGCAATGTAAAAAAAAGCACAACAGTAAGTAAAAATTATATTATATTACTTTAATTTCTCAAATAGGTTGAAATGTTCTAAATAAATTTGATAATTACACTGACAGCTTAACAGACCTATAAATCCACATACCAGTCATCAGACTTCAGCATCATTTGGATCTTACCTGGCAAGTATCAAGCATTGCACTTGGGATACTCTGGGGAGCTGTGCTGAAGAAATCATAGCAAAACATTAATTGTCAGAAGAAAAACCGACATGCTGCTAATACAGCAAGAATTTGGTCTTCTTTCCTCTATTGTTAATTCCCAGGGTGTTTTATCTTTACATTTGCCTATTAAGTTTAGCATAGATTTGCTGTGGTGTATTATAGATATATGTATTTTAAAAAGTGGTGGTTGCTGTTATGGTTAAAGTAGTATACTCTACTGCAATAGTCACAACCCAGTGACAGAGTATGTAAGTGTGCCCATCTTCTGCTCATTACTTGAGTGGAAAAGTACATGGGATGCAATAAAGAAGCATTCATCTATTTTTGGCATAATTCTTTAGCATTTCAAGGAGATGAGAAATCAGGAACCACTATGATCTACAGCTCAAGGCTGGTGCCAAGACTTGTTGGCCAAAAATGAATACAAAGATTAAAATAACTGGTAACTGCAAAATATTCTTTATTACTGTATTAATAATTTGGCTTAAGCCAAGGAGCCTGTGTGTTGCAACAATCTCAGTCACAGAGGAAAAAAATAATTACTGTATTAGAGAGCTTCTTTTTAATCGAGTCATGTGGTGAAACTGTCTACCAACCATGAACAGGGTAAGCACTGCAGGGCAGTTCAGGCTCAGAAAGCAGAGAAGTTATCCTTGTTCTCCATTCCCAGCACCATTACCTACCAGTCTGCCAGGCTTGCCTTGCCCCTCTGAAGACAAGCACCAGCATCCTGCACCTCTTCTTCCAGAGGAACCAGCTGGAGCCAGATGAAGCCTGAAAAGGGGAATCAGTCATTTGGAGCAGAAGAACTGGAAAGGAGACAAAAGCAATGCCTTTCAGACACAAAATTGTAGAAGAATACCAAGCTGAAATGTCTTGCCATGAAAAGCATAATTGTCCAATTTTTAATAAACTTTCAATGAATTTTTAAAGCTGAATAGTTGTTGGAAGGAATTTGATAAAAATATCCTTTTTCATAATCAAAGATTATGAAATTAATATTATTTGGTATTATTTACTTAATAGGTGAACTTACACACATATGAATTAGCCTCTTCTCTTCCCCAAACATGCCTATCTGTGGCTTCAATGATATGCACATTTTTTATTTACTGTGTCTCCTTTCTCTATCAGTAGGTCTCTGTAACAAGTGCCAGCCCACAACCAGAGATAATGAGGATGTTTTTCTGGGATGAGAATCAAACTGAGTGGATCCTCCTATAAAAATAGGGCACTATCATATACTTGCAGTCTGAAATACACTGATCAAGGATCAATATTCTTCAGGAAACTCCTGTGCAGGTACAGGTAGGGATATAGCTCCTCAAAAGGCTGCAGTAAATCTGATAACAAAATTACTACATATTCTTATCCCACATATTCTTCTTCAGCCTTTACAGGAGTAATAAATATAATTACACAGGTCTCTATCTAAATACATTCTGAAAATACTATGAAAAAGTAATTCAATTGAGTTAACAGAATCCACATAAAAGAAGAAAACTTCAGTCTCATAGAAACCAGATATTTTATTAACACATTTTTATATTGCATTAAATACATTACATTATGTCAAAAGTCTTGTCAATCCAAATAGGTTTAATAATTAAATAAACTATTTCATGTCCCAGTAATATCTCTAGCCTATTATTAATAAGATAGAGCCTGCGATTTATGACATCTTTGTTAATCTTCCCTCTGGGATCATACTTACCATATACTATATGTTGTGCATTAAGTTAATCTTTTACTTATTTTTAGGTATTTGCTATTGCTTTCCTTATAAGAACCTTTAGAGGTTTTTATAAGGAAAGCAATAGCAAATTGCTAAACCTATTCTCCTCACCTGGCAAAGAGAACTGAAATGTACATTTAACCCACCAAAAAAAAAATAACAAACCTAACAGTTTTAACAGAGCTTTCAACATCTGTGGGGTGTTAGAGATAGGAGAAGAACTCAGCAAGTGGATCTAACACTCCTCAGATATAATGTCGTGCTTTTTCACTGATGCAGTGTGAGAGGCACATTCCCTTCCATCTACCGTAAGGAAGCTAGACAGGTGCATAAATCTAGCAAACCCACAGCAAGTTATAGAAGCAATCATGCACACCCAAGAGCATCTGCTGGATTTTAGCTTTTCCGAGCAAGGTCCTTCCCACCACTTAAGGCTTGCTACAACCCAGTTCCACATTACCTTTCTAAACAAGCTTCATTTTGCCCTGGACTAGACCTAGTGTGTAATGAGTAAATGTGTCACTATACAATCCCCTTAAAACTCCCAGAAGTGTTTTATTAAACACAAAATTTTGTTACCAATTCTATACAATATATCCTGTACATTTCTGCTGTGGAGAGATGTCCCTGAATATTAAATTTTTTAAGTACTTTGGTATTTAGGTTATTTTTCAAACACAAAACTGTTGCTCAGTTGTTCAGAGACCTTACTGTTTGTGCCCTAATGCAGGTCCTGATGACAAAACAGCAGTTTGTAAGATGGCACCCAATTAACATTGCTCTTCCTCCAAAAAGTATTTATAATTCCTAGTTCTGGTGTTTTCCCAACACTTGTTGTGTGTGTGCATGTGTATACTTCCAAAATTCACTATTGCACTTGTTTTTCAAAAACATGCCTTCACAGGGTATTTCATTGTGATTATTATTGCTTAATAATATCTTTTAGCTTAAAAATATTTCCTTGGGTCAACTTAATAGTAGAAGGCCTATAGCATATCTGATGTGTGGGTAGAAACACACATGCAGCAGCATAAGACAGTGAATATGCACAGACTGATCCATAAAGTCTTAATACATAGCCCTGGTAAATTGAAGTTTAGAGACTTTCAGAGCAACAAGTTTCTCAGTGCCCTTCCATACCCGTATCTTTCATGATCTCTCTGACCTGTTTTTGCACCATCCTCTGAGTTCTGAGGCTTAATTACACATACTGTGGACTAACACTTTTCTCTGGTTTACACCAGCTGGCTGATCTTTCATTTTCTACTCTTGCATACTTTGATTGTGAGAAGAAAAAGAATGAGAAGTGATTATTCACTCTTCCATATTTTTCATATTACTGAGTGTATTTATATGAATGTGCATAAAATAAATGTTAACCTGCCTTCCCATTTTTTATGAAGTGAACAATATTAATCAATTCAATTTCTCCTTTTGTAGAAGCAGCATTACTCCCAGGATCAAGGACCTTTAATCAGTTATGGTTTCCTTGTCATTGTACTGTTTACTGCATGACTTAACAGAGTATACTCAGTTACAATTTTACTAGATTCTGGGTCAACTGTAGAAAAGTATGATAGAGTTAGAATGCATGCAGTGTCAAAAACACAAGTGTAGCATGGATTAGATTAACGCCACAACTCGTTTTATTTTTGGGTTTTGTATTTTGTTCTTTTTCTTTGTATCACTCCATCTTGAAAAAAAGGGACATTTTGCTTGTTCAAAAAAATATCTACTCATGCAATATACAGACTTAGATCCTGTTAAAAAAAAACTCACCAAAAAAATGGCGATAAACTTTATTTTCTCTTTCTCTACCTTTCTGAGAGGTCTACTTACCTCTCAAAAAAAAAAAAAAAAAAAACCAAGCAACTTTCTGGTGATACCAGGTATAAATTTAACACAGCATGATGAACTGTGAGGAACTGTATTGATCCCAATTTTTTCACAATAGATTCCTTTCATTCAATTTATATGTAGATGATGGGTGGGGAAAAAATATTTTACCAACAGGAAAGTGTGCATGATTTTCCTTTTGCAAGTTATGTGTCAGCTTGTCGTCTGCTAGCTTTCATTACAGAAGAAAATGTGGTTGATCTGAAAAAAAGTTAAAAAAACTTTTCAGAGCATAGCCAGTTATTTTTCCTGCCATTAACCCATCTTCAACTTCATCCTCATCAGAGGCTTTCCATAAATTTATATATCACTTCTTCCCTGTTCGTTCTTGCAGAATTTTTCTAATCAAAACACTTAATATTTCAACTGAGCATAGCTGTGCTGACTTGGGAAGTCTTCTTCAGTATCAAGACTCTTGTGTTCTCATAACAGAATATCCCATTTTCTGTTAGTAGAGAAACATTTAGAGAAGCTACAGCCTCTTAGATCCATGACTTTCTGCTTTTGCATATGTGGCACTGAATATATTGGCTTTTATTGCCAGCATGTCACATTGCACTGCATATCTAATATGTTGCTCCCAGAATATCTTCCAATGTTACTGCTGCTGTGGATTTTCCCTCATTGATTCATACTGCTCTAAGTTTAATGTATTAGTATGCTTTTTGTGAGTAGTGGCTTGCTTTGTTATTTCCTGCCACATTTCTCCCTAGGGCCTTTGCATTATGTTTCTGTCCTCAATAGTATTTGTGACTCCTCCTAATTTAGTATTTGTGCATTTCATTAACATGCTGTTTATTCTTTCTTCCAGATTGCTAATGAAGATGTTAAATAGGAGCAATCCTGAATCTGCACCCTTCATTACCCTACTAGATATTTTTCCCCTAGTCACTCTCGTAATCTTTTGTTTATAGTCTTTCAGCCAGTTTTAACCCACATGCTCCTATAAAATCCATTGCAATTCATTTTCCATTTATGGTTGTAAAAAAACACTGCGGGGAAAATTTCAAGAACATATGGATACAACCTTGATCCTCTGAAAGTCATAAGGATTGCTGAAAAAAAATCCCATAGGTAAACCTGGATTTTCTGTATATCACTTATATGTCAAGGAATAGAAGATTTTGAGAATCAAAATGAGGGTGGTGTTTGAGACTATGTGTATTGATCCTGCTGTATTCCTCCTGTATGTACAGTTATATTTAAAGTTATTATTTATATATTTTCTGAATTTTATGACAAAAGCTCCATCTTCAATGCAGTAGATTTCTTATATATTAACATGCAAAGAACTAAAATAATATTTTCTATTTAAATTTTAGTCATTATCACACATGGTAGGTCCATAGTTAGATATCAATTTGTTAAAAACAGCATTTAGCTTTATTATTTCATGGAAATATGTATTAATAATGTATTTAATTAATAATGTATTAAAAATTATCTTGTTTGTTTTTTAGCTAATACTTTGCCATTTGGAATCATGCAAGCTAGGTGAGAGAAACAGATGTACTGTGGATTGAAGCTCTGTGAGAAGATTTTCACTCAGAGTACAGTTCACATCCCAGACTGAAACAAACTTAATTGTGCTCACTGGGGTAAATTGTTCCTTTGTTTACGCAGTGCCCTCATTGATTTCAAGCTCAATATAGCAGCTATGTTTAGGCTTGTGTACAATGCTGGGATGTACAGGATCTTTTATGAAAATAAAATACTTCAAATTTATAAGACATTGACGTTAGACTTGAAAAGGAATTTTTTTTTTTTTTGAGACAGTCATTTAGCTTTACATGATTGCTTCTGTACAATTAAGCAGTCCATATATATTAAAATAAAAAAGTCCAGCTAAAAATAGCTTTGTTTTTGGCACTTCAAAAGGTCATATATCAAAGAACTAATTGTTACAGCTTTTAGATGTTACAATTGGCTTTTTTCCTATATTGATTTCTTTTTTTCTTCTGAATACAGAAGAAAAATTTCTCCTGCACAAAATGAAAGCCTTCTCCAATCTTGAGTCTTTCACCTGCTCAGACTACAAACTATTCAGTGCAAGGATTGTACTTTGCACTGCAGTGACTGTTCTCTGTTCTCAGACTTCTTGCCCTTACCATGATACAAATAAGAATACCAAAATACCTTGGTGATCCTTCTTACCACATTTGAGAGGTTATCACATTTGAGTGGTAGAATCACTGGAACAATGTCCAAAACATGAGACATGGTCACAGACCATACATTAATTGTCTGTATGCATTATCAAATTTTTGTGTTGTTATTACTATCAAGTTTTTTAACAGAGGAGTTTACAGAGGCATCATATTTCTCACACTTGGTTCCAAAATAATTTCATTTTTGTTGTGATCAAATGCACAGACTTCGTTTCACTCCAAATACTCCAGTTCCCAAGAGTATGTTGGTTCTCCCTCTGACTATCCTCTGTGGAACACAGCAGAATGTACAGCAGGGTCTCATCTCTGTCCTTCCTCCCAGCTGACAGTTGCAGTGAATTCCAGAGTCTGAAGTTGTTCTCCTGTTGAAGTCCATGGAGGCACAACATTGTGCTCTTCACTGCAGGGGTAAGAAGGCAAGCAGCTAGCTGTGCTCTACAGCCCAGCAGGGAACAGGCTGACTTGTGTTCATTGCCCATCCTTTTTCCACACCAGCTGTTTCAGGCCAGTGCTAGAGGGAGGACATGTTGCTGTCTTCCAGCAGGTACAGTCACTGTTGCATACGGCCCTTTCGAGGCTGAATCCCTTTGGGACTTGCCACAGATGTAAGTCCCTTCTGCACCATCTCTTTCAATGTATTGGTTGCACTAAAAAGGTTACAGCCTAGCTCCAAGTGCAGAAGGCCATGAGGACATATATCTAGAGGAAATATAACTCCAGGTTCATACAAAATACCTTTGCAAAGGAAAGTATTTTAATAATATTCTAAATATATATTTTTTTTTCAAACACATAGATTTATTTAAGTCTCAAGAGAGGAACATTGGACTAACCTGGCAACACTCTATCATAGTGGAATGGCATAAGACTCAATTCTACATTAGGTGCACACATACAGACATATTGTGTTTCTATTCACACATCTGCATATAATTGTGTGTGTGCATGTGTATGTAAAATTTGTGATTTAGGTCTCTGCTAGCCTAGGTATCTCCTTAACACATTCTATCTCACAATGAATCCATGAACTATAGAGTCATTCTCTGAAATAATCTGCCTTGGATGCGCTACTTCCAGCAATAATTGCCAGGCAAATGGCGGTGGTAAATTAGGCAATATTATTGGTAATAAAAGTTAGAAGCTTCAGATTTTCTGAATGGCATATTCATGTAAAGACTTTCCACAACATCTTTCATCACAAGACCATCATCCAATTTCATCTTTCCTTCATTTTCTGGAACATTTCATTAGTATTTGTTCTATCTTGTTCTGTCTTTTTTTAGTGATTGCTGTGGTTGTGTTGTTTTTAAATACCACCTACTTCCCAATAATTACTCTGTTTACTTATTACCACCAGCTCTCTCATCAATTGCTATCAATACCTATGCTTTAGAAAGGGAAAGCACATAAAGTTCCAGACTTTAACAAACATAACATAAAAACATTTGCAAAATAATGTAGGCAGAAATGCTTCTGGTTGCTATTACTTCCACTGCAAATAATGCCATCTGCTTATCATTATGCCCCAGTGCATGCTATCTTACATGTGGACAGAACTTGTAATGTGTTTCTGTCTCTGTAGGAAACAGCTTGAAAACTACGCCCTGGAATAATGTCATGAAGAATACCCTCTTGGCTCTTTCCAATTAATTTCTCAGCAACAATTTACAATAGAAAGCTGTAGTTAAAAGGCAACAAATACTGACTTGACCTTTTAAATTGAAATTCCCATATTTTAGTTTTTCTGTAAGGAAGAAAGAGAGTTTTCACACAAATAAAGCATGAGCAGTAGCCAGCAATAAACCCAGAAGTTTCTGAAAAGAACATGAAATATATGAGAAAATGCTAACAAGTTTGCATATTTAATGTTAGTATGAATGGCAGGTCACAAATCTGCAAAAGTGTCACACATTTAGATGTTGCTTTGTCTGTTATTTTTCTTTAACTGTCATACAGACTATGAATTAAATCTCACAGGATTTTATGTTTCCATGCTTAGGAATGTTTCATTCAATTTGTTAGTCCAGTTCAATTATCTCTGTATTATGTAGTATTCAAAATACCTTAAGATACTCTGTGTGTGTGTGTGTGTGTGTGTGTGTGTGTGTGTGTGTGTGTTTTATGGCTAAATAGTCTATAAATTTGGTACGCTTATGGACTTTTGTATCTGTCCTTTCCATGCCAGTGTTGTGTTCTGGCATAAAAGACTCAGGAAAAGAGACAGGTCTCATTAAAACATTTTCAGGAGACAGAATGGCTTTAAAATAAACAAAGAGTTAGAGTGAGTTTTTTTCTGGCTTTTGCACGGAAAAAAAAAAATAGGGCTTGAATGAAAAGGAGGGAATGGAAAAAAATGAGGGTGGACAACTTTCCTAACAACCCACTGTCTTTGTTTCCCAACAATTATATTTCCACATTTACAGACTCACTGTACAGCTGACAGTGGTCATTTCTCACTAAACTGTGAAAAAAATTTTGTTTTATCTGCTCAGACAAGATGAAAGGTGTATAAGGAACTTAGATTAAATACTGAACTCCAGAGGTCTGTCTTTGCTTTCTCTGTGAAACTTCCAATTTGATTCCACTTGAGATGAGGCAATGGTCAATGGTTCCTGGCGAACATTCATCACAGGCTTCAGAATGAATCAGACATTTCTCATATGGCATATTTTATATTTAGAATGTCAGAAAACAGTCTGGAAGATTTCCTGCAGGCAACAATCAGCCTGTCCTGTATCTCTCTCTAATTTAGAATTTAAAACATTTGATTTTTATAAGCTCAGTAGTTTCAATGTGATGAAAATAGATAAATTGTTTCTTCTTCAATAAAAAAGTTTCTCCAGTCTTGTAGAGTTTCTGACCCATATTGACTCTTTGCTTCTGATGTGCTTTAAACAGTGCAATGGTTTTTTCATGTCTCAACTAGGCACTAAGCAGGGATTTTTTTATTAAACATTACGATGAGATTTTTGTCTAGCAGTAAATGCAATGAATCATTACCCCATATTCCTTTCACCCACAATAATTGGGTTTTACTAAATGAAATCTTTTTGAATATGTAAATGATCTATTTCTGTCAAAATTAAATGGAACTAAAACTGAGCTTAATTAGCTCATATTCCAGAATGTAGCAAAATAGCTTTTCAGTATGTGAAAAAATCTGATGTATTCAAATACTTTTGTTTTCAAAAATGGGCCATTTGTAGACAGAATTCAAGTTACATCTGGACCAGCTGTTCAGATCACAGCTCTACTCACTCAAAATCACAAGAACACCAAATTTAAGTCAGAATTCTTTCTGCAAAGGAACTTCTGTTTTAATACAGTGGACTGCTAAACCATTCCTGTTACTCCAGGTTGCATTCTTAAAAAAGAAAACCCACAGGGTTGCAAGCAGCTCTCTATAACTGATTGGTTTTAGGCAAACTAGAATATTTCCCTGCTATCTGAGCTGAGCAGGATACTGTGGACAGTGACAGAAGGAAAAAATTGTCAAATATTTGCAAATATTTGCACCTGCCGTCTTCCAGTGGTCATTCAGTTACTCAAGGTGTGTCTACAGAGACAAGTCAAGACGTGTGCCTGAGCTGCTCATACTTGTAGCTGAGTCCAACTCAGCCTGGAAGCCTCAGAGGTGGTGCAGGACACTGGGTAATGCAACAGAGTAACCTCAGCAGAGCTTATTTCCTAAGTCAGAGCTCTGAGCAACATGCTACCAGCTACAGCTTCCAGGCCACAGCTGTCTCATGTCCAGTAAGCTCTGAGCAGGGATACCCAGCTGTCCATACCCATCCACTTATGTCATGTGCAGAAGACACAGACATCTTGACAATGTAATAAAATGGTGTCATTGTGGGATTAGCATCTGTCTGTCTTTGAAAATAAGCTCCCTTGGCTTTGCTTCAGAATTAACACAGCAGCCTTTGTGCTGCCACAGGGTTGATAAGCACAATTGCATGCCACTGGCATGACCTACTTACTAAATGGACAATACACAAACACAAGCACTCCCACTTCATTTGCACTTTGTGAAAGTAATTAAGGCAATGTATATAAATGCAGGCTAAAGATTTAGTTACCTTAAATATATAATAAGGGTCTGTAACAACAGATATCTTTGAAAAGAAGTAAGGATCTACAAAGCATTGATAATATTTTTCAGGAGTCTAAATATATATTAAGGAGACTTTGATCATAGACAGTCATTATCTTTACTTAGCTTTCATTACAAGCATTAAAAGCAGTGCTGAGGAACTAAAGAGAAGGTATTTTTCTCTCCTTTCAGACTGTCTGGAAGTTTGGCACAGTGACTGGAAGGGATAAGTTGGAGCCATGTCCCCATCTCCTTCCTTCACGGAGTGTGAACCACTTCCACATGGTCTCCACTACACCAGAGCTATTAATATTAATCATCT
Source organism: Vidua chalybeata (assembly GCF_026979565.1). Lineage (NCBI taxonomy): Eukaryota > Metazoa > Chordata > Aves > Passeriformes > Viduidae > Vidua > Vidua chalybeata. The sequence goes on from NC_071530.1 coordinate 99,628,866, forward strand.
GAAGCATATTAAAGACATGAGCACTTCCTAAAGACTTACAGTCCTGAGGTCTCTTGCTCCTTGGCAAAAGATCTGATCAAACATCAATAAAATTTTGAAACTAGGCTGCTTGTAATAACACAAAAAATGGTGTTAATAACAAGAAATGTGTGTCATATGTAGGATAAAATACAAAGCTAAAAAAATCTTTATTATAGTAACTGTAATATTTCTTTGGTTTTAAATGTAAATATCAGAAAGAAGAAAAAACTGCTTTCAGCATAATTTAAGTTTTTCTGATAATGGTCAATTCTATAAAACAGAGCTAACTCACCCAGTACAAATAATAAAGATAAATAGGCAGAGTCTGTCAAAATGAAATCACCCCTTGCTGTGTAACAGGAAGGCTTTTAGTGATATGGTTGAAAGTGTACTCAGAATAGAAGCTCTCAAATAAAGAAACAGAATTTATGAAGTTTTCAGTGAGAATTTGGTCTCTCAGAGGCCTTGTGCATTGCTATTGATTTTCGTAGATTTGAGCTATTATATCATCTGGGGCTCACTTCAAATAATCTACTTCATCCTACCTGCTTGCTGAATTTCATATCTCACCTTGTCATTCAGAACACAAACCCAATGAAAGGGGTCCTGTCATATTAATACATTTGTTTAGTACATACTTCCCAAGGGTCCTTTACTGAAAGTCATGTAGACAACAATGCTAGCTGTGATTTGCATTGCATTTTCCTATACTCAAATCCAAGACCGTTGCCTAGCAAACCTGGAACTAAATCACTAAGACTACAAAGAGAAAAACAAGGTATTAATACCTATCCAAACCACTAAAATAAACAGAAGTCACATCCTTGTTGGAGTGAAGGAACTCTGCTTTTCACGAGGAGCACTCTCCCTCTTACAGAAAACAATTTACCAACCACATTGAAGCATTTTCAATGGCAAAACCAACATGAACAAACACCAAAAAACCTTAATCTTAGTAGAAAATCTGAAGCCCTTAGGCAAAAGTAGTTAAAAAGAACAGTTCCCTTGGATGGTGGTGTGCAGGGAGCCACACATACACAGAGAAAGGTTTTCTACAAACTAACTTTTGTCTAGGGTGGCCACTGTCTTTCCATGGACTCCACCTGCAGTCAGCAGAGAAGAGAGAGATTCCCTCAAAATGGCAAACCAGAGCCAGAGCCAGATCTAAATTTAACTTCTCTGTATTGCTCTCCTGGGAGATTTTTTCTCTTCTCAATGAAGCTTCTCTTCATTTTTTCTATTCTCCATGAAGAGTTTTTGGAGGCATATTATTAGCCCAAGTAAAGGGAGAATACTGAAGTGAACAAGAAGCAATGGGGCAATAAACTTGGAGTTTTGTTTCCCTCATTTGACGCCTTTGTTAATTCACTTAAATAACTTGAGCTGCAAAAAAAAGGAGTATCTTAAGTCAAATTACACTTGTAATTTTCCATTCTAAAACCTGTTCTATTTCCTCAACCTGTAAGAATTTATTTTTTTTACATTTATTGTGGAAATCAGAATTTTAAATAAGCCTTTACTTTACTTTTTTGGTATATCAAATCAAATAAATGGATAGAATGGTCTTATTTAAAAGAATATGACTTTATACTAGACCCTTACAATGTTAAATGATCTCTTAAAATTCTTTAGCTTATTATTTCTAGTTCATGAAATGAACCCCAATTGCCTGCTAGTAGCAACCTGACATGACACAGTATACACTGCTGCAGGAATCCATCTTGTATTTAAGGCACCAGATAGATTAGTCAGTTGTACTTCAGTACCAAAAAGATTGTTTCCTGACTGAGAAGCCAGACTCAAATAAACCAGTCTGCCTAAAAATCCTCTGATGCTCTTTGCAGATAGCAGCAGATATTTTGAAAAGTGTGGAGTCTGCATCTGAAAAAGAACCCCCCAATAAGAATTGCCATCCTGTAACAAGAAAACCATTTTTGACTAAACCATTCTTTGCTCTAAATAGAATGGCCTGAATTTCCTACATATAAGGTATACTTTCCTTATCAATATGCATGGATTCATGTGGATAACTCCTATTAAAACTAATGGAAGTTAAATGCATCAGTCCCTGAGTATTACTATTAAAACACACCTCACTTGTACCCATAATGAGCATTAATATTAAATTTGCTTCATTGTCTTCAGCAGTCAATTGTTAATAATTTTAAATGTCAATAATCATTAATCACCTTCTCTAAAATACAGCTGTTAGGAGACAAGGAGTTTTCATTCCTCAGCAAGTCATAAAGCAGAACTAGTCCTGAACACTGTCTCTGCTACAGCAGAGAGACATGGGATGTCTCTCTTCCAAACACAGGATGCTGTAATGTTGGTGAGCAGTTTATCAAAAGTATGTGAGCATTTCCAGGAGCAGATTGATTGGAGGTGGGACTGGAATATGTGCATCTGTCTTCGTGTGATGAAAATTTTCATGGATTAGTAAAAGGGTGTTTAGAAACTTTAGGTGCTTATTAAAATTTAGAAGTGACTAATATTGTAATTTATATATTTTCCAGTTAATCACATTCTGTCAATAGATTAATAAACTGTTTCAAACCTGATTTGATTTAAACCACATGAGTTGAGAAGGATTTTCCCTTTAACCTTAAATAGTGGATAAATATACCAAAGTGAGGCACAGACTCTGTTTAACAAGGAGGTCAAATCACACTGATGCCTGTGAGTATTCAGTTTGTGGTCCATTCTAAGCAAAAAATATGTTCAACCTGAGCAAATTTTAACACTGAGAGATAATTGCAGGTCAGAGGTTTTGCCACCACACACCCAAAACCTGTCCTTTCCCCCTTTGATTGGAGGGTGCAAATGTGACCTCAACAAAGCACCCACTGCTTTTGTATATGGCATTTCTTTGAGTCATTAGCCTTTAACATTGGGGTCTCTCACATCTTTCTTGACCTGCTGGCCACACTCTTATGATGTACCTCAGGATGCCATTGGCTCTACTGGCCACAAGGTCACACTGCCAGCCCATGGTCAACTTGTCATCACCCAAAATGCAGAGCTGCTCTCTAGAAGGTGAGCCCCAACCTGTGCTGGTACTTGGGGTTATTCCTCCCCAGGTGCAGAACCCTGCACTTGCTCTTGTTGAACCTCACTAGGGTTCTCTTCAGTGTCTGTTCCATTGTAAAATTCTTTTGTTTCCTTACAAATTCAAGTATGTGCATCACCTGCTTCTGATATTTTGCAAAACACATGACTTCTAAAAAAAAAAAAAATCAGTGATTAAGAAGGACTTTTTTCTTTAAATAAAATATATTAGAAGTTACAAAAGGAAAACATCATTTTTTATATTTTTATTATTTTTTAACTGTAGCCTAGAGACAGATTTTTCTCTTCACAGAGTAGAAAATTGAATTATTCTGAGCACTTTCTCTTACCTTTCCTCTCAATTTTCTACAAGCAATGGAGGAATCATTAAAAAACCATGGAGTCTACAAAGATGAAAAAAAAAGGACGTTGTGTAAAGCTAAGAGGAAGGTTTAATAAAAACATTGCTTATACCTTTTTCTTTTTTCTCTTTTTTTCTTTCAAGTCAGAGACACTCATCCAGTAATAGAATCTGGGAACAGAACACAAATCCCATCCAAGAGGCAGAAATTGTAATGATGTTAAAGTCTGATGTTCATCATGCCTCTCAGTTAGTGAATGGCAGCAGAGCAGTAGCAACCATACAGCAACAAATATCACGCAATAAACTATTTTTTAGTGAAGAGCTGCTTCAGTGTGTGATACATAAATATAAATATAAATATAAGTGCCCTCATTTGCAATAAATATTTAAACATTCTATTAAAAAAAAAAAGGAAAAGAAACACAAATTGAGGCCCCATTGCCATGATTTGTTTTTAAAGCTAAGATTATGTATCATTAAGCTGGCAAAATGCAAGCCTGAGAAAATGTTGCTGGGGCGATTCTGTCCTCTTCTGCTTTTCCTTCTTCTATTTTTTTATGTAGCGCTGCTTTTTAACTCTTGACATTTTCTGTCAGCTCTGATTCTTAGCAAATACATACATAATCACATTTGAAAAAAAAAGGCATATTGGTGCATAAGATGCAAGTGATAGAGGGATGAATTTCTCTGTTGTTCAAATCCCCATAACTTAATTGCTTTCCACAAAGTTTCATCACTTTGGCCCTGCTAAAAATCTGGCCTCACAGTTTCAATAAAGTAGAGGCAGAACAAAAAAATTCTGAGAAAGAATAAAAAAAGTTGTAATGGAGTTCTCCATGTTTGCAGCCTAACCAATAGTTACCCTAAACTTAAATGAAAAGGAACTTAATTCTCTCATTTATTGTAAGCTGAAAGTGAGGGAGGAGGGAGGGGAAGAGAGGCAAGGGATGTGCTTTCTGTATCTATAGGAAGGGTAGTTCAGTGCACAGGCAGACGCTGTTATTTCCACACTCATGGACTCAGCTCTGCTTTGTGCTGCAGAAATGTAGCATAGTGAGTAAATTTGTGGATCAAAGCTAAAATTTAGCCAAAATTTGCCTCTAATCTTACTTGCCTACTCTCTCTTCTGTCCTTCTGGCCCCAGTCTCTGGCACCCATCTTCCCTGTGCAGCAGCTGGGCAGAGGCAGGACTTGCACCCCAAGCTGCCAAGACAACAAAAGAGTAGCAAACCTGTTCTGCTCTTCTCTGGCCTCCAAAGTGATGCTACTCTGCACTGTGATCAGAGCATTCAACCCTTCCTAAGACAGATTTTCTTTTTCCTCATTCTTTTCCCTTAAAATACAGATAGCTGAAGCAAAATACAACCCCAGGTCCCATGACACAGTCACATAGAGGAAATATTTAGTGCATTTCTTCGCATGTCCTGAAACTGGGAGATTGATTTCATTCTATTTGTATTTGTATTTGTATTTTTTCTTACCAGTAGATCCATGTATCTATTTTTGAAGATGCAACAGGGAAACAAATCAGAGCTCATGTCCAATAGTTCTTCAGATAAGGTTGTGCTAAAGTGCAGAAAGAAAACCTAGTGAGTCACCAGTCTATAAAACAGAAATAGTGTGAAGAAATAATTGAAAGAGGGCATCAGGATCACAGGATGGGATCTTCTTTTTATCCACTGAGTGTCTACAAACAGGCATGTAAAATTTGTGCCCCCTATAGATATTACAATATATTTTTGACCATTTTGTGAAGCTATCTGCCCTGTTAGCAAAATTCTGAACATCTTTGCATACAACTTTTAAATTAGCCTAAATCAGTTTAAGTGAAAAGCCTGAAAAGCTTTTGATCAGTTCAGTATATGAGTTGCAAAGCTGACATTAGGCTCCTTCCTTCAAAGCCTTAATTTGATATGTTACAGGTACCACAGAGAAATCAGCAATTAAAACCAAAGTTGATACCTTCAATATGAGAGGGGAGAAAGCCTAAATACCATCTGAACTGCACTGTTTTCTTGAAAAATGAAAAATAAGACACTGCAGGTTTGCTTTCTTTGGTCTTTGAAGTTTTGTGTCTTCTTTAAAAAATTAGAAAACCTCCCATTAACCTCTGAACAAAATTGAGTACTGGCCTCAAATCCACTTTATTTTCCTGAGAGCAGATATGATTATATGGATAAATCCAGTTGTGAACTTAACAAGCTTTGGCAGAAAAGGGACTGAAGGAAGGTGAGCAACAAAAGAAGCCAAGAAAAATACCCAAATTAACCTTCAACCCTTTCAGTGACATCTAAAGATGCTAAAGGAAAGTTTGTGAGTTAATTTCACAGGGATGTAGATCTCCATTAGTGTAAGCAGCAAGTGGGAATTTACAAAGTAATATAAAATATACTGTGGAGAGAACATTTTAGAGAACATTTCATAGGAGCTCTTTTTTGACCTCTCTTTAAGCCGTAGTTTGTAGTTCAGCTATTTTGTTATCTACTCGAAGAAACATATGTTCTGTGGAGGGCATCCCACTGGACTGAAATAAGTTGTGCAAAGTGGGAATCAGCTTGTCCATTCCCAAAAGTCATTTTAAGGGGATGTTACTATGGAAAAAAATTGACCTAACTACATTAAGACTCACATTCCTGGAACATTGAGGGACAAAGCTCAAAAGAAGTGTAATGTGGAAAACAGGGGAGAAACTATAATTGCTGCAATTAAAAATTGTATGGCAATGACACCAAGAAAAATGGAGTCTTTGCTGTGCTTCTCAGAGAAGAGTTAATGCCCAGAAATCACTCTTTGGGCCACTGCTGTTCTAATAATAATGCATGCTCTCACTTATAAGATAGCCTCATCTATTGTTTCTGATTGGATTGTAATTCAAAGAGAGATTACTTAAGTTACCTCATTATTTGGTGATGCTGCCTATCTCCAATTAGCCATGCTCATGTTTGGAAATAGAGACTACCATTTACCAGCAGCAGTTTGGGGAGTATTTTGCATTATAATGTTTCTCACATGTACTGTATGCAATCATTGTCAAAATAGCCAGGAGGAAAAATATACATTAACTTAGTGAAATAAACTATTAAAAATGGTGTACTCTGTCTGCTTGCCAACTGCTTTATACCCACTGGTACTTGTTTTGAATGCTATAAACAAAAAAATATCAGTGCAGAGCAGATAGAAGGATGGAGAAGGCAGAAATCAATGTCATCAGAGCTTACAGTAGGTTTTTCTTTCATGACACTTATGAGTTGGGGAATCACACTTTATCTGAGTAGGTTTGGAGCAAAGGGTTAGGGAAAGATCCAACTATGATGGAAAGCATTCAGTATGTTCACCTGGAGATAATTCACAGCAGCAAACCTAGTGAGAGAACTAAAAGATAAAACACAGGTGGGGAAAAAACAACCCTTAAGCAGGTTGCAAAGCCTTTGATTGCCATTGCCTGAGGTGCCTGTGCAGGGTGGGCTCTGCCCAGCAAGGTTATTCTGCCTCTTTCTGGATTCATGATTTTGCATGATCACCTCCTGGTGTAAGGACCAAAGGAGCCCTGGCAGCCTGGGAGCACCACAAGGAAGCAAGAGGAGGAAATAAACAATTCTAGGGATTTACTGTTTTCATTATTCTGAGCTTGTAGGGACTGAGGGCATCACCTCTCCTGCCTTTCAGTCAGCAGAGGCTGACACCAGATCTGTCAGACCTGCCATGGCAATGGTCCCATCTGACAGTTCTGGACCACTGGGACACACTGTGCAGTAGAAATGAGATTGTAGAGAAATAAGTAGGTTTTAGGCTTTGTTTTGTTTCACAGATATGTGCCAGGCTTCCAGGTCCCAAACTATTGCAATAATAGGCAGGAACTTTGTGAGGATGGGTGAGGTGAAGGTGCAATTGTCCTTTTCCTACAGTTAATCCAGCTGTATCAGTACTGTCTTCTATCCTCTTCCAATGAGCATCTGCAGTGTCAGCAGGTACCTCTATGATAATGGGTTCAATTTCCAGTGGCTGTGCCTTTGAACTGCTTGCTTTCTTCCGTGTTAAGGTGATTATTTTTGCCATAGCTACCACAGACTGCTATGAAACCTTTGAAGAATGTAACCATATGAAGCCAAGGTGCTCCCATCACATCCTCAATATATACAGAGATTCCATGAGTGTTCCCACAGGGTTTCACTAGCTGGGTCCTTCCCCAGGGAAGCATAACCCTGGCAAACAAGGGATATATGAGCATGGAGAGAGCTGAGTGTGTGTTTTTCCAAAGATCATTGGAGTTTCCCCTGCTTCCTTTCTCACAATGTGTGCCAAGGACACATCAGGAGATCCCACAGAAATCTGCATCAGCTGGGTGGTGGACCTGGATTTCCCAGGCACTTAAGTGATGTTCTCTGCTTTTACTAAGCAGTTTGCTTGTACTGCAATCAGTGCTGAACTTAGAGCCATTTTTCTCTTTCTGTTACAGCTTTGCATCTATCTTCATTGAGGTTTCTTGGGCAACAGTGGCAACAGAACCTACTTGGAACACTTGGATTGTCAGTGGGTTGAACATTTTGCTCTAATGCTATTCCTGTGATGTGTGACATGGGCACACAACAAAGAAACAGGGGAGGTTGTAAGTAAATAATCAGTCCATTTTTGTCCCAGAACTTGTTTCCCAAAGAAACAAATAACTTTCAATAAACTGAGTAAAAAACAATCCCTCATGTTATCATGTCTGTCTCTATTGCTCATTTGATCCAAATCAACACCTCTCCAGGGGTTCTACCATATGCTTGCAAATGTGCTGGAATTTTGTATTAAAAGCTATCATTCTCTATTAACAAAACCATGTAGTAACATAACAAGAAGCTCATGAATTTGTGAAGCTCAGAAATCATCACAATGTAAGACACTACTGCATCAATATTTATAAGTACTCAAACCACTCTTGCAAGTATGCTTCCACTCTTACTTCAACCACCTCTTCCCTGGAGCAAGGCGGCTCTTCCCTCTCCTGCATCAATTTCACAAGCTGTAAATAATGGGAATTACATTCCTTCCCCATCTCAAGTAAAGGTCTTAAAGAGCTACAAAGGAAAAATTTGTATAAATGGAGGCTGTTACTGCCATATGAAAATATTAAAATAAATAGCTTCTTATTTATGTGGGTTCCATTTCTTGTAAAAACCCCAAATTTTTGCATCCCACACAATATTGGAAATTATATCTTTTATACTATATATTTTCCACTGCAGAAGCCATAAGCCCTAATTGATTCCTGGCTTCAGTGAATAATATCAGACTGGATAAGTGTAGGAAACAATAAGAGGGTAGTGTAGCTGAGATCAATACAGCTTGCTTCTGAGCTCCACGACCAATCTCTCTGCTACATACACTGATAAATAGACAGCACTGCCCCTCAGCTACACACCATTAGCTATGCTTTTCCTCAAAGTGTCAGAAAGTAAGTGGTATACCTAGCATTAGATCAAAAACAACAAGAAGGTTTTGTCATTCTGCTGGGGACACTTGGCTGGCATCTGCATTAGTTGCAAATGCTATTAGTAGCTCATTTATCTTGATTATTATTCGTCACACAAGTCAGCAGTGGCTTTGCAAGTATTTGTAAAAGCAGCAACAAGATGAATTTTAAATTTCAAATGTTCCACTCTCAAAAAATAAAACAGCTTGAAAAGAAAATAGATTTACTGCAAACAAAATAAATATACTAAAGTAACAGCACTGAGGTTAAAGTATTATAGTATGACATCAAAATCCTGAACTGTGCTTTCAAAAACACGGTAAAGAATATTTTCAGATGTTAAACTACATTGGCATTTTTCCTACAAAAAAAAAAGTGGGAGTGAAATAACCAAGTTACATATACTGCATTCTTTTTTTAGATTTGTTAAAATCTTCTCAAGGCATCTAAGGCATAGTCATTAGCTTCACAATAAGATAACTGAAAAGAAATTCAGTTCACCTTCATAAAATAAGAAAAAGAGTTCAAAGATCAGAAATGTAATGGCAAGTCCTTCAAAGGACGCATATATAAGGCTGTATATACCGATAGCTTACTAGAAACTCATCTTCCCCTCCTTTTCCCATTCTCTCTTTGATCTCAAGCTAAACATCAGAACCCAGCTTTTAAAAAGACTTCAAGTGCCTTTCATATTCTCTCAGCTGCCTGAGGAGCAACAACTCCTGCATCTTACATGAAAGAATTTATTTCTCCCTAAAAATAACTTTAGTTTCAAATGCCCCCTGCAAAGAGGTTGAATAATTTATCCTCAACTCTGTGAAGACAAAAGAAGGAAATTGCATGGGTAAGCCTTTACCTACAGCAGGGAAAAAGGCAGAGAAGTCATTACACATCTGGCTGGAGCAGTAATGGAATAATTCCTGCTTGTCACTTTTGTAAGAAGGAAGCACAGTTCAGATGTGGCAACCTTTGGGCCCCTCGCACACAGATCATTAACATCAGCCATGCTGGCTGAGTTGTTATTAGGTATAATCTAGAAATTCTTACCCTTCAGGTGTTTTCTGGGTTTCCCACTCCCTTACTTCCTATAAATACTGAGAGCTCTGGGACTTTTTGCTCATTTAAACTATTAATTTTCTTTGCTTCTCAGATAACACTGCTCTGGATCGGGTACATAGCATAAGTTTTGCTTTCAATATTAATTTAACAGGCAAGGTCTAGAGGTCCCACTGCTCACAGATAAACTTTTCTTTTCTCATTCTTTTTTGTGTCATGTCACTACTCAGGATAGGGAACACCTACAGGGAACACCTACAGTGATGAACAAACCTCCAAACCCAAATTCAGATCAATTACCCTGTCAAGGTTTGTGACCTCATGTGCAATAGAGCTGCAGGACTGTAGATGCATGAGAGATTTCACCATTGATATGTGGCCTGGTAGACCAAGAAAATACCATCTCTCCAGTTACTTATATATTCCATTACATCAGCATGTCTGGTGACAATCACATAAAAAGTACTGGCATTACAAACTTTACAACATTTACTACATTTACTACAAACTGCAAAATTACAGAGCTTTCAGTTGCAGTTTCAGAGCTTTTGGTATATTTTTCCTCAAAAGGTCTCTTCATTCAGAAATCAATAGGCTTTTGTGCAGAGGCCTGAGTGTCTTGATGCTGTGAAATTTCTTGCTAAGTAGCAAGCAATAAGACAGAACTCATAAACAGTTACATTATGCAATTTTTAAATATTTAAAACTGAGAGAGATCCAGATTTTGTCATGATTGATGCTGCAAATATGAGGATATGCAAAATGTTTTGACATTTCTAGCTTAAGCCCCATTACATATCCCGTGTGCTTTCTCTCAGAGGTGCATTTTGGCATGAAAGGTTCTCTTGTCAGCCAGGAACCAGATGGACCACTCCATGAGCCTTCACACTGTAAATAAAGTTTGGCCCTGAAAACACTAATGATTTGTACTAGGGATGCTGTTGCAGGAACAGATAATATTAAAAAAAAAAAAAAAAAAAAGGTAAACATTAGTTTTAAGCTGTGATTTTATTAGAGGCTTAGGTTGTCCTTTTACTTGCACATGAAAAATATTTTACATAAGCAGGTAATATGGTTTACATGTGCCAGTACCAGATTCTGTGTCTGGGGACTTGCTACTCTTGTCTGTGTAGCAGCACAAAGTGCAGGTTCACATGTGAGAAAAAGCTCACTTGTAACCTTACACTAGCTGGCCCTGGCTTGATCTTGGCCTTCTTTTAGCATGAGCCTGAAACATCTGCACAACTAAAGGAAGCACAAGCTCCAGCCCAAGGCACATCCCAAAGTGGAAAGGAAGTGAGACCTTCTAGGCTCTAAATTTTGCGCGAACTGACCTACCTGGCACAACTTTGAATCTTAGCAGTAGACTATGACTGCTTGTCTAAGACTGAAGAGTACAACAGGTGGGTACCACAGAGAAGGGGGGGATTAGGAGGACCTCAAACCGCCTTTAGGTAGTATTATCTTGACTGTAATCCATGTCCCCTACAGAGATCCAGAAAGAAACGGAGAGAAGGTTGTAACTTCCTTCCCCCTTTTGCAAATTAAAGACAGTGACTCCAACCCAGTCTTAAAATTCACTTGAGCCTGACAAGAAAGCTGCCACAAATACAGTGTTTTCATTTATCTGTAGCATTAAAGACTCTCAGATTTTATTACTTTCATCTGCAACAGATATATAGAGAGGGCAATGCTAAAATTACTACACAATGTAATTCAGCATAAGTAGCTTGCTGTTAACATGTAGCTTTGATATTCAGAAAAAAATTTCAGTAGTCTTATTTTTTGAGCATTTATGAGGAATTTTTAGACATGCAGGTCCCACATAATGAAAAATAGAATTTATAATAACTTTTCTTAAGTATAGGGAGGCAATCTTTAACAACAAATGTTCCAAAGTCACGCTTATTACCAAAACGTCACTATTTGTCTAGTAATTGTTTTTGCAATAGGACCATAAAAGACTACATGCTTTAAAGGCTCCCGTGCTTCTTCATTACCAGACAAGAACTCGTTCAAGAAGGTCTTCATTAGTTATATGCAATATGTTTATGATGGATTCCATGTAGTATGGACATATGCACAGTAGCAAATTGTCTTGATACTGGTTACTTTGACAATCATTTTAACAATATCAGAAAACTGTTTACAGTACTCAAATGCTGATTGGTTTTTTTTTTCTTTTAATTACTTCATCTTCCCATTTCTTCTAAAAACAATGGAACGCTTAAAGCATAAACATAGAGGTTTTAATGTGTCTCTCACTGCTTTTCAGAATAAAAATTCTTTCAGAGTCCTACAGCCAATTTCAGACCTATGAGGAAGCAACTCAATACCACTAAAGCCAACTGCATGATCACAATGGAAGTGGATATGGCCCTTCTAGATGAACACTGGGAATCTTCTGGAAAGATGGTTAGCTTGTGAAAATGGCCTCCTTATTAAGCAGATAACTGTGACATCAGTAGCTGATTTGCCCAGGTCCTCCACAAAGGAGATCTGTAAGGAAGGACAAGGGGAGGAAATCTCCTCAGCACAGGCAGCAGGCTGCAGTGAGCACAGTCCTTGCTGTGTTTGATCCTTCTTTTTTTATAAAACCTCTCTAAACTATGTTAACCTGGAGCTGAACAGAGAGGCTATGGCCCCTCCAAAGTCCCAGCACTTCAGCCTTTTGGTATTGGTCAGCTGGTGGACTGTAAACATTCAGGAGAGTCACAGGGACTGCTGGAAGAGCCCAGCTATGGTCTACACAGGAATAATAGGCAGCTCCTTTCCTACTGGTTCCTCCCCTCTCTCCCTGCAATTCCCATGCCATTATGGCACCAAAAACATGTGAAGAGAGAATTTCAAGTCACTGGTGGTGGTATCGTGACAAACTTGAATACCTGAAAAATAAACTCTTCCATTAACAATCCTGTATTCAATATCACAAGGGTGTTTTTCTTCATAGTAACTCCTGGATTTTGAATTTGCATAAGTGATTACTTCTGTGTTTGTCATTGGCACTGGAATGAAATAACATTCAATTTTGCAAAGAGGTAGCAGTTTCTTCTGAAGCATCATCTTGTATACGTAATGATCAGTTGGAACAAAGGACTGGTTTTAAACCAAATTCTGAGGTGTAAAAAGGATGCACAGATCATTGTAGGAGAAGTGGAATGAAAAGCAAACTACTTCTCAGGTATCTAGAGATGCAGTCTAGTGGAGACTTTAAGTGTCAAAGTGATGAAGGCTGCAAACAACCTGTCTCAGGAGAAGAAAGGTCTGTTGGAGTTACGAAAGCAAACCTAGAACATGAAACAATCCTGGAAGTAGACAAAAGAAAATACTCTGACCTAGAAAACACTGAAAGCAGAACAGCATTTTTTTCTCATTGTAGGCTTGGACAGAACTCTTTTTTTTTTTCTGTCATTTAGAAGTGTGAGGAGGAAAATGGCATGGCAGCAAAAAAAAAGGCTCTTCCCTATTCAGATTTGAAGTTAATTTGGAGAGAAAGTACTTTCAACTGACAAAACCAATGTAGCTGGGGGTCTGGCAGATACAACTGCTATCTTTCCTAGTAGTTGATTGTTTCTAAGTGGAACAAACATTCACTTTTGAGGACTGCAAGTTTACAAACAGCAGTGGTATATATACAAGTCTTGTTTCCAGGCTGCATGGGAGCTGTATGAGTTCCAGATACTATTAGTACTCGTGATGTGACAACTTTGCTCTCAAACACTCAAAAATGCTCAAATATCCATGAAGACATGGTAGGTACTGGGAGTAGTGATGTAAATATGAACAGAAGTCTCTGGGGTTTATTGCTTGTTATGGCACAAATCAAGTAACTCCTAATATTTGGTATTTATTTTCCCTTCTTCCCATCCCTTTCTTTGAAAGATTGCAAGGAATTTAATATTTCATCAACAAACTCAGCAGTTTTAAAACCACAACATGATCTATATCCTGAATACATTGCATGTTACTGTAATGGTCTTAGCAAATGAGAACTTTCCTCATGACAAGATAATTTTGGGAGCTCCTTTGCATACAACATATTGATCATCTGTCTCTCATTTCTCTGATAACCAGTAATAGTGACTTAAAGTGGGAGAGGTGGTAACAGCCTCTTTGGGAGTTACTATGGTGTAGTTTTAGTTAATTTTTCTGTCTCCAGAAGTCTGTCCTGAGGACTTTGATAATGCTCTGCTTTCTCCTTCTCCTCTTTTGATCTGCCAAGACAATGAATAGATGGAGCAAATACCTAGGTGTTAGATTATTTTATTGGATTCTTAAGTGGGGAGGAATCCCTTACCTAAAAAATTCACACTACTAGTTGAATTTTGATAAATTTTTCCCTTCCCCCCCAAAAAATAACAGCTTTTTCCATCTGAAAAGGTTTAAAAATTTTGACCTGCCCTAGCAGTGAAAGATCATGATTTCTGGGGTAATTGATCTGGTATCCACCACCTTTTCCTATGAAATTACTGTCTTTGTATTATGTGAAATCCTTGGATAATGTGGGTGAAATGTCTGCTCCTGGAACTACAAATTAAATAAACCCTGGTCCCAGTTGCGAGACGGGGTACAAATACACCTGTTTTTTATTGAGGGCAGTGCCTTGTAATTATTTTTCAATATCTGATCTAGAAGTGGTTCTTATTTTCTGCACTATTTTATAGTAGTGAATTTGGACACTTTCTCTAGCCACTTAGGAAAATGCCAATATTAGTTAGAAACCTTACATTTCTACAAGGAGGAAAGTATGGTGAGATAAGAGTAGAAGTCCATCTGGATAAATCTATCACAGTTCAGTGACAAGGAGGGGCATAACAGGATATTAAACCCTGTAAAGCAAGGCTGCTGGGATGTTGGCTTTCCAGTTTAGATGACAAGTCTTTAAAGTGGAAAAGCAAGTTTCAAGCTGGTAAAATCCATCCCAAAACCATGCTCAGACCAAAGTATTCAATGTATCTGAGTGAGCAGACAAACACCACTTGAGAAGTGACAGCTTCCGAGAGCACATTCTTCTCAGAGGACTTTGATTGCTGATCAGTTCAAATGATGGACTGACTAATATAGTAGCTTTATTACTGTCTCCAAAACCAACAAGTTCAACTTATTTATTTGCTCTGCACTTCCCTTACACTTAAGAAGATTTCCAGAGCATGGATAGGCAATATGTGTATGTACAAAGCAAAGCAAATAGTACTATTATGCAAATGCTAGAGCAGCTTCCTGGGCCACTCGATCATGTGGCCTTTGGCAGGCATAAACAGCAAGAAAATTCCAAACATAAGGCTGAAATTCTCCAAGAACATAATACTTTTAAAAAAACCCTAGCCTAATAAGTTTATTTTGCATGACATTCAGATGTGTAGGTACAAGAGATTATTTGAAGCCTGCATTGTGAGCTGTATGACTTCCAGTTATGATGAATCATCTCTGTGTGTTGTGGTATTTATAAACATACTGTTTCTGTCACTTTCAAACTAATACTAATATTTAATGATTGTTTCTGTGCTTGTAGCCCACAGCAAACATTAAGCAGTTTGTTTAACCCTCTTTTGTGAGAGCTGTGTAAATCTTGTTATCTTGTGTATGCCTTGAACGAAAATAAGTGTAGACAGTGGCACAGTCAACATGCAATAGCCAGTTAGAACTGTGATAGCATGACACTGTGATTCAGTTCTTCTAGATTAATAGTTTGGAATAAATTGTTGTAAAATCCACTGAAGATCTCTCCAATGAAATAAAATGGGAAAAAAAAAAAAAAAAAAAAAACAAAGACACAATCATAGAGACATGAAAAAAGGTATCCTCTTTTTACAAAAAAAAATACAATACTTTGTAGATAATCAACACCAGGAATTGGCACCTCTTGGAACTTCTGACTTTAAGCCCCAGGTTGAATTGGAGACACATTATTGTGTTCACTAAACAGTCACTATAACTAGGTGAACGTCTGCATCCATTGTGTGCTTGTCCTACTTAAAACTGTCAGTTCTAAAGAAGATGGATGATTAGCCTACCCTGTTTATATTTCACCATTAAAGGCACAAAAGGAATATGCATTAATCACTGACCTGATACAAAGTCTGGCATTGCACCCTGAAAGAGAAAATCATTATTTTAATTGGAACTAATGGCTTGTGGCCATGATAACTCATGGCAAGGCACAATATTAATGTCACTTTGTCTGGTGGAAGAATATCTTATGCCCACTTACAATCTGCCACAATGTCAGCTCAAGTGTCTGTCTTCAGGCCAGATGCACAAAAAAGGCTTTGCTGCCTTCTATCCCTAAAAGAGCAATTTGAAGTTTTTCACGTAATGTCACCTGAAAGTGACAAACCCAAGTACATGCCAGGATTACTCTTGTCAGTGCTTAATCAGGAGCTGGTAATTACATCCATGCATTTATTCCTCTTTTGTATTTTCTTCCAAGTGAGTTAGTAGCAAGAATAAGTAGATGGATGTTTCACCCAAGAAAATGTGTCACAAAGAGCAAAAAGGGAGGAAACGAATTTTACTCCTGCCACTGAGTTAAGTGTAATGGGTGGTGTTGTCTAATAAAAAACACTAGCATACCCAAAGAGACAAAACAGTGATTATACTCAGAGAAAGACAATCTTCTGAAAAATTTGGAAGTTGTTAGTGCTTATGGATTTTTTTTTGTTTGTTTGTTTCCAGAACTTACAGAGCTCTAAAACAGAGATTTTTATAACTCGCAACAGCTTAATTGATTACTACACTAAGAACTAGAATGTGAACTGACATCTGATATGGAATCTTTATTGTCAGCTCTTTGAGATAGGAGAGGGTAGTGAATGTGGTGTTTATTTTGTAGTCTTGAGGGAAGAACTGAGGATGTGAGGAATAATATCTTGATGCCATAGCAAAAAAGTCTATGAATAGTGATGTTGTGTTTGACCTAATGCCCTTCAAAGCCATGACTTTAAATTCCTCCTACATCAGTTCAGGCTTCAAGATGAGAGCACCCAAATCATAACAGTACAGTGCCACTTAGCAGTAGTGTATGGATGAGTCTTCTCCCTAGTGCTGCTTCAACTCCTTCAAGCTCCTCCTTTTTTTTTAACAAATCTTAGAGCCATATCATAGGCCTAAGATTAAGCAATTAATTTAAAATCCACTGTTCTACAAGATCCTTTTGGAATTAGTTTCAATTCTAAGTACCTTAATTGCACAATTAGTGTATTTATCATAAAACCTAATTTTTTTTCTTCAGTTTCTTACCTAAACAATTGCCAAATATGGAGTTATACCTGCAAAGATACCAAAGCCTCACAAAATTTCTGAACTGTATCACAATATAGATCTTTTTCCACTAGTAAAACAAAAGTTTACACTCCAAGGTAGCACCTAATAAACTTTATCAACTTTTACTGATAACAGAACTTAAAAAGCATATTTCACATCACAATTTCAAAATCACTAGCTTCTTAATATTACACAGTAAACCAACATTTATATCTCATCATAAATCCCAGCCCTTTTTTTTTCAAACTTTTCTATTGACACTTTGAAGTCAATGATCTGTGTCTCATTATAATTTAGCATGCCATATTATCCTGCATTCACCCTGATCAATGTCAAATTAGTCATTATGATTGGCTTTGATTCACATTTTTCTTTTTTATTTCAAAATGCAATAGTAGTATTTCTCTTGTGCCTTGAAAACAAAATTTCCATATCCTCCATCTGGGATGATTTCCAAATTAAATCCATTTTTTCTCCTTCCTGGCTTGTGAAAACAAATCTGCATATGCATTGTTGTATTTGAAACACACATGACCAATTATTCTAATAGGAATTGAGAATTGTATTTAAGATAGTGCAATAATGTAAAATCTCTGTAATCCTATTCCCAAGTGGTGCTGGAGGTTTTTTTGTTTTTTTGTTTTGTTTTGTTTTGTTTTATTTTTACCTTAAAAATGAATCCATCATAAATTTATTTTCTGGTAGTGAACCAGGACATGCAAAATGTGGTCTCTAACTCAAAGGATACATTGACTTCAACAAGGCATGGGTTTTTTATTTAAAGATTATCCTCTCTAGAAACTCCTTAGGCTTTAAGCGTTCCCAAGTAACACCTTTTCATAGTAGGTGACCAGCTTATTATTCTTAGCACTTCCTGTTCCCAAGTGTCCTACAAAGAATTTACTTCTGAAACTGGGTCTCCTTGATCTTATACCACTTGAACAGTCATATATGACCCAGGAATATGACCAGGGGCAGCGGGAGAAGAAATTCCATATATCAAATTCACACAGTAGTCTGAAAAATTACTCTGTAGACCGCTTGCAGCAGAAATTACAATAGATCTTGTAAATATTTCTCTAGTGTATAATTCTCTGCTTAGGCAAGTTTTCAATCTGGATCGAATTGTGGTCCATGAGAGGGCATTATTACTAAACAAAAAATAAACCTTAAGAAATTATGATGCTTTGTGAAATACTAGAGACATGGGGGAAGTTATTGACTATTCTAAAATGAATGCAGGAACAGTCTGTGCTATATTCATTCACCTTCCCAGAGATCATTGTTGGATGACAGCTTTGCTAACAGGGCATTTCTAGGCAGAGGCATGGTCTGCCCTAATAGAGCCATTATGAAAATAAATGGTTCTCTTTATCCCTTCTCAACTGAAATGAAGCTGTATTTTGAGATAGTCTGCAGTGGTACATATGGTCTTCTTCTTGATTTGTTTCAAAGACAAATAACTCTGAGAAGTTCCATTTAAAAAGTAATAAAGATCATACTAGCCTTAAATCTAGTGTATGCTAAGCTAACTGTTCTAAAGAAAATTTATGAGGGAAGTTATTTTTTTCTGTCCTATTTTATAGTTGAATAAATTAGGGTGAAGTCTGATTTTTTAAAAAGCTTGAAAATATCATCTTGTTCCTTAGAACACTTATTCATTTTCTTAGAATGTGAAAGGCGTATACAAGATTCTGAAAGCTGTGATACTCCCGTAATGTTTAATTTTGACAACTGTTTAAAAAAAGTAGAATTTGAGAGATTATTCCTAGGGAAAAGTTAAATTCAAGAGCACTTTTTCTCTACTTAAATTCAATGCCCCTTTTCTCTACTTTATACACTAAAATTCACGTGTGTGTACATTTCTGTCCGTGCTGTCTGGCAAAAACAGCTGTGTCTTCTGGAGCTTCAAAAGACACCCTTTAAAATGATGGAAATGTTTAAGAAAAGCCTTTTATAAATATTGAAATCACATAGCCCTAAACCAGTCAATTGTTTCCTACTTCCCTGTCATCCAGTCATGGCCCTCGTCCTGTAGGCGCATGGTCTGTTCATCCTGCAGCTGCTTTTCAGCCTCAAACCTAGAGAGCTGGAGAACGTTATTAATTAGCATGGCAAGAACGTATATTTCCCTGTTTTGGAGAAAAGGCAGCTGCAGTGGGGCCAGTCTAAGAATGCATGTATGTTGTAAGATGTGGATTACCACTCTGCCTTCTAAACGTATTCTGCTGAATGCTGGCGAAATAACAGAACATAAGTACAGGGGGCTAGTCCTAATGGAAGAGATTATTTAAATAGCCAAAAGATGTGAAGGATTATCAAGCAGGAATCCACAAACCCATCACTGTGTGTCATGGTTTGACATTGGCTCAACGCCAGGCACCCAAGAGAGTTGCTCGCTCACCCTCCCCTGACACAGCTGGGCAGAGGAGGGAAAAGGGAAAAAGTTAATAAAGGGCTCCTGAGCTGAGATAAGGACCTGGAGAAAACACTTCAAGGGCAAAACAGGCTCAACTTAAGGTTGCAAAGTGAAAATCTTTACTACCAGAATCAGAAAAGGATAATGAGAAGTAAAATAAGCCCTTATTAACCTTTTCCCCTCAGCCCCCTGCTCCTTCCCACCAACGGTACAGGGAGAAAGGGCATGAGGGCTTGGTCAGTTCATCACAGAGGTTTCCTTCCGCTGCTCCAGGAGAGGAGTCCTTCCCCTGCTGCACCATGGGGTCTCTCCCATGGCAGACAGTGCTCCGTGAACTTCCCCAGTGTGGGTCCACTCTCACGAGGAGCAGTCCTGCCACACCTGCTGCAATGTGAGTCCTTCCCACAGGCAGACAGCTCTCCCAAAACTGCTGTGGCATGGGTCTGTCTTCTCATGGGGTACAGCTCTCCCAGGACAGGCTGCTCGAGCCTGGGAGCAAGGGCCCTCTCTCTCCACCAGGTCTCCCACTGGATCACAGCTTCCTCCAGGCATCCAACTGCTCCAGCATGGGCACCTCCCCCATGGGCTGAGGGTGGATCTCTGCATTTCCCATGGATCCCCATGGGCTGCAGGGGCACAGCTGCTTCACCATGGTCTCACCATGGCCTGCAGAGGAATCTTGCCTCCACTGTCTGAAGCACCTCCTGCCCCTCCTTCTCCACTGACCTTGGTGTCTCCATGTTATTTGCCCCACACATCCTCACCACCTCCTCCTCCTCTTCTCTGGCTAGAAGCAAAAACCTGTCTCCTTGTTTTGATTTTCTTCTTAAATATGTCATCACAGAGGCTTTACCAACCTCTCTCACTGGCCCAGCTTTGGCCAGCAGCATGTCCATCTTCAGAGCCATCAGCCATTGGCTCGGCTGGACACAGTGGGGCGCTTCCAGCAGCTTTTTACGGGAGCCATCTTTGTGGGCCCCTGCTGCCAAAAACCAGACTGTGCAAAGCCAATACACTATGAAACATTATTTATTTCATTATTAAACATGGGTTAGATTACTATTTAATTTACTAGTGAAGGGAGAGGGGACCTAACTGTCAGGAGCAGAGATGAGGTGATGACATCAGGATGTCAAGGATGCCAGTGAATTTTGGGGGAAAAATGTACTGTCACAGATTTGACCAGTACAGTTATGTCAACTTTGAGATGACTTTACAAGTGACAATTTCACATTTGGTTCAGTTCAGTCACTGGCTAAGCATCTTGACAGGATATGAAACAAAGACGGCAATATGCTATTTTGAGAGTTCTGTACGGTAAAATGGTCATACCAGCTAGACTGTCATTTGAAAATAGAAGATCTGGGTGGGTCAGCAACAAAACTGATGGTGCCCTAACCTGCTGATTCCTAAATTAAAAATATCCTAGATGCAAAAAGGCAGCTTTAGGACACTGAATAAGGAACTGCTCTCTCCAATATGATGCTCTCATAAAACAAAGTAATCTTTATGATCTTAAACTTCTAATTTCATCCATGTTCTGGTAATCTCTAGGGTAGAAATTAATGGACTTTACCATTATTATCCCAAATCTCCAAACCATCTTAATGAATTGGCATCCTAATCAAGACACTGATCCATATGTTTAGTAGTTTCTGCTCTTCCAATTCACTAAGTTATATATTAAGAAAGGGTACCATATAAACTAATTCCCATATAATAGTGTAACATTTTTAAAACCAATGAGGTTGCAATGAGGAGAATAAAAATCTAATTGGTCGTACATATGGAAGGTAATTCAAAACTTGGATAATTCCTATTTTGTTTATCTGTTTTCCTCTTTCTTTTACCAGTAATTATTATTTTTTTCTAATGTGAGGGAGAACAAAGGAGATAAAGACCAGAAATACATACATCAGGATGAGATATCTCAGGCAGTTGTTTATAGCAGTTCTGCTACTCCTGGAAACAGAACAATGTTTTCATTTTGATTCTTCATTTCCTCATTCCGAACAGTTTTGTTTGTTGGGATTTAATGCTACTGATCATTAAACCACCTCTTTATTTTTATAACTGGAATGATTATAGCTAGCTCAGATTTTGCCCCCTTCTTTGTTGGAATTAAATTCTTTTATTCAGTCAATTGAACCATATGGTACCAACTGCAAGATGCTGTGACTCTTAGAAAGAGGTTCAGTCTCTCTGTCTTTGGGCCTGGAACACACAGCAATATTCCAATAAGCTTCCTAGGCTACAATCCCAGCAATGCAGATTAGGTGCAATAACTTTCTGTGAACAAATACTGAGGGAAATGGGAAATGGGCAACATGGATTCACTTACAAATGTTCTCAGCACTTTGCAGCAGTGGAAAGAGGCCATTCTGGAGATATGGAGCCTGCAAGAGCACTCTTTTCACTGTTGTATAACAGTACACTGGTACCCTGTTTGTCACTTGCAACATCTTGATTATTCAACAGAATAATTCATTAGAATATGTGGAGTGGAAATCACAAATGCCCCAAAATAAGAATATGAATTAGAAGAAAAAATAAGCTGAAAGCGTTTTAGAGGTGCGTATGAGGAGCCAGAGCAAAGTGTCTAAAATTTTTAAAAATTTTTAAAAATTCAAACCAAAATTACAGAATTGCCACATTAATATAACATTTTTTACTGCACCAAAGTATGCAGCTTGGAGAAATGTAACTGAATTTATTTTGGGCTGTTTAGACATAGTATAGCTGCTTCCTGTGTTTTCTGACTATGAGGAGGAAAAGGGAGGGAGGGAGAATACTCAGTATTGATGCCTGTTTAAAACTTCCTCATAAAAATTAACTTCCTAGATAAAAATTAATGCTCTAGGCTGTAAAAGCTGTCTATAGGATAATAAAATATTAGCTATGGAAATGCAGGAAAATATAGAATTTTCTCTGCATGGTAAACTACATTGTACTGAATCAAGGGGTTTGATACAAGATTTCTGATACTGAGGGGAAAATAAAGCAAATTATTTATCTGGCTGTTCACAGCTAATCTTAATTAAAACTTGAACATTTCTTATATCAATTTCTTATTTTTTTCACCCACCTCTTCAAGAAATGTTATTCTTGGGCTTAGAGTAAAATGATAAAGTTTCATATAATGTCAAAGACTTTGCCATCACCAAAGATAATTATTTGTTTGCCCAAGGGGAGAATTTGAATGAATTGCAAGTAATACAAAACATTATTTCTAATTTATTTTTTCCCTGCATTTATTTAACTGTAATCAGATGTAGTTTTAGCTCTATGGAGCTGAAGTTCAGAACAGGAACTCTTTTAACTCCCAGTTGTCCCTAGAAAGTTCCTCTTTCACAGAAACATTCTCTATATTTGATGCATTCCTCAAGGCTTGCAGCTTCATTTACACCCATTGGAAAGAAAAAAAATAATAAAAAATAGCCAAGCTTGTGGCTGGTGCTTCCAAAATTTCTGTTTGACCATGCCAGGATTATCAATATCCATCAGTCAGAGTGGAGATTTTTTTAAAAATAGCTTTTAAAAGTATTCTAATTCTAACTACTGCCCATAAGACATTTTCTGGTTTAGAATTAATTCTTTGCCAAATTTTTAAAGAAAAAGAACAAGGAGTTGCCATGTCACTGGACATATACAAGCCTTCTTGCCTTGAGAAAATTGCTAAAGTTTTCAATACCAGCACATGACATACCATTGAAAATAGTAGGTTGCTTTTCCAGCTCTTATGCTTTCTAAATCTCACCCATTTCTTTTGCCTCACTAGAAAATAAAATGCTGTAAATCCACTGACCTGTTTCAGCATTTCAGGCTCCATGGATGTTTCTTTAGAAGATTCTAAAGAACAGTGACGGGGGGGAAACCTGTGCAAAAAGAAAATAGATCTCAGATGTCTCAGGGAACAGGTGACATCTGCAAAATCACTTTTTTCATGATAGAACACCAAGACCTTCCATAAGTGTCTCTATAGACAGGCCTGTCTATTTATTAGGGCCTGTTGCAACGGGACAAAGGATAATAGTTTTAAACTAGGAGAGGGTTGATTCAGATAGATATAAGGAAGAAATATTTTTTGCAATGAGGGTGATGAAACACTGGAATAGGTTGCCCAGATAAATGAGAAATGCCCAGTTCCTGGAAGCATTCAAGGTCAGAGTGCATGTGGCTCTGAGCAACCTGATCTAGTTGAAGATGGCAGGAGAATTGGACCAGATGAACTTTTAAGGTCCGCTCCAACACAAACTGTGTATCTGTGATATCAGCTAGAAAAAGAATCTATGAGACAAGCATAAGCTTGTCTATGGTCTACGAGACAAACATAAGCCTATGGAAAAGGTTTGCTCCTGTTGGTGGCCAGTGAAAACATTGAGGTTTTGCCTTTGGAAAAGTTTAAGCAAGGCAGAAGAGGAAGTAGGAGTTGAGGGCTAGAGGGGTGGGCTTCAAGTGAATAAAAACATAGCTTAATTACTGCTTCTCTATCTTTCTCAAAGCACAGAGCACAAATTCCTCTTTAGCTTTGAAGATCAACAGGCTTTGGGTATTTGACTTGTTCTCTTGAAAAAAAAGGGGTGATTTAATGAGGGTGAGAGATTTGGGAAACCAGGGATTGAACTCTTGTACTCTTAAGCTGTCAGTTTCACTGAAGAAAACTGAGGAAATATAAGTACTGCCTCAGCAAACCAATTAAGACCCTGAAGTGGGTTGACAAAAGTCCTTAACATATGCAGCCCTTTTAATACACTGTGCATTCATCAGTATATGGGGAGGGATGGAGGAAATGGCAGCAAAATGTCAGCCATAGTAACACCTTCTAGAGCTCTCACTTCTAGGAACAGCTAAAAATGGAGGAGTCTGGGAAACAGCAATAGTGATGAAAAGGCTTTGAGTGAAAACTTCTAACATACTGTAACATTTTAATGCATCCATAAGCAGAAAATAACATTTTTCTCACTCACCAAAGTAACACCTCTCTTTGTCAATGGAATAGTTGATACATCAGTTAAAATAAAATGTAAATTGAATTTTCCATCTGGCCACTCTTACACCCAATAATTCAAGCCAAATAATGTGTTGCCTTTAAGGAAATCATTCTACTAAACAAGACTGTACACCCTAACTATTTTTTTCTTTTTCTCATAGCTCAGCTTAAAACTCAAGATAATGATTAACCTTATCGAACAAAGCTGAAGGCAACTCTGGTTTTAGCCAAATTTTTTTCCACCTTTGTTTTAGAGTCTCTGTGAAAGTAATATGGTTATTTTCCTCTCAGTCTAGATAGTTACTGGAAATTAAATCAAATAAATTTAAATGTGTCTTTTTAGACAAATTCATTATTCTTTCATTCAGATATCACCATTGTTATGCAATTCTAAAATGATTCTTGAATTAAATAAATTTATGCAAACTTAACATCATCTTTCACCAGCTTTTTTCCTGTTTTTCTTATTTGGTCAGTTTGGGGTTTTTTCTTTTTCATTAGTGGTTTGTGGTTTGGTGTTTTATGTTGAGTTTTTGTGGGTTTTTTGTAAGCAGCTAGTATTTTTAAATTTGATAAATTCCACATCAACTTTCCTGTATTTTTGTCAGTCTTACCTGGGTAGTGAAATTTTATCCTACTACATTTTGATGGACAAGGCAATCCACTTTGTTGTCTAACCCTGATATCAAAGTGACAGAAGATTCTGCAGTCTAACACCTGGAGAAATTTTCATTACTTCTACAAGATTTAGATAACACTTCCATTAACAATGCTTAGATCAATGTTTCAAAACATACAGTTGGAAAACTTGCCTTTGGCTCCAATGTGTATTTTTAAAGACAAACACTTCAGATGAATAAACGTAATGTGAGCAAGAGCTTACCTTTTAGAGGAGGCACTTTTGATGTCTAAACAAGACATTTGTTAATGATGCATCAATAACAATTTTCATGTTGTTCATTATACAGAGGTATTTATTTTCTACTCAGGTGAAGGGATTTTATTTCTGAACAAAAACCTCCCCCTGCCCAGACAAACAAACCTACACAGATAAAATATCAGCTTAAAGTTAAAACAAAATTCAGAAATTATTTTTGCAGTTTCACTTCATAAGTGATTGGCAAAATGCTGTGTCATTTTTTAAAAGGCATGGCTAGAAAAGAAATTATACTTGAAATGTAATGTGACATACCTTGCTGAGGTGCCAAAACCAAGAAAAATAAACTGAGATTAAATATCTGAGTCTGTCCTAGTGGGCTTCACGATTTCTCTGAATTGTGGGGATTTTTACAGGAAAAGAGAGATGGATTGGAGTTTCTGATTTTCAAGAATGTAACACTCCCAAAGGAGACAAAAGAGTTAACACAACCTTATATTTGCTTACCTATCACTCTTCCCAACACTGTTTTGTAGCAATCCTCAACAAAAATCATATATGACATTAGGGAAGAATATAGTAATACACAGTCTTTCATTGGATTATATGTCTCAATTACTATAAGTATATTGCAGAATGGGTATTACTGTAAATCAGATTTAGAGAAGAAGGTGTGAACTGAAGGTGGAGACAAGAGAAGGGTACAACAAGATACGAGTCATCCAGCTATTCCCCTTTCAGAAAAATGTGCTAACTGTAATGTGCTACGTTATATTCTTTCTTCAGATGTCTGACTTTTTTCAGTATATGTGGGTTTAATGAGTCCTCATATGCTCAATAAAATTTTTATCTGTCCTGAGCAGGGAATCGATAAACACTCCAACTAACAAAGCCCACCTAATTTTATTTATTGTTTTATTACAGAACAGAATATACTGCTGCAGAAAAAAACCCAGATGCTAGACACCTCCAGTGATTTAACAAATTTTGCCCCAGACCATCTTGCCTAATATTCTGATAAACTATTTACAACTCATTTATGTAATTATATGGAGGCAACACGTGGGTTGCTAAACTTTCAGTGTGAAGAGAAAAGGAGAGGTTAACTAACAGTTATGTCAGTCTGCTCTAATTAAAGTTGTGAAAAGCATCCAATTGTGCAACTATTGTTGCAAATACTAATTAGGTTTATTCTGCTCAGTTCCCAGGTGAGAAGATCTGGAATCTCAAGTCCAAAAATCACTGCTTATATATTGACTTTGAGTACTGGTAGCAGTATTAGCAGACAGATGAAAACTCCCTCTGTCTGATATGAAATCAGTGCTAACATCTACTATTCAAAGAACAGCTTGTTCACAGGAAATATTCCATTCTTCCTTGGCTCACGCCTTTTTGACACAGGCATGAAGACAGCATTCAAACATGAATTTTTAGCATAATTTTAAGTTTTGCACCTTTCAGTACCAACTGAGTACAAGTAAACCATGAATTTCAGCAGTCTTCCTAACATGAAACATCTCTAGTAAGCCACAGTACTGAAATATTCGGAAAATTGAATATGACACTAGTCACCAAAAGGCCTTTGATTTTTCTCTACTGGACCACAAACTAGCACACAGCAGCTTTTGAGATGAAAAATCTGGATTGCTAGAGTGTTACCCTGGAACAAAAGGTGCAGGCACAACAGCCTGCACAACATATTGTTGCATAGTGGGACTCTGCCTTCGCTTGATTCAGCAAGTCATAGTGTTACAGATCTGGCTGAATATTGCTTCAGGGCTGCTCCCCTAACTCAGAAGTTGTTGCCCATTTTCTCCTGGGAAAAATCTGCCTTTCTGCCTCTGAGGGCTACCTACCTACCTGCCCCCTGCTCCTTACTGAAGCCCTTCACTTTATTTGTATTACAGTCTCTTTCTTGCCGTCTTTCTCATTCTCTTTAGAGAGCAGAATAAAGTTAGCAGAAATCAGGTTTCTGCTTCAACATGTTCTATTGTTTTTCTGAGGAGACCTACTTTCTCTCTGGGAGAGCTCCACCTGGCTCATGCAGCAAGCGGAATGAGGCAAAAAGGCAATCCTTTCACAGCTCTGTTCTCTCACAGGACACACAATACCCACATATGCCACAGACTGATGTGGTATCAGAGTTATTTACCATTTTATCTTAATCATTAAATGCATGCCCTTATCTTGTATCATCTTCCTCCCTAGCTGAAAACTATTTTCTTCTGTCACACAGAACCATAAGAAGAATATTTTCCTTTCAATCCTGAGAAGAGAGACAGGGCTTAATTTAAAAATTAGAGTGGTATATGTTGCCCTTTGAGCCAGTTGCAGCTGGAGTACGTTGAGGCTGTAGATACACAAGTAATTGAGAAACTTTCAGGTTTGGTGTGCACTCTCACAGAGAAACAGTAAGCTATTCTCTTTAACCACCATCTGTGTGACTTCCCCACTGGTAAATTTAATATAAATAAATATATACCATCTCTCAAATATTAGGCCTTTTCTGTGGGGACTAAAAAGCCTGCCTACAAAATGTAACTCTGAAGTAGAATGTAGGAAGCACCACCACCACCTTTGATTTTGTTCAGTAACCTAATGCCATACAGCTGAACAGGTTATGCAGTACATTGTAAAAGGAGCTAATGCTGCCTTAGAATCCCTTGAGTATTTTTTAAGGGACACCAAGTAAAATAATGCTGCTGCAAAGCCCCAAGCATACTATATCATGAGTCTGACACTACTTTAATAAGGTGTAATACAAACATGGTTTTGGTCCGGCAGGATCAATGGGGAGAGGTATTTTATTAAGTGAGAAAAAGAAGATCTAGAGGAAAGTCAGAGTGAGAAAGAAAAGCTATTGCAAAATTCATGTTTTCTAAATTAGGATATGTCCAAACTATAATTTTCCCTGAAATTCTCAAACCCAAAATCAATTTATCTTAACTTTTGTGCTTTATACAATTCTTTTGGCTTCACTGTCTTAAAAAGAAAACAAAAATCACAACTTGTGGTTCATTTCTCTAAGAAACATCAGGGACTTTTATTAATTACTGAAATCTGGTAAAGACTTGATTCTGTACATTCAGTTATCCTTGAAAATGCTCCCTTTTCCTTTATATACAAGCAATACAATAATGGTAATGGTATAATATAGTGGTATAGTAATGGTCCGTAACCATTTTAAAGAAACAGTTTAAAAAATGCATATTAAGACCATATATAACCTGCAATTAAAGGATATATCATTTACATCTTCTTTATGGTATACTTAACTGGTACCCAGATGCTCTGTAACTTATTCATATCTTTTATCTTTCCAACTGAAGACTTAAGATCCTTGATCCCAAAGTAAATATGGCTGCCTGCCTCTATGAAACATGACACAATACAAGAATCCTACAGCAGTTTTCTTCTAGAGTTGCTTAAGCATTTCCATTTTAAGATCCCACTCTTTTGGGCTGCCATTGTGAAGGAGATTACTTATGAACAAATCTGTTATAAACAGTGTTTCAAAACTGTTTGTGGA
This sequence comes from Vidua chalybeata, assembly GCF_026979565.1. Classification (NCBI taxonomy): domain Eukaryota; kingdom Metazoa; phylum Chordata; class Aves; order Passeriformes; family Viduidae; genus Vidua; species Vidua chalybeata. The sequence goes on from NC_071530.1 coordinate 99,657,888, forward strand.
GCTGAGCCCAAGTTCCATCATTGTTGTGACAGAACTGCACTGAAGTCAGTGCTGTGTCACTTCCACCTGCTGCAGATACACTCTGAAGTTGACAAGTTCCATATCTTCAAGCTGAATTTATACACTTTATATGTCAGATGCAGTGCACTTTAGCTTCTTTGAGAAACAAAGCTGCAGGAAGGAGAAATGGTGATGCTTATTTAAAAAGAGTGAGCACCCAAGAGAAAGAGAAAGAAAAGAAACAGAGATATACAAGAGTCAAACATACTTTGGACGTTTTAAAGTAAGAGGAAAAAAATTAATTGCACTTATCTATCACTAGCCTCATACTGTGTGGTCAAAGACACAAGCTGGATCTGGTAAAATAAAGAGATGGAGGGGATTATTTTCAAATTTGAGCTTGATATGTTCTGTCAAACCTTCAAACTCTGAAGATTATGCAAAAGTGAGACAGGTCTCTTTGTGGTCCAGTAATACTATTCCATAAAAACACTACAAAATATTATCTGACACTTCATTAGTTTGCTTCACTAGCTTCCCTGGAAATCACTTAGCAACAGAACTCCTGAAACACACACATGCATATCATTAAATTAAGAGAAATGGCTTTCAGCTCTAAGAAGGTCATCAAAATTGTAATTAAAGTAAAATGCATTACTATGTTGAGCTCATTTGTAATTAAAAAACAGATTTATGAAAGATGTAGCTATTAATCTCAAACATTTTTTTTTATAACTGTCTTCCCATTTTCAATTATCTCAAAGAAGATTTGGAAACAAAGAAGCTTTAAAGAGTAAAGTAAGCAACTATGAGAAAAACTGTTACATGGAAAAATACAGATATTAACATTGTTTAATTCAAAGAAATAACAACAAATACATACAATGCCATCAATGATATACGGCAAGTTAATAAGGAACATTTCTAATTCCACATTTGAAAGATATCAGTCTCCAAAGGAGCTTTGACATCTTTACATAACAATGAAAAAAACTGCATGAATGAGAAAAGAGCTCTATTTGGAAAAAAACTCCAGACTAATAAATATAAAATGTACTATGAGTTTGGGAAGTTAACTTGGTTTTACTACCTCCATCCTCCCAGTTCTACCCATGAACACATTATCCAACATGTGCAATTTCAAGTCTGCCATCTAGTAAGACAGAAAATAGGGTTTTATCACTGTGTTTCAATACTTTCAATTTTACACTCCAACCACTGAAAGCAGTGCTTTTTCTTAGCAATGTTAATTATACTGAATGTTTAAAAATGAAAGCTGACATTTGTCCTCTGAGCTTTTGGCAATCTAATAATTTGTTTTACATTCAGGAAACACAAGTACAGTTTTGTTTCCTTTCCATTTTACCTCATGGAATGCATGAGCTGAGCCAGATCCCATCTGATGAAGGTGAGAGGTAAATTTCTGTTCATTTTTGTGATAGGTCTAGCCCAGTGAATATGATTTTCTTCCATTGCTGGTAGAAGGCTACAGGTTTCAGGTCTCATCCAGGCTGGCACAGGCTGAGCTGGATTTAGCTTGTTACAACAATTGTGTGGTGAAATCACTCCAGATATGGTACCTTAAAAGTATTTTGTGCAGCGATAGTCCCACAGGCTTAGGGAATCACTGCACAGAAAACAACAGCTCTTTCTGTCAGAAATAGTTGCAGATCAGTGGAAATGAAAATATTCTGAGGAAGCTTGTAGAAACAAACCCAAGACCAAGAGGAAAGAAGGTCCATCACAAACATTATGCTCTCTCCTCCAAAGTTGCTGATGACTTATTATCAGTACCAACACTGTGGCAGCTGAGAAAGGCTCAGCTCTTGGCCATAGGACTCAGAAGGACACTGGAAAGGTGAAGATTGCAAGAGAGAAATGGGTGGGATAGAAGTTGTTTGTAAAGAAATTTTAACTATTATTAACTATTGTTAATTACATTTTTCTATACTGCTTTGGATTATTAGACTGTAAAAAAAATTATTACAACTAAAAATAAATTCTTAGTTCTCTATTTGATACATTCCTTCTTACCCAGAGCAAGATTTTGATTTAGATCATTATTATCTACTGAACTCTACATTACATTAGTTTGGTTGTATGTATAAAATTGTGTAAAATTTCAACTCAGATTTATGCAAAAGGGCTTAGAAGTATTCAGGCATCCTTTCAAAGAAAATTCTCTTATTTTATTGCAATTATTTAATTATTGCAAATAATGCCCAAATATCCATATTTTTTTCTCTGTGTAAGGTACTTTCATGTGTCAGCACTGCTGTACCTGATAAGGATACACAGACTAGTTCAGGAAAACCAAAGAGGTGAGTAGTTATCTCTTTTGATGAAACCCTGGGAGTCATGTAAAACTTCTCTTAACTTCAAAATCACAGTATGGGTCTGGTCAACTGGTTCACTAAGGTAATATGATTAAAGTGGTGTAACAGAATTGCCTCTCTGGTGATGTATCTGCATTTTAAATAAATATTCGGGAAGTGTGACCTTCTTTTTTTCTCAGAAAACTTCTTGCTTTACTCATTCTATTTACAAATTTGTAGTTTTATTTTATTTGGATCAACTGCTTGACCAGTAGGTGTGACTTTCTACTCAGAAACTCTTGATCATTAATATTTACTGTGATGTTTCTCTCCAGTTTTTCTGAGATCCTTAGCAGTGCAGAGAACATTAAGAGTAGCCAAGCAGTTTGTATCTAAGGTATCACTCTGCAACAGTAGGATTTGCACACAAGAAATGTGGGTTTTTTTGCTGAAGAAGAAGAATTGAATTAATGCAGAAGCCACATTATCTTTGATTTAATTTTTTAATTTTTTTTTGCATTGAAAATTGGGCAGTTAATGCTGCAGTAAAATCAATAGGTTTGGGCTGCTTTGAATTTTTGCAACTTTCATTATGTTGTCTAATCTTGTAGGTGTCGGCAAACCCAATGGGAAGAATGATGATGTCTGACTTAGTTCAGAAGGCTGAATGATTTCTTTATTATAATTATGCTATATATATATGTATTATGCTATAATACATTAATATACTATATAAAAGAGGATACTAAAAACTACATGTTTTTAGTATTACATTTTTTAAAAACTACTTTCTCTATCATATCTAACTATGCACAACTCGTGACCCTGTTCTCCAGAGTCCAGACACAGGTGGATCCGACTGGCCATCAGGCCCAAACAATCCACCATGATCCAACCAAGTGATCACTCTAGGTGAATAATTCTCTAAACACTTTCCAGAAGAGAAAAACAAGGAGCAGAAATAGAAATTGTTTTCTCTTTCATTTCTGTCTGTGTACCTCTGTGAAAAATCCTGAGAGAGAGAGAAATGTGCTTGCCACAGTCCAAGCTGTTTATTACCTGTGTTACAGTCTCTAGATTGTACTCTTGGATACTTGTTCATCTTCTTTGTGTGCTTGAAAGCATTTTATAAGATATACGTCCATTAATATATAGTTTTAGTTTCAGAGAAACATTTTGGACACTCAAAATTAGAATTATCTGAAGTAGATACAAACCAGAGAATCATCATACTTTTGTAACTACAGAATAGTCATGCTTATAATGGGCTGACAAATATAGCTGTGCATGATAGCATCTACTCCACAGTATTTTGTATTAATGTCATAATTAATCAACAACCCAAGTAAACTACACCAATATTAAGGAATTAATGTAATACTAATTTAATCAGATTATTCTAACTTTCTAAATCATTATGAACTATTCTTAGCATGGATAATACATAAAGAATAATTTAATTATGGCACTCCTAATTGCACTTTTTTTTTCCAAAGTAGTGAATTTGGGAAGAGATCTTGTCCAAATTATTCAAAATATATTCAAAATATTATTCAAATATATTCAAAAAGAAGAAGTATTTCTGTACCTACTGACCATGTTTTAAAAGATAGTCATATTTCCATCATTTATTGTATGATTTTTAAAAATAGCTATTTTATTTAAAGTTTTCTATTATTGCTATCATTTCTCTAACATCATTTTGCAGACTTCTGTTTCATTTTAGCTGAAACCTGCATTTTAACAATAAGGGTTGTGATTAAAAGTATCCACTGTGTGATAAATATTGTTTTCACAAATATTTTCTTTTTTCTCATTCCCATTATGTGGAACACAAGGAGGGAAAACTATCAAGCATTTACTTAAAGAAAAGCTTTACATGCCAGTTTTTGTAGAAAAATGTGAACGAACAACTTCTATTCTTAAATGCAGAGTAAAAGTATTAAAGTTCATGTATTTTGCGCAACTTCTTTTGCATTGCATTTAGTACACAGTGTTCTGTGTACTAAAAACAAGAGGATTCATTTTTAGAACCTATTAAAATTGCAGTTCTAGTCTATAAAGGAACTAGCAAAAATAGCATCAGAGGAATAAATTTTAAAAGTGTCTAGTAAATCTGAGCTGGAAATCAAAGTTTAAAAGAGGGAGAAAGGGAAGAATCTGTTCAATTGACAGACTTATTTGTCTTCAGAAATGAACTTACGTGCTTGGTAAAGGATAAGATCTTGTTTAGATTTTTTATTTTCATTCCAAGGATTATTATCCACTCCTTCAACTGACAGTCATCACCTGTCATCCTTTAAATTATCTCTTTTCTTTCAAAGAGACTCACAGCTTCAGACCAGCCACATGAATGCACAGTGCCTGGCACAAAGTCTATCTACCATCAAACTACCATCATCAGTTGCTTCTAACTCAGACTATTCATCTTGCTACCAGCCACCCAAATTCCATTTTTAGCTGTGATATGTGTCAAGAAGACATAAACTAAAGCATCAGAAGTCAAAAAATGGAAATGCTATATATAAATCTAGGGATTTAGATGGTGTTGCTCAAAGTCAGTCAAATTAATCCTTTCTGTTTCATAAAACCTTTTTGCTTAAACACACACACACAGATACACATTAAACTCCATTGGTCTTGACTTGGTTTTGCTTAATCTTAGTTATGCCTTCCTTAAGTTCAACACGAAGACTGGGAAGTTATGATCTATTGAAAGTCTTCAAGTTTCATGTGGATATCACATTGCTAAGAATCTTTGTCTATATAAATCTATCAGTCATTTTGATGTTATAACCATGTGCCTTTTATTAGGACTGAGAGATTGATGCACTTGCAGCATGCCTTGATCAATTTTTGTAAAACAGCTAAACACAAGGAGTTGACAAAATTAAGAGCGTTCTTTGAGTGGAAATAACTAACAGTGTGTCTGTAATTACATACAGATTTTCAGTTGTCCTGAATTTATCTTGATGAGAAATATCTCTAAGGATGATTTTTAATTTCTTTGGGGAAAAAAGGACTCACCTGAAAAACAAGTATTAAGTGGTTTCTCTGGAAAATATTGTCTTCAAGTGCTTATACTGTATCTTGGCAATGTTTCCCAATGAAGTGTCCTCCTAAATGTATAAAACATCTCTGAAGCATCTTCTTATCCAATTACACCTCTCTTAGTTCTCCTGACTGGGCATGAGAAACTGTTGAAGGAAAATGGCCTTTTCAAGCAAACGACACCTAAAAATCAATTTCAGGTGGTTCTGGGGTGATATTTATTTGTAGTATTTCAGGTTGTTTCTTCTCTTGCCCCCATGTTTTCTAGAGCACAGCATTCAGAATAACAAAAAACTAACTAACGTCAGTGGTTTTTAACTGAAGGCTGTTCACAAGTATGAAAATATCTGTTCAGTTGGTGTCCCAGTTTTCTGCAGGGAATACAGCTGATAAACCCTGCTGGAACATATTGATTTGTTCAAGAGGCCTCATGGGCTGTGGGTAACTAATCTACGATGGAAGTAATTACAAACTATTAGATTTCACATAGGAAATTATTGAAGAAGAAGTTAAAGGCAGAGTTAGGAGAGGGGCTGCTCAGGTAGCACCCTCAGGGACCTGAAGATTGTTAAAGCCAAATTACCATGACCATTTCAGAGGAAAAATAAAAGCTTAATCTAACAGGGTGGTATCTAATTGCACCTTCCACATAGTGAATTTGACAGAAACACAAAATCATTGCTTCTTGGAATTAGATAAAGTTAAAGGTAGAGATGATGATGGAAAGACTGAGAGAGCTCTGACTGCTCAGTCTAGAGAAGAGAAGGCCCCACAAGAGTGGGTATTTTTCCAAAGTACAGAAATACCTGAAGAGAGAATGGAAGGATGGTGTCAGGGTCTTTTCAGTGGTGCCAGCAAAAATTATCTAGCCTCTTGTATAAATAATAGCCCATAAATAATCCACAAGTATTCTGATATTTCTGGGTGCCCTAGTGAAAATAGTCTTTTTACCTACTGCTAGGTTCAGTTGAGTACTGTCATGTGATTTTATAAGACAAGTGAAGGAATGTTTAAACAAAGTCTTATCCTTCATAGCAAAATGAGCTCTTAAACACTGTGAGATTTTGTCCACCTTCATGCTTCCCACATATTTCCTACTCTTTCTAAAAATGTAACTGATGTTTAGGTCCTCACATGCAAAGTTCTGGTTGCTTCTTTCAGCCTTTATATTAGGATAACATGTAAAATAAGTACTATTAGTTTATAAAGAATGTTACCAGAAAACTAGAGTTGTATACACACACGTATATGGTGATATAAAGCAATCATAATGTTGTGAAAGAGAGCTCAAAGATAGAAGCAATCAGTTAGAACCTTTGATATCATCTCATTAAACTTTTTGTGGAAGATTAAGCTAACTGCCTGTGGGTAGAAACACTATCTGAACTGAAAGCTGCTTGAAACAGTGAGGATTCATTAACAGTGGTGATTAATTAAGAGTGGACTGAGTTAGGAGGGCCGGAGGCCTTCAAGCTGCCAGTGAGGTTTGATAAATAAGCTGAAACGCAGGGCAAAGCTCCTGACTGTGGACTTGTTTTGGGCTATGAAATTATTAAAATCTGAGATAGTAAATGCAAATATGAAGTAGGAAAAAAAATAACTCAATAATCTGAAATGTATCATTCAACTTCCAGTTCTGTTATTGTTACATCTTCATTTGCACTCCAGAATAAACTTACATTTTATGTAGATTTGGAATTAAGGTACTAAACAAAATTTAAGAAATATAACAACTAAATGGACAGCCTGAAGAAAGCAGGAAGATAGGAACAGCGTTTTTTGCACATAGGATGCATCAAGGAATGTAGCAAGGTGGCTAAGGGTAGAATAGTTGCCACCTGGACTACTTCACCAGGTGAGGATAAGATAGTCTTCACTGTCATTTGCCTGCATAAACAAGTACAGCTTTAGCAACAAATCAACAACTTTTTCTCTCTGCAGAATGTGACTCCCAGTGTCATTCATATACTGCTGCACTGAAATAGACCACACATAAAGTGTCTGTGCTGCAGTTTTTGGTTTTTTTTTTTAATGTCCTTTATGTCTGATGACAGGAATACAAGTTTCAAATTATTCTTTGGCTTTAGTGCTTTCTCTCCAGGTCACTGTCTTTTGAGATAGTACTTTTAAAACATCATATTATGTTGTATTTCTGTATGAACTGCTCCTAGCTCATTGTGTTTCTTGACCAAACCCCCCCTTTCCTACTTTCAACATGCATTAAACATAATAAAAAAATCAGGTGTCAGATTCAAGGAGTTGTTACAGCAGCACTTATACTTGAACTTGTTATGTATGATACATACCAAGTGAAGGGAGAACAGACTTGCTGCATAGTAATTTTTAGATGATTTCTCAAAAAAATCTTGTTCATGTGGCCCAAATACTCTCATGATAAAATAGATGTCTAAGAACACATTAGCAGAGTGTCGGGATATTACATTTAAAATGTCACTGTCTTCAATCACTTTAAAAAAATGTTTAGGCATTCTAAATAACAGGCCTGACTAATGATGGCATCAAAAGAGGTTTCTGCATTTTCTCTTCAGAGTGCTGACTTCTTACAAGACTGCCATCTGAAATATATTTCAAACAAACAAATATATTTCAATTGCACACCTTAGAGGAAAGCTTTATTGTGGGTGTGCCAGACTTTCTGCAATCATTAACTTGCTTTTACCTGGTAGAAGGGTAGAATTCACAAGAACTGGGGTGGAAAGAGGGAGTTTTATGAATAACTCATCTGTGAAGTGGGTATTTGGCCTTTTTTTATTTAAAGGCAAGTAACTGCAAATTAATTTTCAACAGGAGTAGAGCCCCAGCTGATCTCAAATTTTTATTTCAAAAGGTTCCAGAGATGTACCATCCCTGATCGTTCAACATCTTTTACCAAGGTGGACTGGAAACTAATGAAGCTACCCAAGGTCTATCAGGCTTTGGATTTTAAATGAGATATTTTCTGTTGCTACCCTTTGTCAGCATTGCATTGGGAGGAGAAATTCATTATGGAGTGACAATTTCAGTTTTTCTCTTAGTAACAACTTCTGTGTACGATGACAGTCTATGGTATTCAAAATCCAAGTCTTCAATTGCATCTCTTGAAATTCAACCAGATTAAGTGACTGCATGGCCCTTGCCTTCATTTTGACATGCAAGGATTACTGTAAGTTTTCTTAGTATTTTAGTCCCATAGCAACTTTTACTCCAAACTTTTTTATTGAATATTTTAAATTTTAATTTGTTGCTCTTTAAGATCATTCATAAAGATTATTAAGATCATTTCCCTCACCAGGCTTTACTTCCTGTTTGCTCGGTTTTAAAGAGGATCATATGTATTTGTAAAAGCTTTTTTATTCTGCTGATTAGTGATTCTGGCTTTTTCTAGTCCTGGTAAAGTCTGTTACTATAGGTGGCATAAATATTCTCTGTCTTTCAAAGATGGGATCTTGAAACCGTCTCCATACTTCCAGATTTAAGCAAGGCATTTCAGGATCACCTCAGGATATTGAGTCATTGACAATAAAATGTCCACTGAAAACCAGTGGATCATGAGATTATAAAATTTGGTGTCACAAGATGTTACAGCTATCTGAAGCACAAATAGACTCAAAAGAAAAGTATATTGATTTATAGAACAGGTCTGTAGAAAAGGTCAATACTTACCAGTTTTAACCTTCATGCATTTCTAATTGCACACCTGCTTTCTTTCCATTGAGCATTGTTTCAATTCTTTGAAATAGCTGAAGTGAAATAAGGTGTCTATATAAACAAAGAGGACCTTGAAAAATATCACCAGTACTTCATATTGTTAGGCTGTCAACCATGTCAAGTTGCCTGAATTAGTCATGTAATAAATGTGATTGTGTGTACCATACCATACAGTTTTATTATTCTTTGGCTCTTGTTGGCAATATTTGTTCCAGCCATTGCAACAGAGGTTAGGACAGTGACAAACAGGACAGTGAAAATCTGCACATAAATGGACTAAGACTTTACAAGGATCCTTCAAGCATGAAATAGCATTTGAGAGAGAAAAATAAATATTTCCTGCAGGGGATATATTCCTTCATACTGAAGTAGGAACTGTCATGTCATGAAATAAAATCTATAAATATGCCCTTTTTTGCATATTTTCAGTGTGGAAAATAAGTTTCAGGACAGGTTCTGTGGAAAATAAGTTCCAGGTTAGTTTTCCTTATGTGTTGCCAGTAGGCAGAGTGGAATACTTGACTGCTCGGTTGCATGTGTACCATAAAATTGTCATGTTGTCAGATAATGAGTTACAGACATTCAGGTCTTAGTCTATGCTTTTTGTATTATAATATAATTGTGCTTGAACAGAGGAAGTTTGTATGTCAATGAAAGACAAGAAGACCTGAGCTAAGTATAAAATGTTTGTATTAACTACAGAAACGTATGTAGAAGTACAATAAGTACAGAAGAGATATAAAGAAGCCATATTTCTCTGTGTGGTTTAAGTTCTATAATCTAAATCAATATTATGAGAACAAGCCTTGAGGCAGCACCAAAGGACTCAATTTTGGAACATGAATGTTGGCCAGCATTTGATACAAACTTGGTAGGAGTAGCTCCTGTGTTAGTTAATGTATCCAAGTTAGGGAGCACTGAACCTCTAACACAACCATCATTAATTATACAAGGGTGTAAAAATTAAAAAAGAATGTGTTTTTCCCTTTTCAATACTAATGCCTATTTAAAGTTCCTTAAGGACTCAGAAACACAAAGGAGCTTTTAGCCTGGTTGGTTACAAAAAAAATCACCAGAGACATCAATATCGCATGACAAAACTATGTACTTTATTTAGTACTAAACATAGGATAAGTCTTATAGCAATCCAATCAGATCTACATTTGGGTAAGCATCATAAGCTGTCCTTTCTCAGAAATTTGCTGCAGTCTTTGAGCTACAGTATTCACCTGTCTAAACATATGATAGCTGCATTGTGGGGGTGGGAGAGCAGGAAATAAAAGGAAATGCTGAAAATGTATGAGGATTAAACTCTCAGAAGCTATTCTTGCAGAAGAAGGCTAGTGTATACTGGTATGTTCATATAAGAAAGTTTTTTCCTGCTGAAGTAACTCTGAGGCTAATGTACAAAAAATCAGCTTCTGAGAGAATAAGGATATCATCTTTCCCAAGTACTTACTTCAAGGCAAATAATTAAAAAAATTAAAAAAAAAAAAAATAGACAACCAGTACAACAGAGGTAGCCCATAACCAAAAGAACTGGAATAAAATCTCAGTTATGTGGACACCAAAATTGAATATCCTACTGGCTTCACTGGAACCACCGTTTAATCCATGGAGTATTTCAGAACATTCTCTTTTGCTCCACTTAGAGCTAAGACTCACAGGGTCTTGACACCATCCAGTGATGTGCACATATAATTTGCATCATCTTGAGCAAACACAGTGTAGATATCTGAGATGTCAGTGCAGGTCTCTATGTGTGGGATTAAAGAAAAAAGCTTAAGTTACAACCCTGAGCCTGGGAGATTTTCTTTGATTTCCTTTCACATTCATGAGCTGATCAAATCTACCACAGCTAGCGTGAGGAATTTCATGAGCTTCTTTGCAGGCAAAATGTATTTTGCTATGTTTAATGTCATTCCCAGCTGCAACATAAAATTGATGATATGTATCCTGGAAAGAGAACTTAGTAAAGGCAACCATGGACTCCTTTCTGTGGAGACTCCTCTCATGTCTTTCCCATAAAAAAGAATTCTCAGTTCATTACTGAGGGAGGGAAAGTTATATAATAGTTATGTGGTATAGTAAGTGTTTATTTGGTTAATTTATTTTTAAAATAAAATTAATAATTTACAACTCATCTCTCCTAAACTTGTGTAAATAATCAGGAGGCAATTTTAAAAGAGTGTTCTTTGATGCTCATTCTTATATGTACAATACTTGTCATTTTAGTTTGAAAATGATAAATTATTCAAACATTTTCTCACTGAGGCCATGTAGTTGTTTTATGTGTCAGTGAGACAGGAGTTTTATTTGTTGACTGTATCTCTAAAAGAAGAATGACCCTAAAAAATTCAATACATTCAATTTGTGTTATTCATCCTCATCCCTGAAAAGAAGAGGAAAAAAACCCTAACAAACAAATATAAGGAAATAATAAATATATGAAAAATGTACTAATCATGTTCTCATGAACAAATGTACAAAAGACTCCTGGAACTATAATGTTTGATTTTCAGTTAAGTTATGAGTTTGAGGGAATTGCCCTTTGTATATGACAAGCACTATAAAGTTTATAATACAATTTTAAGATGATCACAGCTAACTATCATCCATATTCACCCTTTTAGATAAAGAAGAAAATGAAAAATCAGTTGTTCTGTAAAAGGTCTGTTATCAGGTTATTTAGTAGTCACAACCTGATAGCTGATTCATAAAGGTAACTATTGAACTATTTTGACCCCAACTACTTCAGTGGAAAAATTAGTTGCAGTTCATGTATTTGCATATGTGATAAATTGGGATAATGAGTCCTTGCACGTGAAATGCGTAACAATAAGGAAAGAGACAATGTTTGAAAAATTGCAGGGACACATTTATATCTGGAAGAGCTAAAAGATTAATGATGATGGTCAACTTCAGGTCCCCATCTTGTTTTTTTGACAAGGCCTTTTGGAGGTTTTGGATAGAATATATAGATATTATATATTTTTCTGTACATATGTGCGTCTCTCGCTCTTTCTTTCTGTGTTAACATCTGAACATCTGTAAACCAATCTTTGACTACTATTTGCTGTGCTGGCATTGAAACTTTTTTGAATGTTGTAACATTTTATTTATTTTTAAACAGAGGAAATACTTTTTTTCCCCCAACAACTAGAGTACCTCCCATTCTGAGTACCTTGCCAGCCGCTTCTTACCTTTTCCTGGCACTTGGGAACTCTATCAGTTCTCTAAACTTTTCTCTTGTGGTACATTCACTTCATCCTACCCATGTTATATGTCTTGCCTGCACAGAGAAAATCTTGACGCAACTGCAATAGATAAATCATACACTATAAGAAAAGGACCTTTGGGTACTCTAGTTTATTTAGGTTCATGAAATGAAGCAAACTAAACCACCAAGAGCATGTTTAGAATTGTGTAACTATTATCAGAGAAAAACAGCTTGTAGAACAACCACAACTGCTCTGCCAATTTTTTTTTTTTACTATGTTTGTACATAATACAATGCAATGTTGCATGTTTTTTAGGAAGCATATAGAAATTTCTATGTTAATTATCCAGGAATTTCATAGTATATCATCTTATAGTATATCAGGTGCAAGGACAGTAAGTTGAATGCTTGTGGGCTACTAATGAAGCAAAGTTTAAATTAGGTTTAGCTAAGGAACTGGTTTTTACAGTCTTTTACTATACCTATGGCTTAAGATACAGTCAATAATTTACAATTTAAGCATCATAGTTTTCAAAGTATCTAGTTTTAGAAAAGAGAAAATAAGGAAACAACATATGAGTATCAGGGAAAGATGAGTGGAAATCAGTACACAAAACAAACAAAAAAAAACCCTTTCAGTTTGTCTCAGCTTAATTTTATTTTGCCTTGATTTAATTTTTTTAAAGATAGAATTTTAAAGCAAAAAAAATTTTCTTTTATTCACTATTTTCCACTTCAGGGCATGTAACACATGGACTGAATTGTTCAGTTCTTCACAAATGAAGAATTTTAAGTTCTGATAAAATGATGTTTTGTATCAGGATTAGAGAAAAAGAGTATGCAGGAAAGCCTCTTGAAGTATAACACATGCAATACATGCAACTTACACAAAATTTAGCTTTCTTTATTTTCAGTACAAGTGGAAGAAGGATTGCATAATCCATGAAGCAGCTACTGTGCAGCTAAGATATCTACCGAAATCTAATTAATTAATGCAGAGAATTGAATATGCAAATGCACACTGTAAGTACAGCCTTAAGCACAAAACCCCCCATCAGGCCATAAGCCCTATTTAACATTCATATCCTACATAGTTCACATAGGGCCATATTCTAAAGTCTTTATCTAGCAAAATTCTCATTGCCTAGAAGTCAACAAGAGTTTTGCCAATTTGTTCAGTAGGGAAGAATTTCTTTGGCAGGTTTGAAGTGTATCTGCCTACTGTACAAGAGACAGTCTATAAAGAGTATAGACTGTATAAAGATGCTTCATTACTTGCAACTGTTTCTTTTTTCCATGTCTTCTTCTTTATGGAATATATTTATCCTTGATAAATACTATATAAATATTATATCCTTTGCTGCCATGTGCTATACATGAAGCATAAAAGAAAAGCAACCCAAACATGAAGGCAGGGTTTACAAAGGTAAAGAAACCTCTGATCTATAGCCTAGTTGCATTAAGCCAAAAGTAAACTTGAGGTGAAGGATTTCTTCAATTCTCAAAAGATCAACTCAGCATTCCTATTTCAGTCTAAGCCAGGAATGTCAGAGAGGTAAGACTGTAAAGAGTGATTTATTCTTGCCTTTGACAGTTGAGGTACAAGACTATATTGGAAAATAAAAAAAAAAACTTGTGAGGTTTTGAGGGTTGCACTGAATGATACTTTGTTTACAGGGAACTGGAGTGACCACAATTTTTCCAAGCTCTAGATTTGATGGAAAGCCTTTAAAAAATAGAATTACATTTTTTCTGACTTGTTTTGTGTATGTTTTTGAATGTACTTGCATTTACTACTGATCTATACACATTAGTGCAATATCTTTAGTGTACTGGCTGTTGGAGAGTTTCTTTAAGCATCTGCTTGTTTAAAATTTGTACCTGTTAAATGAAACCTTTAAACACATGTTGAAAGGGCCTGTAATCTCACAGGTTCTATGCATCTTTTGAGTTTGTACCCTCCTAATTATTTTTTCCATATTTACTGAGGGCCTGTAAGCAAGACTAAAATGAATGTACAACCTGCTCTACATCCTAGTCTTCTCTCCTAACATGTCCTGTGACACTACAGAAAAAGGAAAAGGTAACTGGATGAATGTATCAATCCAAAATGTTGAAAAGGTATTTAGCCTAGATAATATATGCAATTAAACTGATATTTAAATGGCAGCTTATGAGTTTCCTAATTTATGTACAAACTGGCACTTTGAAGTTGAAGACACTATCAATCTGTCTTGTACAAACTTGGGATTCTGTGGCTGCCCTTGTGCAGTATTTTTCATTTGTACTACTGAAAATCCACGTTGATTTCCTGGATGGTTGAAAAGCCAAGGAACTCTATCTCTGCTTAGGCTCAATGATTTATGGATGATATGCTAGCTCTTTTTCTGTCCACCAACCTAACATTACAGCAGCTTACAAGCTGCAGTGTCACTAAGACAGTTGTTATTACTCTTTTTTAAGCCCAGTAGTTGCACTTGCTCTTGATTCTTTAAAACAGTCAATTGTGACAGTAACTATGATGTATACTTTCCCTTTGTACAGGAGACAGAATTCTGCAGCACTGTTCATCTATCTGGTTCCCTTGTAGGCTTTTCACCTGCTGCTGTAATTTATTTTTCAGAAGAATACCTCTTGAGAGTAAACACGGATATAGGAATATTGTATTGTATATATGCACTGGCGTGTGTGCCCAGTTTCCTCGTTATACAACTTTGCTCTGTGCCTGAGGCTTTTTCCTCTATTTATTGCATATATCTGCCCTTTTCCATCCCTCTCCATTCTATAGGTTAGCCTAATCCAGACACTTTTTAATGACACTCCATTATGACACTTTACAACATGGCGTAGATTGCCAAATTATAATGTAAAGGTATCAAAAATCCTTATTGTCAAGGATATTATATTATCTGATTCTTCCAATTTTTCTTACTGTTCTGTTTAAACTCTAAGTATATGTGAGTTAAAACATTTATCTTCTAGACCTTTCCAGCTTTGTTACGGCATTATTTTTATTGTGATAGTTTGTGGAGAGTGAAAATTTTCAGGGTCATAATTTTGACTCTATTTGTGTTTTTATGAGCTGGAAGCTTTTGTGTGTAACATTATCAAAAACTAGGAATGGAGAATAAAGGTTATCTAAGTAAGATCAGAATTATTCAATCTGCATTTGAATGTTTATATGTTTCTCTGCTACCAGATAAAGTAAAACTTTTACAGTAATTTTGCCCTATTAAGGTGTTGGACAGAAAAAAAACTAATTATCACAGTTTAAAAGTATCCAGAGAAAAGAACAGGCTCTGTTCCCTCTATCTCACCTTATCCTGGAAAAGGCATTGCTGATGGAAAGGCAGAAGACTCCTCCCTTCCCTTCTCCTCTAAGTCAGGTCAGTTGCAGACCTTAGTAGCAGGACTGCCAATTGCTCAGTAAATCAGAGTGGAAATGGAAAGTCCTGCATTTCTGTGGGAAGTTCTGTCTTGAACTTCTCTGTGATTGTTTAGATACTATGTCTCTCTCATTCTGAATTTTAGCTTCAATTTCCTCATTTAGTTTTTCAAATTCATGGTGGTTAGCCTTGGTTAATAGGCCAACTCCCACTGAGCTGCTCGCTTACTCCCTGTCCGTGGCAAGGCAAAATGGGAAAAAGAAAGCTCATGGGTCAAGACAGGAAGAGCACTTGCTAATTGCTACTGTGAGTGAAACTGACTTTATGTAAGGAAAATTAGCATTAATTTATATTCAATTTAACCAGATGCAGATAGTAAGAAATTAAGACAAACATTAATGTCTCTCCTCCTGCATCTCCCAGGCTCAAGTGCACTCTTTCATCCCTGTATCCTCCCCAGCAGTGCAGGGAGGATGGGGGCAGGAGGTCAGAGAAGACATAATTGTTGCTTCTCTCCCTGCTCCTTCTTCCTTCCATACTGTCCCTCTTCTCCAGCATGATGTCTTCACGGATTGCAGTTCCTTCAGGAAAAGCCCATCTTGTCTGGAATGACCCTGTCCAAGGGCTGCAATGGTGATATCTGCTGTGGAACCTGGAGCACCAGCTCCTCCTCCTCCTCCTCCTCCTCTGACCTTCCTGTTCACACTGCTGTTTCTCACTGGTTTCATCCCTTCTCCTCTGTGCCAGTGGCATCCTTTGCCTTTAATTAGGTACATTTTCTCAGAATCACCACCACCTCAGCTGCAAGGCCCAGCTATGTCCTGCACTGGGTCTTTTGGAAACAGCTGCAGCTGATCATGTTCAGCACAGGGCAGCTCTGGTCTCTCCTCTCAGAGGGCACCCTGCACCCCCCTGGGAAGCACCTGGGCAGCTTCAGTCTGTACAAAGACTTACTCATCTGCTCTCCTGGAATATCTTCATAATCTGTTTGATATGCAAGCACCCTGCATAAATTAAAAAGTAGAAAGCTTACATGCAAACAACTTAAATCCTAAAACAGAAACACTGACTGTTCCTTATGGAAGCAAGAATTCATGTCTGTAACATGGATACCAGGCTATATGTAGATCCCAACCCCACCACAGTCCCTGGTAAGGTGCAAACTAGGTGGACACCAGCTGCTTTGCAGCCAAGCTGTGAACTGGTTGCTTGGGGATGGAAACTCAGAGAGCTGGGATGCACTCTGAGGCTGTCTTACCAGGTGATGTGGGTGAGGGGGTCCATGCTCCCCATCCTCTCTTGCCAGGCAGAATATCTTTCTTTTCAAAGTAGGCAGCTACTACATAAGTATCTTAGGCTTTCCAGTGCTGAAGAAGAATATAATTTGACATTTCAGACTTAAGTTCCACTTCTGAATGGGATTTTTTTTTTGACTCCTGATTCGTGGCATTTTTTAACTTTTCACCTATTTATCTAGAACAGCTTATAGTTCTTGAGCCAGCGGGAGAATTTAGGAGCAGAGTAAAATGGTGAGATAACACAAAGGGAAGAGAAGATAAGAATGCAGTACATGACAGGTGATCTCACCATGTTGGAAGTGTAGACAGAATCATAGCCCTTCTCAGTGTCTGGAAAGTCTGCTAGGTAGACTTCTCTGCTCTCCAGAGAAGACATCTCCTTTCTCTCTGCTCTCCTTCCTGTGGCTCATGAGGTCCAATTAAGAAGAAGTCACTGCTGTCCTTCGTCCCAATACTTTCCATGTTGTTCTTCAATGTTAGCTGTACTAAAAAGATCATTCTGCCTACAAATGATTCCTTCACAGGACACAATTTGGCAAAGAAAACATAAGGACATGTCTACAATTTAAAAAGTGCTCTTACCTAGGTTACAAAATGTATAGACGTTGAACCTCCTAACAGCTTCCAATTTATAAATTTCTTTTTAGAGATGATGTGGAAAATTTCAGCTTTTTCACAATTGTATATAACAACAAATACTTTTTTTTTTCCCAATAACGTCTCTTTTAGAACATTGTTTTTTTCTTATTTTATATCACAGTGCCCTGAATATTTTTCCTGAAAATGTTAATGAGAGACAGCTGAGTTTCAGTCAGGCTTGCAGCTTTTTCATTTTGGTCATGACAAAGTATTACTTTCCAGTGGAACTGGCTCTGATTCTCCAGGTTTCTTTGTAACCTTCAAAGTGAAAAACCCAACTTATTCTCTTTTGGTTTGGGTGCTTTTACCTCACAAGCAATTCTGCCTTTTCAAAGTAAATGAATGTTTAGTTACTGCTTTAGTTTTTACCCACATTCTCAGCAGTTTTCTCATAGCGTAGAGTTCTACATTACAGTAAGGCACTCACTCTCACTTTGTTTATAACTCTGTGCTGAGCTATATGCTATTCTCATAAGGAAAACTGTTCTTAGCTTTCCTACAAAATATCACAGAAGCATTAATAAATTTGGTTTATATGGAGTTTTTCAGCTTGTCAACCACTAAAAAAATAATTTGGGTGTTTGTAAAGACAGCATGATTCACAGGGAATGGCTCTTAAAGTCCATGAAATTATTTAAATAGCTTAAAGACCTCCTACAGTTCTTGTTTTATTTGTGAACTGTATGATACATTACGCTCACTTCAACCAAATTTATGTTGTTGTTTTAGTCAGCAGACACACAGGGCATAAAAACTAATAACAATTTTTTCTTTCTAATATGCTTTACATGAAGACATTGCTTTAAATTGTCTACATGTACTTTATTATGATCTCAGCTTTTTAATTCATGGTGGAATTACAAATAAAACCAGCAGGAATCATAAACAGCAAAAAATACCTGTTTTGTGTATTTGTGAAAATAAAAGCTTTTTCTGATAGTGAAAATGCTTTAGAAGTATGTGTATTTCATTGTAGCTATTCTAATTTCTTTCTTCTATCACTTTTTTTTTAGTATAATCTTCTCTGTGCAATATTTGACTTATAAATCTCCTTTTTGTCTGCTTTTTTTCATACTTTAATCTTACTTTAAACATTCTACCATCTCTAGCTGGTGTAAAAGGGCCAAAGAAATGAAGTTATAGCTATGCCACCTGGGAATCTCCCCAGGTGTTGTTTTTATTGTTGTACAATTGTGAAATCCCAGATTTTTATCTTTTCTTTTTTTATGATAAGTAGCTTTCCTTTCTGCTACGTGGATTTAGCATGCTTTTTAATATTTTGTACCCTATTCTCAATATATTCATATTCTTCAAACTGTGCCTTATGAATATTCTCTTGACTCCCTAAAATTTGATGCTGTTGCTCTACAATCGCATGAATCAAAATTTCACCAACTTTTGTCTCATTAATCACATATATTTATTTTCTTGGGGATACATCCAAATACATGTCTGGCCTGCTTGATCGCTCAGCAGATTTGAAAAGAAATAGCTCCATTTTACCACCAGAAATAACTTTCCATGGTCATTTCACAATTTCTATTCTAGTCTATGCCAGGGTAATTGAAATCTTCATGATTAATGATGTGCCTCTTTAAGAGAAACTGTTATGGATACAAACTTTTCCTGACCTGTCTCTTTTCACACTGGTTTGCACATTTTTATCTATTTCCTTATAACACAGTTTGTACTTCTATGTTATACATTTCCATCCAGACCGCTCACATTCTGCTAAGCCATTCTGCATGCAGAATATCACTTCTCTGATCTTAAAGATATATTGTCCTTTACTGCATATACTCTCCTGTTACTATGGTGTTTTCATAACTTCTTATATTTCTGAGCCAGCTCTCAGTTAACCTACAGTAATTAAGTTATTTTTGTCTAAACACATATGGTTTCAACTCTGCAATCTTCTGTCTTTATATAATCCCAAAGAATTAATGTAAAACAAAGTCTTCCTTAGTTCACTTTTCTGAATAAAGTCTTCTTATCACTTTCCCTTCACTATTTTCAACAGTCTGCACTATACTACCTTCATTATGACCTTCTAGAATAATTTGTTCTCCTTTTATTGTAGCTGCGAGTCCTGAAGCTGTTAGTCCAAGGACATGCATGTACAGGTTGGGATCATTGTAGCTTCAAGGGACTCACCAGCTTGAAAATCTTACAGAGCAAGGCATTGACAGATGATTAGCGTGATCCTTGACTAGAGAGGAGGCATTCAGTATCTGGGATAGAATTCAAGGAACAGAGTCTAGATAGAAAAGCAAAACATACTTTTGTGGGAAAGGCAGATTTTAAATATTTTTATAGAATAATCATCTAGAATCAGTAGTAGCTTTAGATAAACAGAATCATAAAATAGTTATTGAATGACTTGAGTTGGAAGAGACCTTAAAGATCATCTAGATCCAAATCCCCTACCATGGATAGCGATACCTTCCAATAGAACCAGTTTCCCAGAGCCCCTTCTAACATAGCTTTCCCCTTCCAGGATGTGGAATAATAATTAGAAACCTTGAAACAAAGTGTATATTAAGTAAAAGGCTTGGGAATTAGTTGTTATTCTTGTTTTGTTCTCTAGCTGATGACTGCATCCTACCCCCCCTCTCACCCCCCACACCCTCCCCATTCCTTTAGCCGTCTCTTCATTCAGACAAAAGAAATGAAAGGGAAAAAAAAAAGTACATCACGCCTTTTTTTTATGTGGCTCATTTTTTCATCAGCTACATTTCTTTTTACAGTTCTTAGCAAAAGTCAGGAATAAAAGTGACATGTCTTACACCAAAAAATAAAATGGTGTGACATCATGCAGACATTAAGGGCAGGAGAAGATGACAAGAAGGATAATAGGTAGAGAGAGAGGGACAAGTTCAAAACTCATGTGTAGCCTCCTGAGGCTGCTATTTTTAATTGACTGAGCTTTTGGAGTAATCACTTGCTAATAAAATCCAGTATTTCATCACTAAATCTTGCCTTTAATTTGCAATTAATCTGTGAGTACCTTTGCCCTTTCTTCAGTAACTGTAAAAAATAGTGGTGAAAACATCATTAAAGTCTGTAGGATTTTTCCCACTCTGAATACCTCTTTACAGCTCCAAACTACCTCTGCCTTGTGCTATAAATAAATTTGCATATTCTTTCCTTGAAGGCTTCTAGCCTCAGCCCTTAAGTAAATAAATAAAGAAACCACTATCCTATTGCCCATGCCCCTTCAACAGAACACACTGTCTATTAAGATGAGCTATTCCTTTATCGCTGAATGGCCATATTCACCAGTCCATGAATTTGTAATTTAGCGTGTTTACTGCAGTCCTGGGATGTGTACTGCTTAAAATGTTCACTGGGGACTTTGTAATTTAGCTGTGTCATATTATTATACTGTGTAATGAAACATAACCACATAATGCATGTAAATAACAAAGTGTCAGCTCCCTGACAAAATATAAAGGGAATATGAAATGTCCCTTCTATCACAATCCCAGATAAAACAGCATAGCAACCTTCTAGATAAATTAAAAAGTTAACTTGGTGGAATTATTACTCTTCCTTTTAAGTTAAATACAAGGAAAAGGAGTAGGGTCTTCATTTTGTAATACTTCCCAATATTTGTCCCCTACTGTGTTTCTAATTCATGATTTTTCTTTTTAATATGGTCCTGAAATAACTCTTTCAGCTGTTAAATACACACTCCTATACATACCCATCTTCTTGGCTTCTTCCCTGCAGCTGTCCTCTTTTTGTCTCCCTTTGCTGCAATCTTGACAACAAATATTTGGCATTTTCATTCTTTTCCACTTGCCCTTAGCTTGCCCTTACTGCTTAGAATGAGCTAGGCTAAAGAAGAAAATCTGGCCCAGATATATGCATGCACACAGTAGCAATTCATTTCCAGATGAAATTCCAGTTCTCAAAATTCTGAGTTTGAGAAATCTTTCCCATTCATTTATCCCTACTTGTTTAGTTGTATGTCTTTCTCTCTCTCTTTTGTAGATTGCCTCATATTGCACATGGAAGCTCTCTCCAGTGCTCATAAATGAAAATACACAAAACTGTTGTAAAGCACTGTTTCATACACACACACAAAAATTACAATAATTAAGAGGAAGAATAAAAGTCTATCACATAATCACTTGGACAAACATAGTTAAAAGCCAATATAGAAAACTAAAGCACACAGCAAATATGCTGAAAGAAAGCAGAGCAGAACACAAACATGCTTGAAGTGATATTAGACACATTAAAAACAGCAGTAAACACAGCTTTTGAGATGGGGCAGAAAGTGAAACACTCTCTAACAATCAGGTCCAGAAGAAATCTAACAAGTATGAAGAATACTAATTAAAAAAAACTTGAAATGAGAAGAAGAGACAGAAAAGATGAGCTAATCTCCTATTAGCAAGATTTTGTGGGGAAAAATAAAAAGGAACAGCACTGTCTTTTTGACTGAAAATTATACTTTTTTAAAATCTGGTTTTGTCTTAAGACAAAGTGTGCTTAATATCTTAAGTACAGAAGAATGAATGCCATATGATATGTTCTAATATTGGCTCAAATTTAAAAAAAGCCACCACTTCGTTTATTCCTTTTATGGTTGCCAAGAAAATCTGCATGTCTCTGGTTAAGTTGAGAATCATTTTTTATGTTGTATGTTCAAATACTCACATCAGAGTGGTCATAAACGTTACATACTATTTTCTACATTAGGGCATCCTCTTTCCACACCACCTTAATCTGGAAGCCTAAAATGTGGTCATGAGAAAAGCAGAGCTTTTACTTCCTCTACATGTTTAGATTGTGCAGGTGTTAAAAAGAAAATAAGTCTGAAGCCTAAAACCCAGCCATAAAATCCTACACTGACTTACTGGTTTTAGAAATGATGTTCCATGTAAAACCTTGCTCTCCAGGCAGATGCTAATTATTTGAATAACAGTTTCTGTTATTTGGTCTCCTCAGTCATACATCTGTTCACAAACGAAACTAAAACAAAAAATAATCAAACACAGATTTCATACATGGAAAACTGCAACTAATACTCGTCCAACTTTACTCAGGTGTAAAATATTAATAATTTTTTTCCTCATAGCATAAGCCCAGTAGAAAAGGGCAAAGAAAGAGAGGGAAAAAAAACAACCTCTGAATAAAATTAAGCAGATAAATTCAAGAATCTTACCACAGAAAATTGTTGATCCAAAGAGACAATAGTCTGCTCAGCTCTCATCAGAATGACAGTACAGAATGACATCTTTTATGAATTGAATGAATTGTCTAATATGATGAAGTGCCTCAAAAACATTCTGAACAACTGAATAATCTTAGTCTAGGTGTATTTGTATCTGCCCATTTTCTTCTTTCCTGCTTTGATATTTTATCTACTTGTAGTCAAACAAATTCAATCTGTCCAGTAATATCATCTGCTCAATAATCTGTCCAATGAATTAAAACTTTCTATTCATAGATCATTTGAAGAAATAGGAGAAATAACTGCACTTTAACATAAAATATAGCCAGATATATATATTCATATATATTTTACTTTAAAAAAAAATACTTCTAATCTCTAAAAGCATTTAACAAGCAGCCTGATTAAGTTAGGGATGCAACCCAACATCTAGCTATTACTTAGGCTGATAGTAAACAGTACATATCCCAGCACAGTGTTTTAGAGCACAGGAAACATCATTTAATAGCAACCCTGACACTGCAACAATTACCCAGTCACTGTTCAGCCTGGTGAAATCACGTAAGTCAAATGGAGATAAGAACTCAGAATTAAATATGGGCTATCTGGTATTTTCATAGATTTTCATACATTTATCATCTACTTTTGAGGACTTAGCTAGTTAAACGTTTCACTGGAAGCAATTTGAAAGCTGACCTTTGCCTTTGAACTCTTTGTGAAAATTGTAGCTGCAGTATCACACTGAAACATTGCCTCAGAAGCTTTCAGGCAGGAACAGTTCAGCATATGGATTGCTCTCAGGTTTAGCTGTCTCTTGTGGTCATGAACTCCAGTTATTCCAGCATGCAGCAGGTCACCTGCAAAATGTAGGTCTCTTCCCCCCTCTCTCTTTATCAGTAGCTGAGTCTGAGGAAGGGAGAGACTTCCCTCTGGGAAGAGGTTGATGTGCTGGAAGAGAACTAGCCAGAAGGATTCTGGGAACTGGCACTCTCACTTTTTCCAGACTGGATGAACAAATACAGCACTGCTCATCCTTGACGGCACCAGCATTTTACAAGGGACTTACACAAATCTCATCCTTGTAGCAGCAAGCCCAAGTTCCTCTCGCTGGTGTCTGTCCTAAGTACTCTGCTCGGGCTGAAAGACAAAGGATTCCATGCACTTACTTCAGCAGCTGGCTGTTGCAGTTCAGTGGAGTGAAGAAATAAAGACCACAAACACAACACTATGATGCTAGGCCAACCAGCAAATGCTCAGAGTGTCCTTGGTAAGTTTTAAAAGTCACCAGAGGACCATAAAGGAGATATCCCCTGGGGACTCGAGGTGGAGCAGTTTCTGCTGGGGACTCAGCTATGATATGACATCACTTTTATTTTCAGATGATTACACAGTATTAACTAACAGATTCTCATCATTTTGGGGCTGTGAAGATGCAAAAGTAGATCTCCACAAATAAACAGGTTTTACTTCTGAGATGGTCTAAATGAGGGAAAAGAAATTGGGTAACAAGAATGACAGGCTGGAGCCTAAAAGCCTACAAATTTCTGGCAGTATAAAAGGGGTGGAATTCAGGGAGTGGAACTAGAGACACCCGTGAGACCCTCTGGAGCACCAAAGGAAAAATAGGGTTAGTCCAGGCAGAAACAAGGCATGATCACTTTGTCTGCAGGCAGGCAGGCAGGCAGGCAGGCAGGCAGGCAGGCAGGCATCCCACTGTGCCCAGGATAGAAAAGTAACAATTTTCAATAAAAAAATATGGTACCATCTTCATTTCCAAATTATTTCACTTAATTTATCCTTCTGTGAGGTCTACCACAGGCTTGGAGAATAGTAGCCTTGATAATACTTGTGACTGTTCTTCAACAAGCAGAAAGAGAAAAAAAATGAAGCACTTAGTCCATACCTTTGTCTGTGGCATTTTTGAGTGGTTTGGATTTTTTTTTTTCCCTCTAACACTTGGTTACTCACAGTTGATTTAATCTATTATGGGGCAAAGGCAATTTCAGTTGCTTCACAATTACAGTTTCAAATTACTTCTTTTTATATGCCCAGTATTCAGTTTTTTTCCCCTGAAGAGCATTTCTTCCAAGAGAGGAGTCCACTACTCCTATTAAAGCAAAATTCTTTTCCATATAAGTAGAAAAATTAATTTGAGCAAAAGATTCTGTAATTGACTTTAAAATTTTGTTTAATAAGTAAAGTTTTGATTGATAATTCCAGTCAGTCTGTGAATATTCACTGAAAGTGAATATAAAAAAGGGTCATGGACCAATCTGTATTGATTCACATGCAGGTAGATGCATATTGACATTAAAAATATTTACAGTACATATCCTGATTTCTGCTTTTGTGGGTCTGGAGCAGAAGAGATTTATTTACACCACAAAATATAAAGTGCCTTTCCATGGAACACATATCCCAATGACTGAAGTGTTCGGAGTTGTGGCAAATGAAGCTTCAAAACCATGTTGTTAAAAATATTGCCTTAAATGTTGTCTTAAAACACAGTACTGACAAACATAATCTAAAGCCAAGTCTGATAATCTGCCGTTTTGCTTCAAGCTGTCCTCCTAATGAGCTTTGAAATATAATCATTGATTTGGAGGTGATTTTCATAGGCATAAGGGCCAGTTAAATAAAAGTTGGAGGGAAAAAAATTGTTTATGATTTTCCAGTTAGTTTTGCTATGAATCTGTTCATACTTTCTAGCTTCAATCTAATAAAAAATTCCTAACACAGACCATTATTTGCTGGTTGAAAGTAATATACCAGAAAAAAATATTAGTTAATAATAAGTTTTCTACCCTCCCATAGTCCACAACCTGCATTAAAAACTCCTCACTGCCTGATATTTGCAATAAAGTCCTGAATAAGTGTTTTCAGTTGTCAAAGAAATATAGACTGAATTAGGTTCAAGACAAATAATGAGTAAAAGCATAGTTTTGCTTTATCTAAGCCAGGTCTAGCTGTTCTGATGCTTGCACTCTATTTTTCACTTGGGGATAGATTGTCACAGCCCTTTTTGTTCTCTCCTGCTGGGTATAACTGCCTATAACTGCAATCTGAAGGAAAAAAATGCACTGCAGAAAGGAAGTTTCCCAGATGCACTGGAAATTCCACCCTCAGGCTCAGGGCTAAAATGTCAGCTACTGATCTGCTGCCTCTGAAACATTTTTTCCTGTAATTATGCCACCTATTTCTAATTTAAAAACTCCAGGCCACAATGCATACAACACATCAAAAAATGTTGCAACTGCAGATCTAGGAAAAATGTGAAAAGTAGCTTCTACCTGCTGAACTAGAAAACTGAATAATGGGGTGAGCTCTATTCTCATTTCTTCTTGATCCACCTCAGGGTTGCCTGGCTAGGGATGGGAGGATAATTAAAATGTATCAGCACGGAGGGCAAGAAGGCAGGAAATAGAGGTGAGCTACAGCTGCCTCCTGCACTGGTGATGAGAAACTGCCACAGTACACATTCCTTGTAGGGCAAATTATAAATTAATAACTCCTTCTTCAGTGATCCACTAAAACTATTTGATATTTCCTTCTTTCACTGTCTCTCTAAGCAAACATATAGTGGCTGATAAAAGCAAAATTCTCTGCTTTGCTCTAGTCTCTAATCATTCAGGAAGAGACCTCAGACTGACAGAAACATTAGTTTGCAGGAGATATCTTTTTCCGTGGCTTCTGGAAAAAAACCACTTACCATTCCAATCACCTTCTATTCCATTCCTGTAAAGAACCCATAGTAAGAAAAGCAGAGTTAAAAAGGCTATGTCTAGAAAAGTCCTCCACTTGAAATGGATGCCTACATCTGCTGGGTTTTGTAAACAAAAATAAAAATAGTTGCTTTGGAAACCCAGTTATGAAAACACTTCTGTTCTCTGTCATCTATCTTGGCTTGTCTGGGATTTGTTTTGTTTTTAATTCAGTAGATCCTGACTACATATCCCCACCTGTAGTTCTAATCAGTGGTTACAAATATTGCAATTAGCTGCTGTGGAAATGATTATGTTGTCACAAACAGAGGATTAGAACTTTATATGAGAAAAAATCACCAAGAACAGATGAATGCCTGAGAAAAAAAATTAAGATCTGGGTCTCATGCTAAGATTCTTAATAACAAAATAGAAAATGAATAGTAACAAAGAGGAAACCAGAAAAGTATTACTGCTTGCCTTTAATGCAATTTCCCCCCCCCCCCCAAAGGTTATTAAAATCCATTGATTGTGAAATGTCTGTTCTCAGGGAAAGATTTAAACTGATTAAAATGCACAGTGTATTGGGGATTAAACCTTTATCCCATGACAAAGTTCCTCTCAATGGAAACATAAATGACTGGATTCTGAAATTCTAAGAAAAGGATTTACTTTGAAAAGGAAAACTGTTTAATTTTATCTACACCAATTCAAGAGATAAGGGACCAGTCCTGCTCTCATTTACAGTTCTTGGCCAGAAACAATGTAAAAACTACTCTTCCCTAAAAGCTGTGATTTCCACATTTTTGTAGATTCAAACCCTGCTCTTCTAGGGTGGACAGGCCTACATATTGGTGCAAAAGACTTCATCCTTTCATGTTCTCAGGAATCAGTTACAGCTTATCTCTGGTATCAAGAGCACCACCTGCACTATCAGTTCTGAAGAAAAACAACACTCTCCTGTCAAAGATAAATTCGAGTGATTTCTAAAAAGAATGGTGATAGTATTTACAGTTAGAGATTATTCTGATTATATGAAATACATTTTCGGAAAATATTCATTTTCAAGATGATCCATTCTGTTATTTGGGTCAACGAAATTTCATTAATGCACTAGCAAAATTACAAGAAATTCAGTTTTGTTGTGTAATGCATGCCAGAGAGGCAAAGATGATTGTTATCCCTGGCAGACACTTAACAGCAAAATAGCTGGTTCAATACAGCATCCTGCATTCTGAGATGTGAAGATCATATTGTGTGAGGCTCACCTTGATAATAGTTCTAATTATTTCCTTTAAGGTGCCCCACTTTTTGTTAATTCTAGACCTCAGTGTACACATATTTGTCTCAGATCAGAAAAGGCATTTTTATCAGATCACACAGACAATAGGTGCTTCTAGTATCTTGATCTATTAAATTTTTGCCAAATGCTGTATAAAAGACCCCTGCCTCTTTGTAAAGCATGTTTGTCCAATGCTGATAATCCTTAGAGCACAAAGCTTAAAATATATTTAAAATAAATACAGGTATTGTCTTGAAAAAGGCAAAATCTCCCAATGTATTGGAGCACAGTGTTATTTTATATTTCTTAATAAATAGGAAACAGTTTTTACTATGTTGTATTAGTACAATCCATTACACACTTTGGAGAGATTCTCAACTACATTTTATTACTACTTTGATGAGTTTTAGCTCTCTTCTACCAGTTCTTTCAGGTTATTTCAACTCAGTGTCTGGTGCCTCATACCTTTGAGACTCTGGGTGGGCATGCTTTTAATATAAGAGCATATTAATCTCTCCTGATACTATTCAAATTTTGTTTTCTAGTATGTTATTTGAATGTGTATCTAATTTACACATTCATTTAATAGAAATAGACACATACAATAAACAGAAAGATTAATTTGTTTAATAGTATCTGTACTTTTCTCCTGCCAGTCCTGATTGGATGAGCCTAGTAGCACTTTTTTTACTGCCTGCTAATGGTCAACTTAGAATGAATGAATGAATGCCTCATTGCAACCCCTTTATCTTTTGTGGAAACATTGTCCATTCTGCTATGTGAACTCCCTTCATTCCACTAGGTCTTTGGGTACATTGCACATACTCTGTCATTGCTTAGATATTCCTTTCACCATATTTTAGCACCTCCTCCCATTTTTTTAGATTGCAGATCTAGTTTTTCAGCCTCCATTCCACACTCAAGGCTTGTATTTTCCCACATTGGTAAAAAAAAAAAAAAAGTCTTCTCATCCATTTAATGTTCCCATAGAATGCAGGTAACTTCAAACATTCTTAGCAGTTTTACAGTCAATCTATTCTACATGAGTTAAGTGGAAGCTATGAAACACATCAAGAGCTTCAGAGCTAGCTATTGTTAGAAAGAAGACTATCTTTCTGAAACTGTGCCTTTTCCTGACATCCCTTGCTAGCAAAGGCAGAGTGAAGTGCTGTTTAAAACTCTTCTATTTCCAGGGAGTTTCAACCCTCATGCAGCTTTTAACTGCCTGTTTTTCCTCTGCAGGTCCTTTCTTTGTTGCTCCTTTTCCTCTGTTATCATGCAATGTCTATTGATCATTCAATGCTTCAGTGCTGTTTTGCACCATAGGTGCTTCTCACTGCCTGTGTTCAAAGCAGCCTGGTAAGGCTGGACAACCCAGGTAGAGCCTAAGGTGTGACTTCATTCCAACTGCATGTCAAAACCATAAGAGTCATCTTTGGTCTGACCAGGTCCTCCAAGCCCTGCGTCCATCTCTCGGAGAGAACAAAAGGAAGTTTCTGACAAGAGTATAAGAAAAGAGTTACCACATATTTTCCTTTGAAGTATCCCCTTTGCCTCCAAATTTTTTGCAGCTCAAGTAATTCCTGATCATATATACATTTAGAAGTCTCACAAAGATTTCTTTTCCATAATTTTTACCAGCTTTTTCTGGTATCTTTGTTAGCTTAAATAATTACAGCAAATTCTGGTAAGGACTACCGTAACTAAACTATTGCAGACTGTTCAACTCACTTATATTCTGGCTACTTTTGACCCCTTCCCCCTCTGGTCTCCAGTACAGAAAGATGCAGAAAACAATAATTTTCAATCCTTAGCTACCCAAATCTGCTTATGAAATGCCTACTCTTTTTTTTTTTTTTTTTCCCAAGAGAAGGCTTCTCTTTTATTTACTTATTTCTCACATGGATTTTGATCTTTGATAATACTTGTTGCCTTTCCTCAGTCAATTTTCAACTATATACTCTCTGAGATGGAGAGGACCAGAACTGCACAACTACCACCGTATGACCAGCTGTTCCACTGGGTCACTCCTTGAATTTTTGTTTCCACTTAGGCTCAACAATGCTCCCAAGGCACCCAATTCTGACTCCGAGAAAACTGGCCAGCCTCATATAAGCACAGTCCCAAACAGCACAATATAGTGCACTCACTATATTGTCGGCTTTAGATTAGCAGCACAATTCTGCTGCCTAAAACCTGTATAAGAAATTTCAGGAAAAAGATAATCAAAGCAAAGAGATTGAAAATTTGGGGAGTTAAGAGCATTACCCTACACCTGGCAAGTATTCTTCTCCTTTTTGCAAGCTTTTACATGCAGAGTTGTAGTAAGCAGAGAAGCCTTCAAGTCTGCATAGAAAAAGGAACAACACTAGCAACCTCCATAGAGGACACACTACAGCCTCCATCAGTTACATGTTTTTATTCTGAGTTCAGGTTTGGATAGGACTCTCCATACTGTACTAATGTGCTGAGATCACCCAAAAATACAGTGCCTTTGCAGTGGCAGTTCCAGTCTTCTGCCTTTGCCTCTCTATTTTTTTTTTTTTTTTGTAATCTCACTTGTTTTCTTCTTGCACCTCAGGTATTTTTTGCTGTTTCTTTAAAAATTATTAATGTTTCTGCAAGGTGCAATAAATTTTGGGTTTCTGGGGACCTTTTTCTGATAAGTGAGACAGCACTGGACTCCATGGTGGACTCAATAATCTCTCTACTGTTATATTTATAATAATAAATATTTTTATGCTATATTAATCTCCTCTTAGAAAGCCATGGCAAAAATCAAAGACTCCTGTTTGAATAAGACGCTAATGCTATCAGCCATTCAAAGATAAAAAGTCAATATTTATTGCAATGTTCAGCAGCAACACTAAGCTATAACTAGAGCTATAACATGACATGGGAAGCCATCTGAAGCTATTGTCAACCAGAGATTTGGATAATAGAAAATTACTGTAATTACTGGCCATTTTGTTTTAAAATATCAATTTTATTTAGCAAGTTGGCATGGCCTCCTTCTATTGATGACTGTATGATGTTAAAATTAAGTTAATTTTCCTTATTTTCATTTTTTATTTTTTCTTAAAAAAAAAAAAAAAAGTCAACTGACCAACCATATCACTTCACTATTAACAGATAATTCCAAAATTATTTTAGCTGGAGAAAAGTTAATTTCCCTCAGAGTGGCTAGTGTGGGGCTATGTTTTGGATTTGTGCTGAATACAGGGTTGCTAATATAGAGTTGTTTTTGTTTTTGCTGAGCGGGGCTTACACAGAGCCAAGGCCTTTTCTGCTTTCCATACAGCCATGCTGGCAAGGACCCTAGGAGTGCATGGGAGGTCAGGAGGGGACACAGCTGGGACAGGTGACCTAAACCAACCAAAGGGATATTCCAGACCCTATGACATCATGCTCAGTATAAAACATGGGGAAAGAAGAAGAAATTTGAAGATGTTTTGTGTGACAGAGTTTGTCTTTCTAAGTCACGATTACCTGTGATGGGGCCCTGCTGTCCCAGAGGTGGCTGAACACCTGACTGCCCATGGGAAGTGATGAATTAATTCCTTATTTTGTTTTGTTTGCTCAACTTTTGCTTTCCCTATTTGCACCATGGGTTTTCCAGCTTTTACCCTTCTAATTTTGTCTCCAATCCCCTGGTGGAGAAGTGAGCAAGCAGCTGCGTGGGGCTTGGCTGCTGGCCAGGGTTTAGCCACAACAATTTGTATCATGCTCATACAATCATAACACTTCAAGCATGCATCAGAAAGATATGCTTTTGTAAATCCTTTGAATTTCTTTTAGGCTCTGTTGAGATATCATCTTCCTCATCTTCAGGTTGCCACAGGATTCCCTTTGACAAAGACTTTTAATTGTGATATATCTATTGAAATTATATGTGCTCTCTCTCTTACCTCTTTTCTGCCACAGCCTGACTTTCCATATCTGAAACTACCCCTAGAAGTGTATTCTATAGCATCTTTCTCAGAGATTCCAAAATATTCTATAAATATTAAATCATAAGCTAATTCCAGACACTCGAAGAAACTGAAGAGTATTTATGAGCAATTCTGTCTCCCAAACTCCACTGCATAAATCAGAAAACCAATATGATGTAGCAGATACCACATGAGAAGAGCTTCAAACAGGGACTAAAGCATTCTGCCTCTGAATATAGCTGCAGGAAGAATGCAAATCAACAGTACATTAAAAATTGTGTTTTCCCTGATGTAGCGTCCTTATGAGGCCTTGGGTGATTAAGCAACTCGACTTGGAGCCTTTATTTCAGAAGTCAGTGCTTGTTACAGATACATCAGGTGACAGGCTCAGTGTTGAACAAAGACAGTGGTAACTGCACAGCAGCCAGCACAGTCACTAGCAGTATTTTGGGTTTCCTTGGAGTTTGCCAGTCAAGCACTCAACCTGCCTACCAGAGCGTGTAAAATCTAGAGAGATCAGAGGATGAGATGGTATTGCTGGAGGCTATAAAAAGCAGGCTCTATTTTTGTCATGTCTTTGAAAGGTTTCTCAAAATGCAGGTTTGTCACAAACATTGTCCTGCAGCTTGTGGCTATCTGAAAATACAGCTGGGATTGCAGCTTTCTATCATTACACTATTGATTTCTTTTTTATATTTTAAAAAAAGTGCACATAGAGGTTCAACATGTGGCCCTCTTATCATTGTCATTTCTGTATCATTTTTGAAATTCCTTATAACTCTGGATTTGAATTTAAGGAAAAAAATGTATATAGAAGGCTACTAACAGCCCACTGTCAGGCCACTATCACACATTAAGTACTTTAGGTTGTGGACTCTTCCTAGTGGCAGGACCCACATAGGATCTTTCTTTCCTGCCATAAATTAATGCCATTAATACCCTCCTTCCCTGCTGCAACAGTGGTAGCAGGCTGACACTGAGACACACTTTCCTGCCTCTGACCTTTCCTCTTTTTTTAGAGATCTATCATGTAATATTAGAAAAAAAAAAAAATTGACAGATAAAGAGCTTAATGGGTCAAACTTCCTTAAGCCCAATACAAGGAAAGAAAATTTTTTTTGCCTTTAAAAAATGGAAAAAGAACAACTATGCTCCTTTGATACCATTCTGCCTTCCATCTGATCACTGTCCCATGGGAGATGAAGTAGCTAAACACTGCATGAACCTGTCTCTGCAGCTCACTCCTCTCTGGGCATTTTCAAACTTACTCCACAATGTCTTTTGGTCAGTTCTTAAAAAACCTTCAAGAAATACTGTATTGATTTTTATTCAAAAATCATTAGAATGAGGGGACCTTAAAAGCCTGTTTTTTTCTATCTATAACACGCTTTTTTGTACAATCTTAATTCATTTTGAAGAAATAACAGCTATGAAAATGGTTGTGTTATAAAAAGCAGAAGAGCCACTGAATAACAGCCTGAGAATTTTATGGTTTATTAAGACAGCATTTGAAACAGCTCTCATTTACATGAAGATCTTCTTACCTTTCCTATACATGACTGAGAATTAGGTTTGATACAGTTTCTGTCCTGCCATATGATGCTGAAATCATCACACACTCACTGCCACTATCTCTTAATGGCAAGGAACAGTTTCAGTATGTCACAATAAGCATGTAAAAATTGAGGTGGCTGCCCAAAATATTTAATTTCTTTAATGTTCCAACTGGCCAAATAATTTTGACAAAATGGGTTTTCTCCTAAAGCTTCTTACATTTCTTAACTAAGCCTAACTGGAAAGTGGTGTGAAATACTCATTGTTTTATTATATACATACCCACTTCCTTATATAAAGGAGTTCTGAGATGCTTAAATAAAATTAAGTACAGAGTAGATTAGAGAGTAATCATAAGTTGCAGGAGTACAGATGGAAAAATAGTGATGCTTTATCCTGAAGAAAGTGCTCAGCATGATTGAAATAAGCATTTACCATTTTGATGAAATATTAAGGACATTATTAGGAAAGCCTATTATTCACCTGTTTAAAAAAAATGACACTCTAAATTCATGACACAGAACATAAACAAATAAAAAGGCCACTTGAGGTTTTCTGTATCATACCTTAACTGTGAGTTGTGAGGTTTAGGATTTTTAAAATTTTTTTTAAATTTTTGGATGAAGCAGATGAATCTTGGCCCTCAAGACTTCTATTACTGCATTCACACATAGATAGACCATACTTGTATAGTCATGTCTATTTTATATATAGGCCACCTGTACATTTCTCTTCCTCCCAAGACTAATAGGTGAACAGCAGGGACAATGTTTCTCCAAGCAAGCGTGGGGGGAGGTAGGGTTGTTCATTGAAGTTTAAATCTCTGCTTGCATTCCCAGACTGCTACATCTCCAGCATTTGGAGATTTTTCAGCTTTACTAGCAGTAATTTGTAGCAGCTCAGTCTATAAACTCTTTCTTTCCTCGATCCTTTTTTAAAGCGTCCTTTTGCTTCTTTTCCTCTATTCTTCTTGCCCATGGTAGCATGAAAGTATTTGAAGATGATGAAGTGAAATGTTTGATCTTTTTTGCAATGTTTCTGCCTGGACCCAGTGCATTATCTTGTGTGTCACTAGATAATACCTGGGGGGAAAAAAGGCCCTGAAAGTATAAAAATAATAATATATGAAAAAGATTTCATTTTGCCCCATTGCTTCTGAACAAATTTAAACAGCTGCTGACAGCTCAAGAAAACTTTGAAAAATGTTCTTTTTAGAAACTATTGCAATATATCACATTTTCTGTATATTTCACTTCTCTGATTCTCTCTTTCTCAAGACATTTGCATGAGAATGAGATCCTTCTTTCCAGTATTTTGCTGACTCTGGCTGTCGTACGGATTTTGTTCAGGTTGTTTGGACAAGACTTCTGGCAGTGCTTGTGTCTTTTCAACAGCAGCAAAACTTCTGGATAGTCAAAGAGGTCAGGGAGGAGGAAGTTTATGTCTTGTGCCTGCAGTCAGTGAAGTGCAGAGCCCATTGCAGTTCCCAGAAGCAGAATAACACTTATGAACTGGACCTGGCTATCTGGACTCCTCACAGTTTGATGGAGGCAAGCTCCTCCTAAGTCCTTGTGGGGCTTACTCCTGTAAAGCACCCCTAAGCCCCCAGGCTAATGCAGCATAGCACTTGCTCTCCTAGTTAATTCCTGCTATGCTGATTCGCTCTTGTAGGTCTGGGCCAAACACACTCTGTCTCATGCAAGACTGAGCACTGCCTTTAAATAAAATAAAACAAAGTGAATTTCCCGCTGTCAAGAGTTGAAATATCTGATGTGCATGGAAAGTTCTACCTTAACTTCATTTGTTTTTTGCCTCTCTATACTTACTGGTTGATAACCAAAAGGCCTGAGAAACTTTAAGAAAGACTGCTCCCTTGTGGTTTTTTGAGCTAGGCAAGAATGAGAACTTCTCATAAAATCTGATATTATGCAAGTTCTTAGTTGAAGTTGTTAATCCCAGAAAAAGTATTGATCATAAATGCATTATGGAAGTCAGCAGTATTCACATGCTCCCAGGTATCCAAATATTTTTAGCAGTTCTCTAAGGATTAAAACCTTGAACAAACAGTTAAGTCAGTTATCTGAACTGCACAGTATCTGCTCAAGAAAAATGGATCCTCTGAACCTTCTCACATTTTCCATCTCCAGGACAAACTTCCCTTTAATTCAGGGAAGATTCCTAGAAAGCAGCTGCTGGGCCCTGGGCCCACAGCCCAGGCCACAGGAAGGGTAAATTCACAGAGCTTCCCTATACCAAGGCTCTCAGGAACAAGCTGGAGCCTCAAGCTCTGTGTGGCTGGGCAGAGAGTCAGGCTGGACAGCACAGCAAAAATGAGGGCAAAAGCGTCCATGTAAGGATAGAGGTTTGGGCAGAGAGGGACCTGATCAGGTTCAACAAAGGGATGTTTCTGGGTCCTGGAGAGAAGTAATCCAACACACCAGTACAGGTTAGGGGCTGATCTGCTGGAAAGGAGCTCTGCAGAGAAGGACCTGGGAGTCCTGGTAGACAACAAGCTGTCCATGAGCCAGCAGTGGCCTTGTGGCCAAGAAGGCCAGTGTTATCCTGGGCTGTACAAAGAGCACTGCTAGCACATCACAGGAGGTGATCTGGCCCCTTCATTCAGGCCTGGTGAAGCCAAATCTGGAGTGCTGTGCCCAGTTCTGGGCTCCTCAGTACAATAAAGACATGTAGCAAGTCCAGTGGAGGGCTACAAAGATGATCAGGGGCTGGGTCAACTCTCTTATGTAGAGAGACTGAGGGAGCTGGGGGTGTTTAGCCTGAAGAGATTGCTTATCAATGCAAAAGGAGGATATTATCAATGCATTCAAACCTCTTAAGAGCAGGTGTCAAGAGGACGGGGATGGGCTCCTTTCAGTTCAGACCAGCAACAGCACAAAGGGCAATGGGCACAAACTGAAGAACATGAAGGGTGAACACTTCGAGGGTAACACAGGATGGGAACAGGCAGCCCAGAGGTTGTGGAGTCTCTTGCTTTGGATTTATTCATAACGCATGTAGATGTGAACCTGTGCAACCTGCTCCAGGTGAACCTGCTTTAGAAAGGGGGTGGACTAGATTATATCCAGAGGTCACTTCCAACCCCAAGCATTTTGTGATTCTGTGCAACACTTCCAGAGGTGGAGAATTGAAGCCCCACTCTGGAAAACAAGGAACAACCAAAAGAGGAAAGAAATTGAATGCGCTGAAATTACTACCATTTTTGATTAATGTCCTAAG